>NW_006159444.1:2088492-2148164 GCF_000334495.1 Tupaia belangeri chinensis
TTCCTGCTGAGCGTAGGTGTGATACTGTTTACGTTCGTGCTCTAAAGCGAGCCGTGCTGTCCTGTTTCCTCAGAGCAAACACGTGTGTGTACTAGATAGAAGCAGATGCGTGGAATTCAAGGCAACCGTGCTGTCATCAGAGTGGAATAACACAGGCTCTGTTGACCACATGTTATTGGATCCATTTTTAGCTCTCAGTTTATTTCATGTCAGTTTTAGTTTTCTTGGAACTGAGAAATACCACATACAAGACTGCTTATTTTTAAGGAAAATGATGTGATGAACAGGAAGTGCCACTTCCAAACTGCTATTAGTGGGCATACAAGATCATTTTTTCCAATGTCTTCTTTTTTTTTTCTTTTTCTTTTCTTTCTTTTTTTTTTTTTTGTTTGTTTTTAAGTTTTGTTATAGGGTGTGTGCCCTTGCTGGAAAGAGACAGAGAGAGGGAAAGTGAGAAATCACCCCCAGGGCAGTGATGGTCACGCCAGTCCCTTCTCCGCCATTTTCTACTCAGGATTTCAAGTATGCATGCACATGCACCTGGCATGTTTTTCAAGCCACCAGGTCCAAGACTCGATCCATTTATTCAGTCATGTGGCATCCAGCTGCTTTAACCACCACTCCAATTCTCCTCTCGGGATCTTGGGCACGCACGCACACGCGCCCGGCGTGAGTTTTAAGCCACCGGGTCCGGGACACGAACCGCGGTCGACTACATGGGAGTCCAGCGACATAGCCATTACGCTAACTGCTGGTTCCCTCCAATATCCTTTTTAACTGAGCAATCACTGACTACCTTTGACTATCTTATTTCTGATGCAATGCTTTATCCCAGTCAGGAAGGGTCTGGGAATACTGAAGAAGAAAGTGATTAGAAAAATTTAAATGTATTCTGTTTTTTAATCTTCTGAAATATTGGTGATTATTATATGTTTAAGAGAGAAACTTAAAAACATATTATAATTTCCAATGCTGGCCATCAGGACTTATGCTTGTAGAAACTGTTCTCCAAATTAATGTCACTAGAAAATTAACAAAAAACAGGTTAATTTACCCCCTGAATTTTTGAATGCAGGAGAGAATATTAAGCAGTATGATATATTCATTAACTGTACATGAGTATAAATATTTTTAGCTAGACAGATAAGCCAATGGAATTTGAGATAACTAGAATAGTTAGAGTGAAATTCTAGGTCGATTATTCAAAACACAAATTGAAAACTAGACAAGAGAAGGTAGCTCTTTTTGGGGCAGGGAGAAGGTGACTTTTATATCTATCATTCAAAATACAATAGGGTTGAGTTTTATAAAAGGTTTCTTCTGGGAAAACCCAAAGCTTAGGAATTTCCAGTTCACTGTATGGGGAGGAGGTGCCTCTGGGCTTCTGGAAGTTCCTTTCTTAGCTCACCGAGGCTGAGGCACATAGCCCTTCCATGTATCTAGCAGGTTAATTCCAGAGCCTGTCACCATGTTTTGTTTTTAATAGAAGAAAGCTATACAACCATTGAAAAGGACAAACTTCAGTTATTTGAGGTTAAATGGGTGCGACTGGAGGACAGTTTGCTAAGTGAAATAAGCCAGACACAGAAAGAGCTATGCCACGTTGTCTCTCTTGTATATGACAGTTGGAAAAATGGACTCGATAGAAGCAGAGAGATGTAGGATGACTTCTACACTTGGAAGGACAGGGAGAAGAGGGAATAAAGGATGTTGATTATGGAAACAAAGTTGCAGATAGGTAGAAGGAACAACTGCCTAGTGACATAAAATAGAGTGGGGACAGTGTGGTTAATGACTTACTGTATGTAATGGTATAAGTAGTACATGGTGGGTATACTAATTACTTC
This sequence comes from Tupaia belangeri chinensis, assembly GCF_000334495.1. Lineage (NCBI taxonomy): Eukaryota > Metazoa > Chordata > Mammalia > Scandentia > Tupaiidae > Tupaia > Tupaia belangeri. The sequence goes on from NW_006159444.1 coordinate 2,090,340, forward strand.
CATTTAATCATTGCACATTGTGTTCATTTATTGAAAATTCCATTGTAACAATTGTTATGTTAATAAAAATTATTAATGAAAAAATAGTAGAAACTACCCAGGTCATTGCCCCCTGCTTAGTAAGGCAGTGCCCAAGTGTGGCTATGAAGGTGTAGCTTTTTTTGGAGAGGTTTTCGCTATAGGGCACGTGCGCTCGCCAGAAAGACAGAGAGAGACAGAGAGATAGAAAGCGAGAAATCACCCCCCAGGGGGGATGGCCACGCCGCAATCCCTTCCCCTTCATTCTCCTCTTGGGATCCTGGGCACGCACGCACATGCGCCCTGCGTGAGTTTAAGCTGCCGGGTCCGGGACGCGAACCATGGTCAACTAGGTGGGAGTCCAGCGACATAGCCATTATGCTAACTGCTGGTCCCTGAAGGTGTAGCTTTTGATGGGATCAACTTTGAGCCAGATATAAAGGGCCTTGTCCTGTAGGAAATAGTAGTTAGCAAAGTCAGCTAGATTAGTATCCTCCAAGACTTCATAAATCCCCCGTTTCTGGGGAATGCAGAGCAGATTCACAGGAAGATGGAGCAGACAAAGACATCAAAGCAATGACACTCTGAAAGAGCTACCACATGGGCCTCTCTGAGAGAGTGATGGAGAGCAGACCTGTCTGCCTCAAGAACTGCCCAAGATTCTAATATCTTTGAAGTTCGGGCACCCACATAGCTTTATAATATGTCGTCATTTTTCTTAAGATGACCTGAATGAGTCTTTGTTCCTCATAATCAAGTCTAATGACTATCCAAGAGATAAAAATAACTGTATAAAATCCAACAGCCGCTGAAGACAGAATAGTTGCTCGCCAGAGACTCTCAGTAGAAGTGGAGAAAAGAGACATCTGCTGAAAAGTGTTAACTCCTTACAAGCTCCAAACAAATGTGAGAAATTCCCCCTTAGCCAATCCTTAAGGCCCCATGAACCTTTAATGCACATTAAGGTAAACAGAAGTCACTGGAGAACATGTGTCTATATAACAAAATAGAAGTTCTAGTAAATATTAGACCCTGTTACGTCATTAGGAAGTCAACCTTTGGCCAGAACATAGGTACTTCCTTCCCTCCCAATTTACATTTGTTAAAAAAGCTTATGATTTCCTGGAACTGCCATTTAGAATTCCAAGAATCTGGATATAAATTAGAGGCACTGAAATGAAACTAATATTGACAAATTCAGGCATAGCCTATAATTAACACACATTCTATTTAAATTATTATTTTCTGAAAGGGAAGTCAATATGTATTTGTGAAATCTTTCTTTGCAAAATGTACAAAGAAATATTTAATCAATGCCTTGTATGGTAAGGGGTGAAGGCTATAATGAGGGTACAGATAATTATGAAGAACATAATTTTTCTCAAGTGGTGAACCAATTTAAGTCTCTCTCTCTCTCTCTTTTAAACCAACTGAGTTTTATTTGTTGTATAAACCACTTAACATCTTTCAGGTGAAAAATCACTAAATTTGAATAAAGATATTACAAAATGAATTAAAGCCCAATAAAAATGAGCTTTGGGGAGGGAACATAATTCTATTCAATTAAGGCAAACAATTTTATAGACCACAGATTAGTTTATTTTTAACACTCATCATGTCATGAATTCATAGAGAATAGGTTCCAGTAGCTCAGGCTTATTTCCATTGGTTCTCACAAAGTGTGCTTCTCTGGGTGGAGCAGGCTGGCGCTTTAGTTGAACCCAGGTACCTTTCTCTTTGGCTTCCTTTTTTTTCTGGTCATTTTCCTTCACACATTTTAGGAAACTGTCTCTGCTCTTAGAATGCTTAATATGCTCAATACACACATTAATTCTCTTGGCAAGAATCTTGCCCTTAACTTGTTTGTTCACAACAATGCCAACAGCATGCTGGGTAACACTGTAAACTCTTCCAGTTTTGCCATGGTAACATTTGTGGGGCATTCCTTTTTGAACAGTACCCATTCCCTGATGTCTACAATATCACCTTTCTTGTAGATTCTCATCTATGTTGCCAAAGGAACCACTCCATGTTTTCTAAAAAGCTTAGAGAATATATATCGGTTGCCTCTCCTCTTCCCTTTTGTGTTTGTCATTTTGGTGAATTACTGGAAGATGGTGGTTCCAACCAAAAGGAGGCTCTCACTCAGTTCTAAGAGAGTTGCAAACTTGGGATAAACACAAAAGTCCAACATCTGGTCATCATTAATTCTTTAGGAACTCGGTTCTCACAGGGAGGAGAAGGGATTGCAGTGTGGCCATCCCTGTTAGGGGGTGATTTCTCACTTTCTGTCTCTCTATCTTTCAGTGGTGAGTGCATGCACCCTATAACAAAAATCTCTCTATATAACAAAAATCTCTCTCTGAACAAGTACATATTCTTATAATTGTATATAGTACTTGGATTCCTTTAGCTGTTTTACTTAAATCATTTTATACTTTGAACCTGCTAAATTCTGTGACACCCCCTCTCCCATGAACCTTAATAACCACAGACTCTATTATAAGCTCACTATTTGTCATCTGTGTGGCCTTGGGTAGCTCTCTGTCTCTTTTCATATAGCTAGGTTTATTTAGTAAGTTTATTTATTTCCTTCAAAAGCAAGAGAGAAAGAGTGGGAGAGTGAGAAAGAGATAGCATTCCTAAGATTGTCCTGTTGGCTGGTACAAGCCCAGCCTTTGGGCAGCCTGAACCATGGTCACCTGATGTACTTGAGATCTCCAGACTTGAACCGGGAACCTACCCATTTGGGACACATGCCTCACAGATAGTAGTGTTCTACCGCTGTACCACCACTGGCCCGACTATCTGTATTTTATCAGTTCTCAGTTCCTTTTCTATAAAATGAGGGGTTGACTAGATCAGTGCGTTTCAAACTGTTCTCACTAAAACCTTGGTATATCTGTGGAAACACTTTGAGGATTACTGTATGTGGTAGGAGCAGCAGTGTCCCCATAGGAGAGAAGCTTTGCTTATGCTCAGTAAATTTATTGGGCTATTTTGTGTGAACTTTCATTTGATGAAAGAGTTGTAAGGACAAAAAGCTTTGCAAACCACTAGACTAGCTAAAACTTAAGGTTCCCGTTTTGTTCTAGAACTAACTTACTCTATTTCAAGGAGAATTAAAGTGATATAAAGCACCTTAATGGCTTTGGCATGAAAGAGCTCTCAACAAATATCTGTTAAATGAATAGAGTTCCTGCCCTTAAGGGATTTGTAATTAAATGGAAAATCTCCCTTGTCTCAGAAAATGCAGTGGTTATAATAGTGCCTCCTTTATACTACTGCCTCCATTTCGTTAATTATTTCTTCATTTTAGAATTTTCTTAGCAGCAAAAAAATAAGTCAGTTCTTCTTCAAATACTCCCACACTAAAATAACCCCATTCAGTTGAATATGATATGAATAAGTTGCAGGATTTAGGACTGTTGGTAGTTATATTATTTATTTGTGTAGTACCTATAATCGAGGTAGGCTAGAGACATTTGATCGTAATGTACAAACATGGGACTTTTTGGTGAGATTAACTAAGGTCTTTTCTTATAGAATAAAGGTTTTCCAATGGTGTGTTTGTAAGTGCAAAGGAATATATCTTAGTATGTCTTCTTAAGAACTTCTCCAGAAAACTTTCTGTGAGTTCACATCACAATAAATGTAGAAAACTATGATGTTGAATCAGGCGTGCATCCATGAAAGGTGAGGACACTTCAGCAGGTCATTGCTCTCTTACTAACTCTATGTACATTAATGAACTCTATGTATATCCCACTCCCAAAGTTACCATGGTAAGTTATATCTACATCTACTACAACTACTTAGAAAGCCCTTTCTTTTTCTTTTTTTCTGAGAGGATTTTGGAATAGGACATGTATGCTTGCCAGAAAGACAGAGAGAGAGACAGAGACAGAAAGCGAGAAATCACCCCCCAGAGGAGATGGCCACGCTGCACTCCCTTCTCCTCCAATCTCCTCTCAGGATCTTGGGCACTCAGCACATGGACCTGGCATGAGTTTAAGCCACCAGGTCCAGGACTTGAACCACAGTTGACTACATGGGAGTCCAGTGACGTCGCCATCTGCTGGTCCCTAGAAAGCCCATTCTAATTTTCTCTTTTATGTCTATCTTATTTAACCTTTAAAATGTTCCACCAGTGTTGCCCACTCTAGGTTCATTTCCTGAATCAACCATTTTAATTTAGATATTGCTTCTCCATGTCTCAAATCCTATACATATTTTAGAATTTACCATATATCCAGTGACCACAACTATTTCTTTCTTTCTTTCTTCCAGGCCATACTGAAATTTCTGATAGGATAGGGATCATATTTTTTTTTTTTAAATTTTATTTTTAAAAATTTTTATTTATTTATATTCATTCACTGTACAGTATACAAAATGAGATTTTCCAACTAGAATACATTGTATATTGGCTCAATCAAGGATATTATCATACATGTTATCATCAACAAATAATTTTCTATTTCTTGTTTCTTGTATATTTTGCTCCCCTACCCCCCTGATTCCCTGCTTCTCACTCTCTGCCAATTTCCCTCCTCTTCCCATACTGTCTCTGGTATCTACAGTTGTTTTCTATGCTTTTTGTCCCTCACATTTTATTGATTCACAAAATATATTAATTAATTTAAAAACTTTAAAATGGCAAGCCCAGCTTTTATTTATATATATATATATATGAACACATGTCTGACTTTAGTCATAAACCTCAGTGAGTAAAGTGAACATACTATAAAGTAGTACCTGTCTGGAACTATATAGCTTACTGTAGTCATTAAATAGGTACTGGTAGATATTTTTAATATATCTTTAAATTTCAAGAAAAACAGTTTTAGTTATAATAGATAAAAATAAGAAAATGTTAAGAGAAATTTGCTTAAAACTTAAAGCCAGAAAAAAGGTTAGGATTCAGTTCAAATAGAAGATACATAAACCTATCACCAGTTCAAGAGAAGACAAAAATCCTTAAATCTGGAAATTGAATAAAATCAGTAATGTTTTAGTCTAAAGACAAAAAAATTCTATTTCACTAGTTCAGTCTCATGTAATTAATCTCTCTAAAATTGAATGTGCAGTGTTACTGTGGTCTGATCTTTCCATTTAAACTCTGGAAATTAACATTCAACTCTGGACTTGTCCCTACTGTTAGACTGGCCATTCTCTTGGTTGTTTTTAATGTACTCTTATTTCTGTGTGTCCAACTTTAGTTTTTCTGATATAGAACTCCCTTCAGGACTTCTTGGAGAGCTGGTCTGGTGTTGGTAAATTCTTCCAGGTTATTTTATTTATTTATTTTTTTTTGGAGAGATTTTTGCCATAGGGCGCGTGCGCTCACCAGGCAGACAGAGAGAGACATAGAGACAGAAAGCAAGAAATCACCCCCCAGGGGGGATGGTCACGCCGTAATCTCTTCTCCTCCATTCTCCTCTTGGGATCTTGGGCACGCACGCACACGCGCCTGGCGTGAGTTTTAAGCCACTGGGTCCGGGACTCGAACCGCGGTCGACTATGTGGGAGTCCAGCAACATAGCCATTACGCTAACTGCTGGTTCCCCAGGTTTTGTTTATCTGAGAATGTTTTTGTCTTTTTTTCCTATATGAAAGATGATCTTGCTGGGTGTAATATTCTTGGTTGAAATTGTTTTCCACTTAACACTTTGAATATATTTCCCCATTCTTTCCTTGCTTGCATTGTTTCCAATGAGAGGTCTGAAGTTAGCCTGATGGGATACCCTTTGAAAGTAAGTTGACATTTCTGCCTTGCCAAATGTAGTATCTTGCCTCTGTCTGTGGTTAATCTGGGTATGATGTGCCTTCGGGAGTATCGTCTTAGGTTGATTCTATATGGGGTCCTTTGTATTTCTTGGGTCTGGATATTTGAATGCCTCTCTAGGTTTGGGAATTTTTCTTACAGGATTTCATGGAATAGATTATCGATGCCCTTATTAGTTTCTTCACCTTCTGAGATACTGATGATCCAGATGTTTGGGCACATAATGGTATCTAGTATTACTTGTATGTTATTCTCATTTTTTGGGGGGGGTTATTTTCTTACTCTTTTTTGGTGATGTTTTCTAGGCCAAAGGTTCTATCTTCTACATCTGAGATTCAATCTTCTGCATGATCTAATCTGCTTTTGATATTTTCAAGGGAAGTTTTTACTTCCTGTATTATAGCCTTCATCTCCAACAATTCCATTTGATTCTTTTTTATGATGTGTATCTTCTCTTTCAGATCATGTAAGAACTTCCTCACCCACCTCCCGGAACTCACTGTCTCCTTTCTCCTGCATTTTCTGAAGTTCGTTGTCTCTCTTCTCTTGCATCTCTGTTAGCTTTGTCACTGAATGTTCCATATTCTTTATCTGATATTTCAATGAGTTTCCTTTCATTGTATATGGAGGAAGAGGAGTTATTCTTTTTCCTTAGAGGGGAGATATTTTCTTGGTTTCTCATATTTCTTGTGCCTCTGTGGTGGTTTATGGTCATCTGATGGATTATACATTTTTTCCTAGTTCTTGGAGTTAAATCTGAGCATTCAGAGGAATGTAGGAGGAGGGGACCTGAAATCTCTAAACAGTACTGTTTTTCTCCTTTTGCATAGCTGATTCAGTGAAAATTAAGCTTAATGAAAAAAGAGTACAAGGAGAATGATTAAAAAAAAAAAAAAACCCAAGAGATTATACCCAAGGGGCAGAAGCTGAAATACTCCCTAGTGTTGAATCAAACCCATAATCCTGTGCCTCCCTCTACTGTTGTTGCACTGTTAGTTCTTGATCGGCTGAAGAGGACTTCTCTAGCGAATTGGTATTCTTGAAGGAGTCACTGCTTCCAGGGCTGCTGATGTAGCTTCCCATCTATTATGGTTTGAATAGTGGTTTGTCCTCCAAAGTTTTATGGTTTGGAATTTGATGAGGAGATGGTGATGGTTAGAAGGTGGTGATAAGATCATAGCAATTACATCATGGAGCCAACACTCTAGTGAACAGATTAATGATGTCTCAAGAGACCCAGTGAATTCTAGTTCTCTGGAGAAAGGGTTAGTTCTCATGAGGGTTGGTTGCTACGAAAGAGTTACCTACAGTCTTCTCTTTATATTTCTCTCCCTCTCTCTGTGCACACCTATCATCTTCTGTGTTTCTGTCGACCATACTATAAATCTCCTACCATTTTGTAATACCTTTGTGCTTCCCAGCCACCAGAATTGTGGGTCAGAATAAACTTCAATTCTCTTAAATTCATCCAGTCTCAAATATTTCTGTTAGGAATGCCAATAACAGACTAAGACATCACCCTGTCACTGCCTTAACAACATCCCCAAATTGCCAATAGCTGCCATTAAACAAAAGGCTTCTTTTAGCTTGAGACTAGCACCTCATTCTGACAGAACCTAACATTAAAGTTGACAGGAGAGTGTGGAGAATCTAGTCTGCAAACCTCCAGCCTCAGTAGTTTAGAGGGCTGAGAATGGAGCTGGAGGACAGCTGTCACTAAGGGACTTTCTAGCGTGCTGCTTCTGGAAGATTCCACTTGTGGAATCCATAGTGTTAAATGTATTTGAGTTTTTCAGGAAAATAATACTGATTGGTTAAAAGGCAAATATGCATGGGGCCAGCAGTTGGCGTAATGGCTACGTCGCTGGACTCCCACGTAGTCGACCACGGTTTGAATCCCAGAGCCAGTGGCTTAAACTCACGCTGGGTGCGTGTGCGTGCATGCCCAAGATCCCAAGAGGAGAATGGAAGAGAAGGGATTGCGGCATGGCCATCCCCCCTGGGGGGTGATTTCTCGCTTTCTGTCTCTCTGTCTGTCTGGCGAGTGCACACGCCCTATAGCAAAAACCTCTCCAAAAAAAAGAAAAAGGAAAAAAAAAAAGGCATATATGCCAAAAACACGTCATATCTTGCTTAAAGTGCTGCCAATCAAATTTATCCCTTATACAAAACTGGGGAGTAGGAGGCAACTATGCGAAGATTGATATTCAAAATGATCTCAATGGACTAGAACTATCATTCACAAAGTACCAAGATGCAATCTAACAGGAATAGATAAGTGCCAATTTTCATTTGAGTTGAAAAAGACTTCAAGTATTTTCACTTGTTTTATGTATGGGACATTTATAAAATATAAATGTGATATGAACCTACGGTGGGGATTCTAGAAAATCTTATTATGACAGCTAAATTAACAAGGATATAGTTTCCATATATCTAGGATGGTTTTGACACTACTATGATCAATTTGTTCAGGTCTCATTTGTATTGGGTCGTCTAAAAAGTCATGATGCATTTTTGTGTAGTGAAACATAGAAAATCCATCATGTACTTTCTGATGACCAAATAATATTAATTATCCTTCTTTTTTTTAAGATTTTTTTGTTTGCTTGAGGGCATATGTGCTAATCAGAAAAACTGAGAGAGACAGAAAGAGAGGAAAAGTGAGAAATCACTTCCCAAGAAGGATGGCCACTCCACAATCTCTTCTGCCCCTTTGTCATTTTAGGATTTGGGGCATTTATGCACAGGTACCTGGAATGTTTTCAGGTCACCAGGTCCAGGATCTGAACTGAGAAACTGGCCATATGGGATCCAGTGCCTTAACCACCATGCCACCTGCTGGCCCAATAATTCATTATCATCTGTGAGTCGTCTGCATACAAAATTCAAATTCTTAGATATATACCTTGTACATATTTTGGCAAGTAGAAGAATTTGGAACCTGTATATATTCCACTTCAGAGCTAGCTTTTCTACCAGACAATTAGTAGAGACAAGAGAAATGCTAGCACTTTCTCAGTTTTGCTCCAGACAAGTGATTTTATACTTTATCAGACCTAAAGTCCCTTTTCATAACTGCTCTGTAAAAAGTCTTTCTCTGTCATGAAACAAAATTTATTGATAAAGTAAACTGATGCACATCATTTTAAATACAATTCAATATGATTTCTTAAACATAGTATGAAAGAGAAATAAAAGGCATTTCAATATAGAAACTCTCAGTTGCTATGTTAGAAGATGTAATGAAGTATTCAAATGCTTTCTCCTCAGTATAACAAATAAATTCAGTTCTATAAGTAAGAACAATATTTAATGGAATATTTTCCATGCTTTATCTTCCTATTTGACACTTGGAAAAAAAGACTACTTGTTTTATGGTCCAGAATGTCACTTACCTTCATGAATGCTCTATAGTTGGGTAGAATGTTCTATAAATAATAAACTTGTTTATAGTGTTCAAATCTTCTATCTTCTTACTTTCTATTTGTCTATTTAATTACTGACAGAGGCATGTTGAAATTGCAAATTATTCTACTTCTTTTAGTTCTGTTTTCATATATTTTGAACTTTGTTATTTGGTGTGTAACAAAGAACAAAGCTGCTTGATAAATTGACATCCTCATTATTAAGAAATGTCTGCTTTTTTATTTCTGGAAATTTCTTTGTTCTGAAATTTACTTTGTCTGATGTTACTATAACCCCTTCAACAATTTTTTGCTTTGTATTTTGTTGTATATCTTTTTTTAAGAATTATTTTATTTAATTTTATTTATTACTATTATTTTAAAACTTGACGAAAGAGAGAGAGAGAGAGAGAGAGAAAGAGAGAGAGAGAGAGAGAGAGAGAGAGAAAGAGAGAGAGAGAGAAAGAGAAAGAGAAAGCAGGCTTCCAGGTCTGAGACTTGAACCATGGTCAGCCATATGGGAATCCAGTGTCTTTAACCACCACACCACCTGTTATCCCCATTGTAGTATATCTTTTCCCATTCTTCTGTTTTTACTCTGTTACTTTATATTGAAAGTTTTTATTTTATTTTTATTATTTTTCTTATTTCCAAAAGGAAAGAGAGCAAGAGAGAGAGAGAGAAAGCACCTCCCAGTGGGATGTGGTCACACCACATTCCTTCTTCCTCCATTATTCTCGCCTATCAGAATTTGAGACATACATACACATGTGCCTGGTATGTTTTTCAAGTCACAGGATCTGGGCTTCAAACTGTGAATAGCCACATGGGATTGGGTCTCTAAGTACCATGCTTAACTGCTACACTATGGGGGTGTTTCTTAAAGTGTCCCCCTGTAATTAATTCTTGCTTTTTTACCTGGCAATTTGTCCTTTACTTAGTCTTTAGAATATTTACATTTAATGTAAATAATGGTATGGTTAGGCTTAAATCTACCATGTTACTGTTTATTTTCTATCTATCTGGTTTGGTTTATTCCATTTTGTTTAGGTGGTTCCTACTTTCTTTTGAATAAATTATTTTAAAATGATTTTATTTTTTTCTCACCTTTGGCTGTCAGCTATGCATCGTCATGGTTTTCTTTAGTGGTTATTCTAAGGCTTACAATGTACATCTTCTAGTTGTTAAACTTTGTCTTCAGGGGCCAGCATATGGTGGAGTGCTTATGTTGCTGGACTCCCACATGGCCGACTGTGGTTCGAGTCCTGGACCCAATGGGTTGAAAACCATGCCGGGTACGTGTGCATGTGTGCCCAAGTTCTTAGGAGAATGGAGGAAAAAGGATTGTGGCATGGCCACCCCCCCAGAGTGATGATTTCTCACTTTCCCTCTCACTGTCTTTCTCTCTCTCTCCAGTAAGTCCACACACTATATGACAAAACCCTCTAAAAAAATTTGCCTTCAAATAATATATTAATAGTACTAATTTACATAGAGCGTAAGTACTTTACAATAGTATGCTTCCATTTTCTCCCTCCTGTCCTTTGTGTTACTATTTCTTACATGTTACTATCAAACATTGTGCTTTTTATCATGCATGCCCCCATAATATATGCTATTATTGTTACTTCAAATAATCAACTGCCTTATAAAGAAATTAAAAATTCGAGGAGAGAGAAAAATAAACGTGGAGTCCATCTTCCACCAGAAACAAGAAGGCTCACTTTGTGCTCAGCCTCGACTGAATAATCTATTGCAAGGAGGATATTTTAGCACTGTGCAATTCCCTCAATTACACATCAGCTAGATGAAGAAGAAAGGAGGAGTCACTAGTGAAGATTATCACACATTTTTGCAGCAGCCTTCTGGAAACAAGGATGACAGCATTTCTCCCTCCCTCTATTGAGGTTATAAGCAATGCCTTAAAAGTTTGGGGTTTGGGGCCAGCAGTTAGCGTAATGGCTATGTCGCTGGACTCTCATGTAGTCGACCCGGACCCAGTGACTTAAAACTCATGCTGGGCGTGTGTGCGTGCGTGCCCAAGATCCCGAGAGGAGAATGGAGGAGAAGGGATTGCGGCGTGGCCATCCCCCCCGGGAGTGATTTCTTGCTTTCTGTCTGTCTCTCTCTGTCTGTCTGGCGAGCGCACGCGCCCTATAGCAAAAACCTCTCCCCCCCCAAAAAAGGTTGTGGTTTAGAACTAATCCTATTCAACAGTCCACAGTATCAGAGGCTCAGGATAAATCCTATAAATGAAAGATCATGTGTGTGCAATTATAAAGAATACAGGTTTAGTTAGAAAATTAGGAAAACAGTGGTTTACCTTGAATTCTCTCTTGATGGGTCCAGAATTAATATTGGATACATACTTGCACTTTTCTTGGCTCAGTTACAACTGAAAAGTTATTTTATATTTGTTGTTAAGGGTGATCTGCAGGATTGTGAAGATGACCAACTCCTACAGATGATCAGGAGCCAACAGATGCATCGACCAAAATTCTTATTGGAGAATTAGCACAACAGAAAGATCAGAGAATCCATAAAACAGACCTGGAACAAGTCTTAGAAGCAAATGATGGGTCCGGAATGTTAGAGGAAGATAAAGAGGATTTGCAGAGGGCTCTAGCACTAAGTTGTCAAGAAATTGACATGGAAGATGAAGAAGCAGATCTCCACCGGCTATTCAGCTCAGTAAGCAAGGCAGTTCCAGAAATATATCTGGAACTATTCCACAGACATCAAGCACATATCTTGCTTCAGAAGAGCTGCAGAAGAGAAAGAGAAGCCTACTTTTGAAAAGCAACAGCAGTAGCTGCAGCAGGCAGATCCACAAGGACAGGTCTTCTATCCATGTGGAAGGCCGACCACAAGGTCAGACGCACTTGGGAATGATCAAGATGATGATGCGATGAGTGAAGATGTGCTTCAGGCAGCTGCGATCATGTCTTTGGAAACTGTTACAAATAGTTTGAAAACAGAATGAAAGAAATAATACCTTTAAAAATTCATTTAGATATTTGTACTTTCCAACATTATCCTGTGTGATTGCAGCATAGAGTGCATTTTGATAACGTTGTCAAAGAGAATAATGTTCAACAGAGGAAATAAGACTTTTAAGTTGTTTGTACACAAAATAATGAGAAAGTGGAAAAATACATCTGTAGGACTAAATAATGATCTTCCAAATACTAGCCAAACAGGCATTCAACACATGAAGAAATTTTAAATATTTACAAAAATTAGGGGAGAAAGTCTTTTATATGTTCCCACACTTTCATCATTTCCATATATTTCCATATTCTTCATTTGTTTGGAAAGATCCAAATTTTCATTTGGCATTATTTCCCTTCTATTGGAAAGACATCCTTTCACATTGCTTGTATTTCATTCTTTTAGTGATGAATTCTTTCAGCTTTTGTATGCCTGTCTTTATTTTGCTTTCTTTCTTTCTTTCTTTTTTTTTTTAGAGGCTTTTGCTATAGGGTGCATGCACTCGCCAGACAGACAGAGAGAGACAGAGAGACAGAAAGCGAGAAATCAGCCCCCAGGGGGGATGGCCACGCCACAATCCCTTTTCCTCCATTTTCCTCTTGGGATCTTGGGCACACACGCACATGCGCCGGGCGTGAGTTTTAAGCCACTGGGTCCGGGACTCGTACCGCGATCGACTACGTGGGAGTCCAGCAACATACCCATTACGCTAACTGCTGGTCCCTTCTGCTTTCACTTTTGAAAGCTGTTTTCTCTAGGTATAGAATTCTATATAAAAAATATTTCCCCTGGTACTTTAACGATGTTGCTCTATTTCCTTTTGGCTTGCAAGTTTTTTTTTCCCCCCATTTTCTCAAGATTAAATGATTATTAAAAAAGCATGCCACACTGTATAGAAATGAACATTCTCTCTCCACATCTTCAAATTAAAATTCTCAGGTGGCTTGCAAGGTTTTAATGAAAAGTTTGCAGTCATTTTTATCCTTGTTCCTTTGTAAGTAGTGTGTCTCCATCATTCCTCCTCTAGAGTTTCTAATATTTTCTCTTGATCACTGATTTATGATGTTTCTTAGTTTTATTTTATGTTTATTCTTCTTGGAGTTCCCTAAGCATCTAGAATCTGAGAGTTTATAGCTTTCATCAAATGCTGACCATTTCAATCATTATTTCTTTAAATATTTTTTCTCTCTCACCCACCTATTCTATTTGGTACTTTAATTATACATATTTTGAACTACTTAATACTTGATGCTGTCCATATGTCACTGATGTTCTATTTATTTATTTTTAATTTTTTTACATTTAATCAATCATCGAACATCTCTACAGTATACAACATGGTTTTCTACAGCATTAGTGCACATTAGTCACATCAAAGACATTATCAAATACATTATTATAAGTGATACCTTTTCCTTTTTGTGTCTATTAAATATGTTGCTTGTTTGTTTTTTTCTTTGATCCCCTCCCTCCCACCCCATTGTTACCTTCTCCATTACCCTCTACCCCCAAAACTGTCTCTAGTATCTACGGTTGCTCTCCCTGCTATTACACCTTCCCATCTTTCAGTTCCTGCTATATAGTGCAGACATTCAGTATATATTGAGTAAGGACATATTCCTGTCTTTCACAGTCTGGCTTATTTTGCTTAGTATTAAATTGTCTTTATTTGTCCACTTTGTACCAAATGTCAGGGCCTCATTTTTTTTTTTAATGGCTGAGTAGTATTCCATAGAGTACATGTGCCACAGTTTTTTCAATCCACTCATCTGTTTTTGGACATATGAGTTGATTCAATCTTGGTAAGTTATATGTGTTTAGAAATTTGTCTACCTCATCTAGGTTTTGGTGTATAATTGCTTATAATATTCTCACATGATCTTTTGTATTTTTGTTGTAAGATTGCCTGTTGCATTGCTGATTTGATTTATCTGGTTCCTTTATCTGTTATTGATTAATCTAGCTAATGGTATGCCAATTTTGTTTATTTTCCCAAATAATTAATTTTGGATTTCATTTATTTTTTGTACAGTTGTTTTATTCTCTATTTCATTTATTTCTGCTTAAATCTTTATTGTTTCTTTTCTCTTTTTTTCTTTTTTCCCCCTAATTGCTTGCTATGTGTTGTTAGTTTGTCTATTTACCACCTTTCTATTTTTTTATTGTGGGCATTACTTGATATGAATTTGTATGACTGCTTTTGCTGTGTCCCATAGGTTATAAAAACTCACTCGCTCATTATTGGTTTCAATGGCTCTCTTGATTTCAATCTTAATTTCTTCAGTGGTTGTAAACTTATTCAGGAGTAGGTTTAGTTTCCACATATTTGCGTGTTTTTGAAGGTTTTTTTATGTAGTTGATTTCATCATGGTCAGAAAAGTTTGCTGGGTATGGTTTCCATACTTCAAAAAAATTTTTTTGGAGAGGTTTTTGCTATAGGGTGAATGCACTCACCAGAAAGACAGAGAGAGACAGAGAGACAGAAAGTGAGAAATCATCCCCCAGAGGGGATGGCCACGCCGCAATCCTTTCTCCTCCATTCTCCTCTCGGGATCTTGAGCACACATGTACATGCTCCCGGCGTGAGTTCAAGCCACCGGGTCTTGGACTCAAACCATGGTCAACTACATGGGAGTCCAGCGACATAGCCATTATGCCAATTGCTTGTCCTCCATACCTTTAAATTTGTAAAGGTTTGTTTTGTGCTCTATCATGTGGTCAACCTTCAAAAAGCTTCATATGGGGGAGGTGAGAAAAATGTGTATATTTTGGTTGTTGGGTGAAATGTTCTATAATTGTCTGTCAAGTCCATTTTTTATATGATGCTGTTTAAATTTTGGAGCTCTTTGCTTATTTTTTGTCTAGATGACCTGTCCAGGGTTGTTGAGATCCCTAATGATTATTGTGATGCAGTGTATCTCTCCCTTCAGATTTAATAGTATCTCTTACATGTATTTGGGTGCTCCAGTGTTGGGTGCATAGATATTTCTAAGTGTAATATCTCAGTGAATTAGCCCTTTTACTACTATACCGTGCCCTTCTTTGTCTCTTTTTACAGCCTTCATCTTTTTTTTTTTTGGAGAGGTTTTTGCTATAGGGCACGTGCGCTCGCCAAACAGACAGAGACATAGAGACAGAAAGTGAGAAATCACCCCCCAGGGGGGATGGTCACACTGCAATCCCTTCTCCTCTGTTCTCCTCTCGGGATCTTGGGCACGCACACACATGCGTCCGGCGTGAGTTTTAAGCCACCGGGTCCAGGATGCGAACCGCGGTCGACTACGTGGGAGTCCAGTGACATAGCCATTACGCTAACTGCTGGTTCCCTACAGCCTTCATCGTGAAGTCTATTTTATCTGGTATCAGTATCACAGCTCCAATCTTTTGTTTGTTTGTTTGTTTGTTTATTTGTTTGCCTGGAACATTTTTTTCCCAGCCCTTCACTTTCAGTCTATGTATGTCTTAATCAGTGAGGTGTGTTTCCTGTAGGCAGCATAAAGAGGGCTTCTGTTTTTTTGTTTGTTTGTTTGTTTGTTTGTTTTAAATCATTCAGCCCGTCTTTGACTTTTTCCTGCAGTCAGTAATTTGGGCAATTACAACACTCGGCTCATTTGAATCATTCCTTTTAGGACTCACAGTTCAGCATTGCCAGTTGCTTAATGTCTAAAAACTGTTGTTTTATGTATTTTATCCAGTTTTCAATTTGTGCATGGAGGAGAATGATTTCTGTAGTCATTAATACTTCACAAATTGAAGTTAAAGTCTAAGTAAATGAATTTCGAAGTTATTATGGTCTCATAAGCTTACTGCTTGTAGTCAGTTTCTGGGCCACAGCATGAAGGCAGCAGTTTGACTGTGAAGGAGATAGAGATCAGAGTTAAGAAGGCCATGGTGGCTAGCTTTGTGGGGCATGGGATACTGGGAAAGAAGAAATGTATAGAAAGCAGGAGACAGAGAATAGCACAGGCAAGGAAAGAATGGGAAGATACATTCAAAACATTAAAGGAAAAACAGACCAACATAAGTGCCCTTTTACTGCTACCTTCAGTGCTATGAGCTTGTGTTGGTGGTAATTTTCTTCAGTGGTTAGTTACTTTTGGTAAATTTCTAAACAAACCTACTCTAATTTCCCCTCATTTTAAATGGTATTTTTATTCCTAGAAATTGCATGTGTATTAAATAGAACAAAAATATATGGCTATATGAGAGGATTTCAAAAACATTGGGGAAAAATGGAATTAAAGTACAAGTTTATTTTGGTACAAAGTTTTTTTTAAATTCATGCAGTTTATTTTTCATAATATGCATTTTCATGAACTTTTGAAGACACCTCGTATGTTAAATAAAGCTCTATTCTGTATAACTGTATAACATGAAGAGGTTTTCCTCCTTTACAGAATTGTCACATATAATCTGAAACCTTCATTCCTTGGGCAGGACTATGATGTAGCATTCTTGTCTCTGATTGAAAACCACTGCTTACATAATTAGTACCCTTCACACTTCATGTATTTATCTGTTGCATAATCATGTAGGAAAGTTGAAGCCTACATACCATTGGAAAAGCAATAAATAATTTATGTCGTAGCTGCAGCTAAGATAAAAGGGGAGATTCTTGATACTGGTTTTACCAAGATCATCATTGTACCTTATAACAAGGGAACTTTTAGTTTAGCCTCCAAGTAAGCAGATCCTCTGGAAATGCAAAATGCCCAGCATTATTAACAATTCATTTATTCTGCAAATACTTATTGAACTTCAGTATGTGCTGGGTCTTCAGGATACGTGAGTGATCTCAACAGGTGAGAGTGGCTACTCTCAGCAGGCTCACATGTTTTAAGGTTCATGGCATATAAACTATGGCCATCCAAAAGAGACCCACAGTTCTCTCAAATTGTGAAGACAGAGAGTTGCCACATCACACATTTCCGTTAACTAAACAGGTTATGCAAATTTCAGAGTATGTAAAATTGAAGCCAAAGCCTTCGCATAAATCTTTTACTCAAGATTCCATACTTAAAGACTTTGAGGAAATGCATAAAGAAAATTGAAGACTAGACCTCTAGGCAAAGTTTAGATGCTGTATTTTAACCCTATTAGTAGGTTCAAGGAAATTTCCAAATAATATTGCTCAAAGGTGTGGACTTCATGCTTTACTGAAAGAGAAGAAGAAGCTTGTTTTCTTACTGGTGCCCCAGAGGAGAACACAGTTGCCCAGGATCACCTTGGCATAAGAGAAATTATTGATTTGACTGAGACTGTACTCTTAACCCATACTTGAGTTCTAGATTGATAACCGCTTGGGTGTTTGCACTGATTCAATGGGCTACCTAATTTCTGTTGTTGTGATGTGGTCTCATGTACTCTGTAGTAGTCCCATTAGATAGCTACCATGCCAGTGTGGGGCTACAGTTAGATATTAGGCATCTGCAACTCCATGAAATATGTAGCCACAAAAATAAAACTTGGGTCACAAGTCCAGAGTATAAATCCCTGTCTGTAAATCTACTTCCTGTGGGTTCTGGAGTGAACCACTTTGATTTTTTTCTGAGGCTTGATAGCCATAACTCTAAAATGAGGACAATAATAGTTTTATTTGTGCATTGTTCGAAGGATGATAACAAAATCAGGCTGCTTGGTAAGCCACACAATACCATATATAGATTGCTCTTGTGGTAAGCAATGACAAAGAGTGTAGGTGGCCTGTTGACAGGACCTGAAGAGTCCTCTCATCTGGCTTGCACATCTGAATGCAATGTGTTTTTCCACTTTTCCTGATCAGACAACAACCAGTTTTTTCTATTAATGCTATTTCCAAGTGTCACTTCCCTTTTGGATTTTAGTTGTTTCTTCCAGTAGTCTAAATGTGATTTGGTTTGATGCACAAGAGACAGAGAAGGCACACACGGAGTCCAGCTTCTCTTCATTAGTGCAGTCTTTGCCTGGGGCTGACCCTCATCTCTGGGCTGAGGTCTATGCATGACTGCCTCAAACTGAGCAACCTGAAGTAGATCAGACACACCTATGAGCTACTTACCTTGCAGGGGTAGTGCCAGTCCCAGGGCTAAGAGGGCATGCCTGCTCCTGTGATCTGTGAGGCCTAGTAAGTGATGATTACGGCTCTGCAGGCTGTGTAGGAGTCATGACGCCCTCGCAGCCTCCCTTGACAGATGGCGAGCATACATTCCTACACTAACAAGAATTTCTTGCTGGATCATCAAAATATGTTTCCCTTTTTGGGATCCAACCTTATAGAACCTTATTTCTGTGTTCAAGGGTTCAGCATCTGTGTTTCATTGTCAGCCTGACCTCTCTCCAAACGGGATCTGGAAGGAAGCAGTTTTCCAGGAAGTCATCCACAGACTGTTGGCTTTTATTCTCTATCCCATCTCTTTCTCACCACCTCTAGCACTTTCTCACGGGTACTAAGTATGTGTCTTGGGATAATTGGACTAAGCTGTTGTCAGATCTATTTACAAGCTCCTTTTAGTTTGTTTACTTAGCTTCAATTTTGTGTGGGCTGTTTTAATTATTTTTGTGGTTTTGACAAAAAATACACAAATCACAGTGTTTCTATGACATGATCAATATGATAATAATTCACTTTCAGCCTCCACAATCATCTCTCTCTGTGTACGGTACTTCCACAGTGCTCCAGAGTGGCGTTATTATCTTTCCTTGTACAGACGAGGCTTTAGGAGACAAAAGAGCTTACTGAAAGCCACATAGTTAATCATTATTAGAGCTGAAATTGGAATGTAGATGTAAGTCCCAGTCTATGTTCTTTTCATTCCATCACTCGGTTCTTGAATCTTCAGTTTCTCTTTGGCATAACATTAGTAATCAGCACTATGGATGTGTTTCCAATTAGGTTTCTATCAGCATTTCTGTGGAGGGATGAAGGATAGGATACAGGTGAGTTGAGTTTATAAAAACCAACATGTTTCTAAAAAGCATTCGAGGAAGCAAATGGTCATGGAGCACACTGGACATCCAGAGCCATGTCCAGATTATAGAGAATAAAGCAATGAGCAGAGTCAAAGGGTGTATATGATTCTTGGACCCCCTTCAGACCTTTTTCTCAGTCAGTAGAATGATTACTAAGAGACACAGATCTGAATATGCCTTTACTACAACTGATAAATTTATTAGAGTGATTGTTTCTTAAGCTAATGATTCTCCAAATCCAATCCAGCCCTGCAAGGGCAAGGCACACCTCTCTTCCATTCGCTACTCGGTCTGTGCTGACTCAGTGTCTGGCCCAGATCCTTTAACTCAGCAGGATTATACCTGACTCCAGATCTATGTACGGGCTTTTCCCTCTTCCTGGAAAGACTTCTTGCCAGACACCTGCATCCCCTTCCCTCACTTCATGCAAGAATCTGCACAAATGGTCCCTCATCCGAGAGGCCCTCCTTGACCACTCTTACTAAAACAACACTACTTGCCTCTATAAAGACCATCACTTCCAAATCCTTTGCCTTTTTCATTTTTTTTTTTTTTTCAATGAATCGCTGACTGACATTGTACTAATTACTTATTTTTTTAAAACTTGGTCTTCTCTACTGGAATATGATCTTATTCAGGACAGGGACTTTACTGCTATATGCTCAGCACTTCCAATAGTTCCTGGAGATGATACATGCTCAGGATACACTTCATCTAATCAATCAATCAATCAATCCATGCTTGTTGAATTGATGAACAACTCCCCAAACTCATTCCTGGTTTTGTCTATGCAGAAGCTATTGGTGCTCTGAGCTACATCCCCTCAGCCCACCTCTGCTTCAGTGCTATGCTTATGTTTGTCAATGTCATTCCACCTCCAGAGCAGGCAAAGTTTCTGCTACTCTGCATCAGTTACTTGGGAGTTGTCTCACGTCCTGGAAATGCAGGGAACCTGTTTATTTCAGGGGTGACCCTTAGCCAACAGTAGAGGGAGTCAGTGGATAGGTGCTATAGGATCCCCTCTTCCAGAGGGAAAACTATGTGCCTTCTATTGAGTTGCTAATAGGACTTTCAGCAACTTGCCCACAGTGACAAGTGGCTCTATTAAGCACCTTTCACAACTGTTCACACCTTCCCCTCCACCTGTTCCTTTGCTCTGACTTCCCTGGGTTACTTTGCAAATAAACTACCCTCTTCCAAGTCTTTGCACTGGGGATATCAAACCAAGACACTGTCCTTCTTGGCACTATTATTAATGACCAGATATGAATATTGGTGGCACATTGGTAAAATTTGCATGAAAATACTAGAAACAGTTTACTTTAGTATTGTTTAACTGTTTACCAAGTGTTTACAGTCAGGTTAGTAAATATACTCCCTAAAAGAATCATGTTCCAAATGAGATATTGGAAAGATATGGAAAAAATGGGTTGAATTCAAGAAATAAAATTGAATAGAAAAAACTGTGGTGGGTCTGAGAACTAGAAGGAGTGATAATTGCCTGGTTTGAACCAATTCCTGCCAGGCCCTGAGCCTTTCCCAGAGAGAGTAAAGGACAAGTAAGCTGGCTGGCCCACTCAGTTCATCACTTCACATTCTGTGGGTGCCAGAGCCAGGAAGGAGTGGGGGTTGTGGCCCACAGCTCGTGACTTAGCTTACTACCTTGTGCTCTACCTCCCCAACTCAGTGTCCAGCCACACTGGAACAAGAGGGCAACTAGCTCAGAGCTAAAGTACATCACAGAGAAGTGCACAATCACACAGCTAGAAAAGCCTACCTCCAAGAAATAGGAAAAAGTGAGTGTTTCACCAGATACCTAAAAAGCAAAGCAGAGCCTCGAAAAGTATGAGAAAACCAGGAGGTATATCTCCCTCAAAAGAACACAGTAACTCCTAACCAATAAAGGAAAAGCTCAAGAAATCACAGAAACTACAGAAAAAGAATTCAGAATATTCATTGTAAAACAACAACAACAACAAAAAAAACTCAATGAGATGCAGGAAAAAACAAACAAAAAAACAACCAAAAAAATCCCCAGATAAACAATTCCAGGAGATGAGAAAGTAATTCCATGACATGAAGGAGGAGTTCCATAAAGATATAGACACCCTAAAAAAAATCAAACACAACTTCTGGAGATGAAGAATACAATACAAGAAATAGAAATCTCCCTTGAAAGCATTAATAGCAGATTGGACAATGTAGAAGAAAGAATCTCTGACCTTGAAGACAAAGCCTCTGACTTAATCCAAACCATCAAAAAGAATGAAGTTACCAAGAAAACAAAACAACAAAGAAAAATTCCAAGGATAACATACATGAAATACTAGACATCATTAAATGTCCAAATATCCATGTCATGGATATTCCAGAAAGAGGATGGTAGAGGGATAGAAAACCTCTTTCATGAAAACCATCTGAAAGCTTTTCAAATCTAGAGAAACATACAAACATAAAGATACAGGAAACAAAAAGAAAGCAAAATAGAATCACATAAGAATATCCTCCCCTCAGCACATCATAGCCGGATTGGTAAAAATCAAAGACGGTATTCTAAAAATGGCAAGAGGAAACTGTCAAGTTACTGACAAAGTTTATCCTATTAGGTTAACACTGGAGTTCTCAACTGAAACAATGCAATCAAGGAAAGAATGGGAAGACATACCCAAAATGCTGAAGGAAAAACAATTTCAACCAAGAATACTATGTCCAGCAAGATTATTCTTCAAATGAGAAGAAATAAGATCATTCTCAGATAAAAAAAATTGAAAAAATGTGCCAACACCAGAAGACCAGCTCTTCAAGTATTGAAAGGAATACTATATCAGAAAAACTAGAGAGAGACAAATATAAATAAATAAGAGAACACAAAAGAACCAAGAAATTGGCTAACAAGGTGGCAGAGATAAGTCTGCAAACATTAATAATAATGTTGAGTTAAAATTTTTTAGAGGTTTTTGCCTTAAATTGCATGCGCTTGCTGGAGAGAAAGAGACAGACATGGTGAGAGGGAAAGTGAGAAATGGCTCCTGGGGGGAATAGCCATGCTGCAATTCCTTCTCCTCCATTCTCTTCCTGGGATCTTGGACACACACGCACACGCATGGCCTGAGTTTCAAACCACCAGGTCTAGGAATCGAACTGCGGTTGGCCATCTGGGAGTTCAGTGACATAACCACTACACTGTCTGCTGGTCCCAATAATGTTGAATATTAATGGGTTAAATTCTCCAATGAAAAGACACAGACTGATTGAATGGGGAAAAAAAGTAGCTCTTCTATGCTGCATAAAAGAAATGCATTTCACTGAAAAGGACATATGTAGAAAGTGAAAGGCTGGAAAAAGATATTCCATGTAAATAGAAACCCAAAAAAGACTGGAGTAGTGATACTGATATCAGACAAAATAGGCTTCAAGACAAAAACTGTAAGAGATGAAAAAGGAACTATATAGTACTAAAAGGGCCAATTCACAAAGAAGATATAACACTTACAAATATCTATGCACCCAACACTGGCATACCAAAATATGTGAAAGACTGGTAGATCTAAAAGGAGGGATAGATTGTAACTCACTAATTGTTGAGGATTTCAAAACCCCATTGTCACCTCTGGGCAAATCATCTAGACAAAGGATAAATTAAGAGATGCATGAAGTAAATAATACCATAAACCAATGAACTTGACAAACATCAAACATTTCCCAACAACTACAAAATACACATTTTTCTCATCTCCACAGGGAACATTTTATTTAAAAAAACAATTATTTATTTAATTTTAGTTAGTCTTTTTTTTTTAATTTGATGAGAGAGAGAGAGAGAGAGAAAGAGAGGAGAGAGAAAGTGAGAAAGCAAGCCACCAGCACTGGGACTCAAAGTGTGGTGGGGCCCGATGGGGGTGTACATCTTCACCCACACCCCCTGGCCCCCACATGGAACATTTTCAAAGACTGACCACATGATGAGGCCCAAACTAGCCTTTACAAATTCAAAAGTGTAAAAACTTTACAGCATCTTTTCTGACCACAGTGGAATTAAACTTGGAATCAACTGCAGGAAGAACCCTTGAAAATACACAGATATACAGAAACTAAACAGCCTACTCTCGAACAATTTCACAACTACTGAAGAAATTACAGTTGAAATAAAAATATTCACTGAAACTAATGCTAATGCACGTGAATTTCCAAAAACCTCTAGGACACAGTTAAACCAATCATAAGAGGAAAGGTCATAGTGATTAGTGCTCACAAAAATAAATAAATAAATGCTGGCAAATTAACAGCCTAGTGAGACATCTCAAAAACCAGAAAAACAGTTGGGACCAGCAGTTAGCGTAATGGCTATGTCGTGGGATTCCCCTGTAGTCAACGACATTTCGAGTCCTGAACTCACTGGCTCAAGCCCCTGGGCATGTGTGCATGCATGCCCAAGATCCCGAAAGGAGGATGGAGGAGAAGGGATTGCGGCATGGCCATCCCCCCTGGGAGGTGATTTCTCGCTTTCTATCTCTCTGTCTGTCTGGTGAGTGCACGCGCCCTATAGCAAAAACCTCTCCAAAAAAACCCAAAAGTAAAACCAAAAACAAAAAAACAGAAAAACAGCAACAAAAAAATTCCAAAATGTCAGAAGAAAAGACATAATAAAGATCAGAGAAGAAATAAATGAAATAGAGAATAAAGGAGCTATACAGAAAATAAATGAAAACAAAGTCTGATTCTTTGAGAGGATAAATAAAATTGACACACTTTTAGCTAGACGAATCAAGAACAGAGAAAAGAACCATATAAACAAATTCATCAACAAAACAGGCAATATTATAAGAGATATAACAAAAATACAGGAGATTATGAAAGAACACTCTGAGTGACTATATGCCAACAAATAAGAAAACCTAGTTGATATGGACAAATTTCTGGACACATATAATTTACCTATATTGAACCAGGAAGAAATTGAAAGCCTGAATAGACCAGTAACAAGCAATATGATTGAATCAGTAATAAATAGTCTCCCAACTAAGGAAAGCCCAGGTCCTGATGACTTCACTTCTGAATTCTACAAAAGGACTTATTCCAATTCTACTCAAACTATTTCTAAAAATTCCAAAGAAAGGAACTCTCCATAACTATAAAATCTCCATTACCTTAATCCCCAAAGCATATACAGACATAATGAAAAAAGAAAATGATAGACCAATATTCCCAATGAATATAGACAAAAAACTCCTCAAGAAATACCTACAAATCATATCCAATAATACAATAAAAAAATTATACACCTGGTCCACGTAGGCTTTATCCCAGGTGATGCAAGGTGGTTCAGTATATGCAAAACAATAAATGAAATACATCACATTAACAGAAGGAAAGATAAAAACCATATGATCATATCAATCAATGCAGAAAAAGCTTTTGATAAAATGCAACGAACACCCTCAGCAAAATCGATATAGAAGTGGCAATTCTCAACACAACAGAATCCACACATGACAAAGCCATAGCTAATATCATACTGAATGGGAAAAAGCTGAAAGTGTTTCCACTAAAAATTGGAACAAGACAAGGCTGCCCATTTTCCCACCCTTTTTCAACATAGCACAGGAAGTCCTAGCCAATGCAATCAGACAAGAAAGCAAAATAAAAAGGTATTCAAATAGGAAATAAAGGAGTGAAATTTTCTCTTTTTGAGATAGCATGATTTTATACATAAAAAAGCCAAAAGAATTTACAGAGACCTCCTGGAAGTGATAAATGAACTCAGTAAGTGTCAGGATACAACATCAATATAGAAAATTCTATAGTATTTTTATACACCAACAATGAACAAACTGAGGTAGAATTGAAGAAAGCAATCCTATTTATGTCACAAAAAAGATACCTAGGAATAAGCCTAACTAAAGTGGTGAAAGATCTGTGCAAGGAAAACTTTAAAAAATGGGAAAAAAGAATCTAAGCATGATACACAAAAGTGGAAACACATCCCCTGTTCTTGAATTGGAAGAATTACCATAATCAAAATGTCAATTTTACCCAAATTAATTTACAAATTCAATGCAATTCCAATCAAATTGCTAGAAATATTCTTCACAGAAATAGAAAAAACAATTATAAAATTTGTCTGGAATCATAAAAGGCTGCATATTGCCAAAGAAATATTGTGCAAAAAGAATAAAGTAGGAGGCATCTCATTTCCTGACCTTAAATATTTTCAAAGTTGAAAAAAATAAAAATAGTATGGTACTATACAAAACAGACATATAGACTAATGGAACAAAACAGGAAACCCAAATATAAATCCCAAAACATATAGTCAAATGATTTTCAACAAAGTGCAGAAGACAATCCAGTAGGGAAAAAAGTCTCTTCAACAAATGACATTGGAAGAACAGGATATCCATCTGCAGAAAAATAAACTAGATTCCTCTCTCTCACCATCAACAAAAGTCAACTCAAATGAATCAAAGATTTAAACATAAATCCTCAAACTATCAAAATACTGGTGGAAAACATAGAAGAAACTCTTGAAGACGTTGGAAAAAACAAACAATCCAGCTAAAACATGGGCAAATGAAGAGGTCAGTAGGTGACATGGTTAAGGCGCTGGATTCCCATATGACTGACCATGGTTCGAGTCCTGGACCCAGCAACTTGAGAATCATGCTGGTGCATGTGCATGCATGCTCAAAATTCTGAGAATGGACAGGGGATTGTGGTGTGGCTATTCTCCCTGGGGAATGATTTTTCACTGTCCTGCACTCTGCCTCTATTTGTTGAACACACATGCCCTATGGCAAAAAACTAAAAAATTAGTATTGGTTTATATTTGAGAAAGTTTGTCTTCTGGTTTGCAGTTTTCTTTTTGTCTGAAGTTCTTGACCTCTGTGAGATATCACAGATCTCAAAAAATAGAGGACCAGCAGTTGGTGTAATGGCTATGTCACTGGACTCCATGTAGTTGACTGCGGTTTGAGTCCTGGACCTGGTGGCTTAAACTCACATCGGGTACATATGCGTGTGTGTCCAAGATCCTGAGAGGAGAATGGAGGAGAAGGGATTGCAGCATGGCCATCCCCCCAGGGGGTAATTTCTTGCTTTCTGTCTGTCTCTTCTGGTGAGCGCACACGCCCTATATCAAAAACCTCTCCAAAAAAAAAAAAAAAAAAATAGAGGATTTCACTTGCTAATGTGATGTGTGAGGCCAGGGCTATGCTAACAAAACAGAAAAGACTCTCATTGTACTTTGTATTCAGAAATTCCATGAAAACAAAAGAAATTAACAGGAAGTTAATAGTTTTGTTTATTACAACTTCCCAAAGTACATACTCCTCAAAAAGCTTGAGCTTACTTTCAGTAAGGGGAGTACCCAGTGTCACATTGTCACTTAAGTATTGAACACAATCTTGATACCAGGCTAGTAGTGTCACTAAGACAATACATTCATTTTAGCTTAGTTATTTTTATAAATTTTATTTATTCATTCATTTATTTTAGTTTAAACACACACACACATACACACACACACACACACACGCAGAGAGAGAGAGAGAGAGAGAGAGAGAGAGAGAGAGAGAGAGAAAGAGAGAGAGAGAGAGCAAGCTCCTGGACTTGAATTGTGGTCTGCCATGTGGGAGTATCCAGCACCTTTACCACCATACCACCTGCTGGTCCCCAATTTTAGCTTCGTTATTATCACTAATATCTTTAAGACACTTATTGATTGTAAATGTAACTTTATCTTATAATTTTCTAAGCAGTTACAAAGCTTGATAATAAATACACGTTGGTGTGAAATATTGCATTGTCATTATAATACATTATTGTGTACCATGAAAAAAATAGACACTTTCCTTAGAAGCTCTAGAAACATTTTTAGCTGGACCACACCTCTGCATGTGCTCTGCAGATGAGCACATGAGTGTTCACAGAGGTTAAGGCACTGAACACAAGTCTAGGGTCCAATCCCTGGTGGAGGGTTATCTCTGTGCATCCAGGCATGTCATCCCTGTAGCAAACTGCCTCATGGTGATGAAAACTCCAGAGACAGATGTTTCCTACTGAACAGAGAGTGCATACTACAGAGTTCCATGGGAAATGTAAATAAGCAGGTTTTGAAATAATACTCAGTTTATGAAAGGTTTCTCTAGAGTAATAGTGTCTCATTATTAAAATCAGAACATGAAAGGAGGACACTCGTGGTAGCAAATGTTCTAATTTAGAAGTTTCCCCCATTTATCCCAGATTGAGAACAAGAAAGATATATAAAACGACAAAAGCAGCCAACTGTAGGACCACCCAAATATTGACTCGGTGATTAAATGGAGCCTTATGAAGAAGCCTGTGAATATTCCTAATTATTATCAGGTCTCTAGGACTTTGTGTACTTTGAGCTTGAAGAACAAGAAGCTGTTTGTTTGAAATACAGAGCTCTCTTGACAAAGCTACAGTGATTCCCTCCCCCCTTTTAATAAAATACTTCCCTTGAAGCTTTGAAAACTGTAATTCTCTCACAACCCCCATTTGACTTTTTTTCTTAAAAAAAGAAAAATTCCCCCAATATAAAGCCCAGTAACAAGAACATGTAAAAATCATTTTTAACAGGTATGAATTACTTGCCTTATTCATTGTTTACTATCTCAGTTAAGGTTTACACCACACCTCTAAGATGGATACTGTTATTTGTAGACTCCTATTTATAGATGGGAGTGGTGAAGCTTAGGGAGATTAAAAGAATCTCAAGATTGCCCAGATAATGCGTGGAAGAGAAGAAAGTGCTATTTGGAAACATGCAGTCTTTTTCTCAACTTCTATTGCAAAGTCTTCCAGCTGCTCAAGGAACTTCCCCAAATAACACTGAGAAATCCCTCGTCTCTCTGTGTGACATTTTGTCCTGGTGAAATCATTCAAGTTAAAGGTAGCCATAGAGTTGGGTAAGTAGCAGGAAGAAAGCAATGGGAGATTGAGTGGTGAGTCAAACTGGGTGAGTTACCTTTAACGTTCAGACAACTCCATTAGCCATTACTATTGTACTGTCTTGATTTTGTCACCTTCTTCTGATCTTTATCTGTTCAAAACTGATCTTCTAGCTTCAGCTGCTGAGTTCTCCCAGAGTTCCTTTATGTCCAAGGGCCACTGGTGTTTCCCTGATGAGCCATCTACTAGGGCTAGCTCTGTACTAACAATTTATGGTGTGAGTAACTCACTGGTTTCCAGCTACAGACACGGCATGTCACTTTCTCCTGTTTGCTGAAGGATGTCACCAAGGGACAGTCTGATCGATTACTCCACCTCTGTGGAAGGTGTCCAGTTTTAGTCACCAAAAGACAAATGAGAACTCAATTTAATTCTTGCTTGACTATGATAATAAAGGACAAAGCAAATCATTTCCATGTGTGCGAAATTTTCCTCAGTTCTTTAGTGCCTAACCATTGCACCATGGCCATCCTTCCTGGTGAATGTTTTCTCTCTCTTTCTGGTGAAAGCAAATTAAAAAAAAAAAAGATGAACTTTTTCTCATGTGGTTGAAGGACCCAAACTCTCAGCAGATGGGAATGACCTCAGTTCCTTCATAGGCCCCTGTGAGAGTTTTGTGTGGGTAGTGCCAAGCAGTTCAGAACTGGGAAATAATGTTACTTTTCACATGATTTTCTTTAAGTTGACTGACTTATTATTATTACTATTTTTTTTGGAGAGTTTTTTTTTCACTATAGGGCATGTGCACTTGCCAGACAGACAGAGAGAGAGACATAGAGACAGAAAGCGAGAAATCACCCCCGAGGGGGGATGGTCACACCGCAATCCCTTCTCCTCCATTCTCCTCTCGGGATCTTGGGCACGCACGCACACGCGCCCGACGTGAGTTTTAAGCCACCGGGTCCAGGACGCGAACCGCGGTTGACTACGTGGGAGTCCAGCAACATAGCTATTACACTAACTGCTGGTTCCCAAGTTGACTGACTTCTTGTGTCTGTGATTTGAATTACCTCTAAAGAGTGGCAAGTGATTTTTTTTTGGACTATGAAGAAACCCACATTGTGGAACACTATATGCATGCATGTGTGTGTGTGTGCGTGTGTGTTTGCACATGTGTGTATAGGAAGTCAATGTCAATCAATATTTAACACAGAAACTAGAGATATCAAGAAATCTTTCCTAGCACAAATTAAGTGTCACAGATCATTAGTCCTGCTACAACAGAATACCTGAGACTGGGTGATTTATAAAGAAAAGTTGATTTGGTGCACATTTCTATGGGCTGGAAAGTTCAAAAGCATGGTGCTGGCTTCTGCGTGGCTCTTCTGAGGGCTGTTTTGCCCTGTGGTAGAAAAGCAGAAAACCTGTTGTGCAAAGAGAAAAATCGTGCAGGCAGCAGGCTTGCTTTATAACAACTTGCTCTCTGAGGTCTGGGCCAGCGAGCCCTCACCTCCACCCTGAAACAGGGTGAAGACTATTCATGAGGGATCCACCACATCACAGCTGCCTCTCACCAGGCCCACCTCATACTCCTACACTTGGTGTCAGGTTACAGCATAAGTTTGGGTGGGGACACTCAAACGATAGCACCAGCTATTCCTTATATTTTAAAATTGTTAGAATGAGAATTTCCTTCCTTGGGCAGGTGCCACTCATTATTTCTCCTCTTTTTTTTCTTCTTACGTATCCCTGCTACTTAGAAGGCTAACTCAGACTTCTGACGATTTGTAGCTGGTAAATCACATTGATATATGGTATTGCTCTTTGCCAGAGGCCTGCCTCGGGAGAGACTGCCATGACTGTGCCCATTTAATACATGTGGGACGGAAGGTCAGAGATCTTGTGACCTGACTGAGTTCACACATGTAGCAAATGTGCTGCCAGCTGGAAGCCAGGCCCCGAGAGTCCACCTCAGGCCACTTCCCACTACACACAGGACCAGCTGCTCTGTTATTGCTGGGCTTAGGGTTTTTTGTTTTTGTGTCTTAGAGAATGAGGTTTTGGGCTAGAAAGTAAGAACACGGTCTTACCCAGTTATAAAAACACAAACCGAGAAACAAATACTACTTTTCAGGCTGTTAGGAGAGCAAATGTTCCATGCCACACAGAATCATGCTATTTCCAACTTTATTTGGCACTGAAATGGAAATGTATTTTAAAATAATGGTGTCATCACTCTCATGACATTAGAACAGACCAGGTCTGGAGTAATGCATTTGGACAACTCCAGATGTTGTTCTTCTAGTGGGTCATTTCCCCTCATTGTATCCACAAAGCGGTTACTGAAACAAAAAACTGGCTGCAGACTTCTAGTACCTGATTGAAATTTTCCTGGACACTCTTCTGCTTCCTGGTAGCAATTTAATTGATGCAGAAATATGAGCTGAACCTGCCTGCTGGTTTTGACATGTTCCCAACTTACAAGATGTTTTTCCCCTAAACCTAACAGTTGGCTTGCACAGAAATGTCTGAAAATATTATTCAATAAAGCTTATTTGAAAAGTGTCCACCACAAAATGCTATTTTGACAGCTGTTTAAAACATATGCAGCTAAGTGAGATTACTTAAGGCTCTGAAATTACACACACATATTTTATTTTAATTAATTAATTTTTGCATTAGATCTCTGTGTATCGTTACAGCACACCAAGTGAATTTTCCCATCATGAATACGTTGCATATCGGTCCAGCCAAAGACATTCCCTTATACATTATACTCAACAGGTTTCTTTCCATTTTGGGTCCCTTAAATGTTTTGCTTCTTTCTTCTTCTCCTTTATTCCCTACCTCTCACCCTGTATATATGTATTTTAAATATATGTGTGTATATATGTGTGTGTGTATGTATATATATATATATGTATATATATATGTATACAAGTATGTAGTGTGTGTATATATCTATATCTATATATATATAGATATAGGGTTTTTTTTTTAGAGTTTTTTTGCTCACCAGAGACAAAGAGGGAAAATGAGAAATCACCTCCTAGTGGAGGATGGCCATGCTGCAGTCCCTTCTCCTCCTCTTGCCTCCTGGGATTTTGGACATGCATGTATTCGCACCCAGTATAGTTTTCAGGCTGCCAGTTCCAGGACTTGACCACAGAGTCGGTCATACGGGAACTAGCACCTGAATCACCATGCTACCGGTTGGCCCAAATTTTATATTTTTAAACGGATGAGTTGTATGAAATCGTCTCATCTGTTAGTATTGTTTATGAGTTCATCTTTTCAAATCTAAATGTTTGTTTCAAGTTACATCACCAAATTCTATAGAAATGCTTAGTTATGATGGGTTTAAGGAGATATTTTGAATTATTTTGTTTCTCACAGATTCATTAATGTACCCACTTGCCCATGATACATGCTGGAATATGTTTATCTCTGCTCCATCACAAAGCCCCACTAAAATGATAGTAAAAGATGAAAAAAAAAAATCCATAAAGCTCAGTGCTATGGTCTGAATGCTTATGCTCCCCCCAGTTTCTTACATTGAAACTCTATGTCCCATGGTGATTGCTTTAAGACATGGGGCCTTCTGGAGGTGATTAGGTCATGAGAGGGGAGCCCTTATGAATGGAATAAGTGTCCTTATAAAAGAAGGCGAAGGCCCAGCCCTGGTGGTGTGTACTGCTACGATGTTCTACAGGCTGGGACCACATGGGAGGCCTGGCTTTGATTCCTGGTATAACATAAAGGCCAAAGGTATAGCATTTGATGGTAAACCTAGCAACTCAGGGAAGATGAGGCAGGAGGACCACGGCATGGCCTGACCCTATCATTTTAATAAAAAGGGAAGGCCCAAACAGACTCCTTGGTCTTTCCTTTAGGTCAGGTTAGAATGAGAAGATAGCTGTCTGTGAGCAAGCAGGCCATCACCAGACACAGGATCTGCCTCCTAGTCACTGTTTATTTCAAAACTTGGGAGAAAGCCCATTTGTTTTAGCCAGAGAATAAATAAGAGATGAGACAGAAAGGAAGGAAGGTGGAGGGTGGGGGAGAGAGAGAGAGAAATGAATTAATGAATCCCTGATTTAAGTCATTTGTGAGACTAAACATCCTCTGATACTTCTTCTGTTAGGGTAATGGGAACCAATGAATCTTTCTTTTAGCCCAAAAGGTTTTGAGACCACTTTCAATGTGGGTGTCACGGGCTGCAGGTGCTGGTCACTGTTCTAGCCAATGCCAAACCCACAAGTGCACTGTATTCCTCATCTGCAAATTATTGTTCATAGAATGAACTTCACTCAATTACGCATGAAAGCAAATATTCTAGAACACTTACCACATTGCTAGTGCTGTTCTGGGTACTGTAGATGGAGCGACAAGAGTCGGTCCCTTCTTTCAAGGAGCCTTTTGTTCAAAAGCCAACTGGGGAAGGCAGAGAGCCAGGCAGCTTTGTGTGGCTGATACATCAAACATTGGGCACTAAAGGAGGATGTAGGAGGGCATTCTAACTCAGTTTGGGGGTCAGGGAAAGCTTCCTGGGGGATGTTTTGTCAGAGTTGAGTCTTACTGAGCAAGTAAGTATTGGCTAGGGAGACAAGAATGGGAGAAAGAGAAGGGGGGGATTTTTGGGAATTGTAAGCAGTTCAGTGTGTCTGAAACTGGTGACAAGAGCTGAGCCTGGAGAGATTAGGACTAAATAAATACAAGTATCTATGCAGTTAACCTACTAAATAAGAAAATCACAAAAGGACAAAACCACCTTTAAAATGCTTCCCTGGTACTTGGCAGTGGTTTGTGGTGAATATTGAACTGAACAGGACTTTTTAAATGTCTTGGTATTTCAAAATGCCTTTTCTTCATGCCTGATCATTTGAGACCTTGGGGCATTTCAACAATGGCTGCTCAACCATAGCTGCTTCATTCTGAAGACAGAGGAAGGAAAGAGCTAGAGTAAATTAGGGAGATCTTGTCTACCACTCCTGCCATCCCAGCTCCCACTGGTCCAGTGGGCCCAGGCCCACGGGTGGACAAGAATGCCTATGTTCCAGGGGCTGACCATTGTCTGGGGCCTCCCAGGACAATATCCTGCCCACACCCGCATGGCCAGTTGGACTTTTCTAGAAAGATCTATCACCCAGCATTGTCCCCTGGTCACACCCTGGCCCACTTTCTGTGTTCTCTTTCTTTCTTTTTACTTTCTTTCTTTCTTCTTTCTTCTTTCTTTCTTTCTTTCTTTCTTTCTTTCTTTCTTTCTTTCTTTCTTTCTTTCTTTCTTTCTCTCTCTCTCTCTCTCTCTTTATATTTCTCTTTTCCTTTCTTCTCTCTCTTTCCTTCTTTCTTACAATACTTTTTATTTTATTGTATTGTATACATTTAATGTGTACAACATATTTTAATATACAAAGTGATTACTATAGTAGTTGTCTTTTTTGGTAGTAAGAGTACCTAAAATCTATTATCTTAGCAAATTTCTGGTACATAATACAATATTATGAACCTTCATCCTCATGCTATATATTCTAGCTTTCTAGACATCTTCTTAAATAATTGTATCCTTGTACCCTTTGACTTATAGCTCCCTAACCTCCTTGCTAACATATACACACCCATGATAATCAGCTTTCTATACTCTATGTGTTATACTGTTTTTTTTTTGATTCTACATACTTTTCTCTGGCTTATTTCACTCAGCATAATGCCTTCAAAGTTCAGTCATGTTGTCATAAATGTCAGGTTCTTCTTTATTAAGTCTGAATAATACTCCATGTGCACACATA
The DNA here is from genome assembly GCF_000334495.1 of Tupaia belangeri chinensis. Classification (NCBI taxonomy): domain Eukaryota; kingdom Metazoa; phylum Chordata; class Mammalia; order Scandentia; family Tupaiidae; genus Tupaia; species Tupaia belangeri. The sequence goes on from NW_006159444.1 coordinate 2,124,194, forward strand.
CAATTTCTTTATATATTCATCCATTAATATAGACTTGTTTCTATATCTTGCTTATTGTGAATAATGGCACAATAAACATGGAAATGCAGGTATCTTTTAAAAATTTAATTTAATTTGTTATTATTGTAGTTTTTTATATTGCATTTAATCACATATATCATACAGTGTATTATATTTCTTTTTCCAGCATTATTAACATGTATATAAGTCAGGACAAAGACATTATATACACATCATCATCTTCAAATAGATTTTCATAATTTTTTTCAGATTATTATTATTCTCATTTTATTTTAAACATTCAATCACTATATATTGACATATAGGTATTTTTATAAAGTGTTGATATTGATGTCATTTTCTTTGGATATATATCCAGAAGAGGAATTGTCAGTTTATATCTTAATTATATTTTTTTATTTCTTTAGGAAACTTCATACATTTTTCTATTATGGCTGCACTGTTCTACGGTCCTGCCAACAGAATACATAGGATTCCTTTTTTCTGCATCCTCCTAACACTTTAATATAGACTTGTTTCTATATCTTGCTTATTGTGAATAATGGCACAATAAACATGGAAATGCAGGTATCTTTTAAAAATTTAATTTAATTTGTTATTATTGTAGTTTTTTATATTGCATTTAATCACATATATCATACAGTGTATTATATTTCTTTTTCCAGCATTATTAACATGTATATAAGTCAGGACAAAGACATTATATACACATCATCATCTTCAAATAGATTTTCATAATTTTTTTCAGATTATTATTATTCTCATTTTATTTTAAACATTCAATCACTATATATTGACATATAGGTATTTTTATAAAGTGTTGATATTGATGTCATTTTCTTTGGATATATATCCAGAAGAGGAATTGTCAGTTTATATCTTAATTATATTTTTTTATTTCTTTAGGAAACTTCATACATTTTTCTATTATGGCTGCACTGTTCTACGGTCCTGCCAACAGAATACATAGGATTCCTTTTTTCTGCATCCTCCTAACACTTGTTATCTTTTGCATTTTTTTTTTTATGATAGAGAGCATGTGTGCATGCACGAGAGAGAGAATCTTTGACAGAGTTTCAGCACATTGTCATACCCTTTCCTAAACTCTCCAGCTACTCAGAATTTCAGGTGTCTGTGCATACACCCAGTGTGTTTTCAGGCCAACATGGGGATCAGAACACATGGCAGGCCAGGTGTCTCACAGCCATTTAGGGCACTGCATTACCATTGCACCACAGCAGCTGGGCCTGTTTCTTGTCTCTTTGACAACAGTCATCCCAAGTGTGAGGTTACATTTCGTGGTGGCTTTCAATTTGTATTTCCCTCGTGATTAGCGATGCTGAGCATCTTTTCATTTATGTGTTGGTAATTTTTACACCTTTTTTGGAGAAAAGTCTCTTCAGGACATTTGTGCACTTAAATATATAGATGTAAATACCAGATATAGTGTGTGTGAAAGAGGAGGGTCTGAGGAAAGACATTTAGAAGAAAAATAGGGAGGCAAAGCATTAATGGGACAAAGAAATGTGGTATTATCTGTTGAAGATATTTTATGATTTTATCAACTGTACTAGGGAGAAATGTTCACCTGTTGAAATATTCATTTTGTAAGCTAAATAATGTGATTGAATGTATAAAAGAAAATGAAATGAAAAATGAAAAAAAATAAAGGAACTGGCCATAAAAAAATAAAAAAATGGGTTATTATTATTATTTACTATTAAATTGTGTGAATTCCTTACATGTTTTGGATATTAACGTATTATCTAATATATGGTTCACAAATATTTTCTCTTACTCCATTGGCTGCCTTTTATTTATTTATTTATTTTTCCTTTTCTTTTTTTGGAGAGGTTTTTGCTATAGGGTGTGTGCGCTCGCCAGATAGACAGAGACAGAGAGACAGAAAGCGAGAAATCACTCCCCCCAGGGGGTATGGCCACACCGCAATCCCTTCTCCTCCATTCTCCTCTTGGGATCTTGGGCACACACGCACAAGTGCCCGGCGTGAGTTTAAGCCACCGGGTCTGGGACTCGAACCACGGTCGACTATGTGGGAGTCCAGTGACATAGCCATTACACTAGCTGCTGGTCCCGATTGGCTGCCTTTTAATTTTGTTGATTGTTTATTTTGTTGTGCAGACGTTGTTAAAGTTAATATAGACCTACTTGTTTATTTTCATGTCTTTTGCCTGTGCTTTTAGGGTTATAGCCATAAAATTATTGACAAGCCCAATTTTAAGAGTAATTCTCCTATATTTTCTTCAAGGTATTTTATAGTTTTAGGTTTTATGTTTAGGTCTTTTCATAAAACAAGCTCCAGGGATGCAGCATGCTCTTTTTTTATCTCTTTAAAGTAATCTCACTACTCTCTGTCTTGACTTTCTTCTTTTTCTAAGATAAGCTGCTAAGTCTCAAATAAATACTCCAGCACCACTCTAGCTAGCCTGAATACAGTTGTTGTTTCAGTATTTTACTCCTGGAAATAGGCATGATAACTCTTATCAGGGTTTGTGGTCATAGTCCTGGACACCTACCTGTGCTGACTCCTTCTTGTCCCATCCTATCCTCTTCCTCCCATAAAGACTTGACTTTTAATCAAAATATGAGAGAAAAACAGTGAGGCCAGAAGAGTAGCAGTGCCTCTGCTACACGTGTGCACTTTATAACTGAAACTTTTAACAAGCTGAAAACTTTCCACTGGGCTCTGAACTGAGGCTGTACATTCAGTTCCTACAGCAGTGAGTCTGGTTCACCCCTACTTTTCAGGCAGAGAACTTAATGATAGCAAAGGCCAGATGTGAATAGTTTAGCTCACTGTTTCTCGAATCTGACTGCACATTAGAAATACTGGGAGAGTTTTAAATTTTTGGTTTCTAAAATACTTATGCTGGGCTCAACATCCACACAGTTTCATGTAACAGAACGAACATCTACAAAGCTGCTGTCCAACTTAAGAACTAGAACAATATCAAGCCTATTGAATTGTCTTACATATCCCTCAGAGCTGGTTCACCTAACTTAGTTTACTTGAGTACACCTAAGCAAAATATTGTTTGGTTTGCTTGTAAAAAAACTTTAACAAAGGGATGACTTATTTAATTTTTTTTTAGTTGCCAAAGGGTATGTGCACTCAGTAGGAAGGAACAGAGAGAAGGATTTACCCTTCAATAGGGCTTGGTCATGTCACAATCCCTTCTCCATTTCTCCATCCCGTTGGGATTTTGGACACACATATGTTCCCTGGCATATTTTCCAAATGTGGGGGCCCAGACATGAATTGTGGTTGGCCAAGTGGGATTGGGTTTCTTCAAGTAGGCTAAGGGGCTAGCTCCCCAAAAGGTTACTTATTGAATGAAGGCTTGTGCATCTAGCTTTTTTGCTCAACTTTATGCTTCTAAAATCTATTCCTGTTTTTGTTTAACATTATTTATCATCAAAAGGACCAGCTGTGAGCAGAAAAATAGTAGACCTATCTAAGCCACAAATCCAACCTGCCAGTCTATGCACATTTTTCCCCATGGGCTCTAAAAGTTCTAATGGGACACAAAAGATGTAAACTTTCAGACAGTAAATTTGAATGGCTGATAATTCGTGTTACATATTAACCATTGTTTTTTTTTCCCCCTCTCATTAACACTACTTTTAATGTGAGTAATTTTTTTTAACCTTACTGGTCCATCACAGAATCCGTACATAGAAGTAAAAAAGTAGAAAATATTTCATTCGAAACAATAATCACAACTTTTTAAACTGGGATTTGTTAACTATATATGTGGTCAGAGTATTTATAGAAATATTTGTGTCCATTTGAAAGGAAGATAAGTGAAAGATCTAGTCTCTTCTCCAGAAAGTAAATGATGATCCATGATAAATGATACCTGTAAGAACAGTTGCTAGTTACAACTCTGAAGCAATTTCATTAGGACACCCATCTCCTCTATCAGTATCCAGAAAGACATTTCTGGTGTAGTGGAAGCCCATGAATAGAATGAGTTTCCCAGGGTGTTTCAGCTATAGCCAAAGAATTCAGGTGTCAGAGACCCTCGGTTACCAAAACACTCACTTACTAAGCCTGTTCAGAAGGTTTGGAATTTCTTCCAACCCCACAGTAATAAATCGAAGTTCATGCTTGCCATGGGTGTTATTGCTCTTCAGGATTACACATTAATCCATTCTGTGTAATTACCTTGCAACAGCTTAGTTTTCTTAATTGTGCTAAGGCATCTAAGGAATTTGACAGTGCTGGTAGTAAGGTCGGCATTTGTTTATACCAACAACAAACACCATTAAGAAGCTTAAGGGAGCTAAAGCCTAATGCATTAGAAATGTCATGGTTCAAAAATGAAATCATATCACCAAGCATATCTTAACCCAGGTATAAAGCTATGATTTTCATAATGAGTAAAAGGAGTCATTCCCCTTAGGCTAGGGCATGGTGAAGCTAAACACAGAAATGACATCAGCCAGACTTTGCTTGGGCATTGGGCCACATATGTAATGTACGCTGCATCTTCAATAATGAGAGTTATCTTAGATCTTTCATCCATGAGAAGCAAAAAATAGCAGGGTTAAATAGTATTAAATGCAAATCATTTTCAAAATCTTAAAGCTTAGAAATAGACTCAAAGAAGTAAGAGTGTGTAGCTGAACTGGCACAGTAAAGATCGGAAGTGACCACTATTATCCTATTATTTAGCTCCAGTTAAATACTCTACTATAAAGACCATTAAATGAGGGAGTTATGTGACAAAGAATGAGACTGAAGTCTGGGTCCCCAAAGCTCCTGCAGAGATATTCAGTTTAGAAATGCAATAGAAATGTGGGGTTCTATGGATACATGTGACTGTCAAGTTAAAACATTGAGCCTTAGGGGCCCCAAAAAGATGCACCCGCATTGTTTCTTAGCTGCACTTTCCTTAGGAAAGTGAAGACATGGGGCATCATGGTGAAGCAAAATCTCTGGTCTAATCCTAGCTCACTATTAATTGGCTCCATGCACTTGGACATGAAAGGAAAGTTGTAAAAACACACATAGATATGCAACTTTTAAGAATAAGTTGTAAAGTATTCTCTTTACAGAAGTATGAGACAATGGGTAAACAACTGGTCTGAAAACAGAGAGAACAAGATCTTAATCTTAGCTTTGTGACAGAATTTCTGGATTTTCCAGGCAAGTTACTTACTTGTTGGGGATTTTGTTTCCTCATTCTTAAATAATGACAGCTAGCTTGCGGAGTTACCCGTGAATGAACAAGATGTTATTTGTAGATCTGCTAAGCCACTACTACCTAACATCTGAGTTTGCTTGGGCTGCTATAACAAAATACCGGAGACAGGGTAGACTATACAACAGACAGTTCTGGTGGCTGGGAAGTCAGCAATCAAGGTTCTGGTGATAAGGGCTCTCTTCCTGACTTGGAGCCTCACTGTAGGTTCACATGGCCTTTTGGTTCACGTCATGAAGAGAACAAGATCTTTCTCTCTTCCTCTTCTTATAAGGGTGCTAATCTCATCATGGAGATCCTAGCCTGGTGACTTAATCTAGTCCTAATCACCTTCTAAAAGCTCTTCCTCCAAATACCTTTGTGTTGGGGATTAGGCTTCAATAGATGAATTTTGGGGGGATATATTCAGACCGTAATACCTAGCAGATAGGAAGTACTCAGAAAACAATAAGAATTATTACGTCTGTAAGATAAGGAGGTTGGGCCACGTGATCTCTGGAGTCTTTTATAACTTAGAAAAAGAGTCTAAGTATTGTGATTAGCAGTCCTCCTCCCCCCTAGTAATATTTTCCTTACTTTGGATTTTGCAAGAACATCATCCTTTTCCCTGCTGCTTTTGGAAACTCTTCCCATTTCCATGAATTAGCGCCATCTTTAACACAGCTGTCTATTTACAAGCAATGTCCTTCTTTTATCTACTTGGTACCCTTTAAGTCTATTCTGTTTTCCACATGTCTATTGCCACAAAGAATTAGTGTTTAGACAATTGCCATACCTGGCATGAATTACTTCAATTGTCTTTCTACTCTCCAGACCTGTACTTTCTCCATTCTCAGTGGTAACCATGAATGATTCTAGGCATGATCATTCCTCAGCTCTCATGGCAGCTGGGTAGAGCCTGGGCCCCTCTCTCTGTTCCCCTGTGTGCCATAAACTGTTGTCATTTTTCCATGTACATCATGAAGACATTGGAGTTTAATCTGCTCTTCACACTGCAGCCAATGCAATCTTTGAGAGTAAAAGTCAGATTGTGTTTAATATAGTCAGTGGTTCCTCATGTTGCCTTTAAGATCGGTCAAAATTCCTTAACCTGATAAAGTTCACTTCATCAGCTTTAATTTATGTCAGGTTCACCTAGCTATCTGGAGAAAATATTTTCCAAATTCCTTTAATTCTTATTAAGCATACCAACAGCTCAGCTTGAAGTGGTGAGCTTATAAAATTCTCCCAGTACGAAAGAGACAGTCCTGTCTCCAATGATAGATGGAGTCTAGGACAGGACCTGAGGAAGCAAAAGAAGAACCCACCCATTTTCTGCCCCTGGGGATTGTGTGGAGGAAGAGGGAGGAAAAGAGTATGCTAAGGGGAAGGAGAGGGAGGAGAGTAGCTGTCAATCTAAAGTCCCTGAGCTGAAGAGAGGCAGAGGGAGAGGTATAGAGCCTTCATTGTATAGGGTACACTAAGAGGACGAAGGAGAGAAATTGCTAGAGCGCCTCAGGGTGCAGCTTCAGAAATATATATGGCCCATGAAGGCTTCCTAAGGCTCTGCCACAGTTTCTGTGAGGCATGGCAAGCAAACCCTGAAGAAGGAGCTGAGTGGAAACCAGGATTCCAAGCTCAGGGAAAACAGCCAGCAGCTGCCATAATGAAGTAGAGTTGGCCTTGAAGCCCTGTGGTCTTGAGCAAGGTAAGAGAACCAGTTCACAGTTCTATCAGCAATCAGCATGACAAGGACTCTGAAATCATGTTGTGGGGGCTGGTCTACTGTGCCCCCAAGCCCAAGGTACCCCTGTGTACTTGGACAACTTCACAAGAAAGAAGCAAAAGAGAGAAGGCTTCCTCAGAGACTGAACTTTTTTTTCCCCCAAGAGACTTCGCATTCCCTAAATAGTCTATTTAAATTATTGGACTGCATTATGCATTTAACAGACTAGAACATTAATCTAATTTATTTTTCCTACTAATAAGTGGTTGGAAGATGTAGGAAAAGACAAAAGTAAAGAAATTGCATTTTCCTACACATCGTGGAGTTTGATGTATTTTGCAAACCTGCTATATTTGTAAAGCTTAAAGAATAGTGTCAGTATAAGGTAGTATACAAAACTCTGAGTTCTTTTTGCCTATTTCCCCCTTATTGTTTCTACTTTTTTTGCAAAGTCTGTGAAAAATGGAAGGCAATGTTCTGAGATTCCCAAATTAGGAAACTGAAACATTGGAGTGAATTTGGAAATGGAAACATGATTAGGAGCTACATTTTTGTCAAGTTTAACTTGATGTAACTATGCATTACCAATATAAAAATATATCTCGGAAGCAGGGACTTAAATGAAAGGTAAAACATATAAATTGGTGAGTCTTCAATATAAGGGTGATCAGTGAAGCTAAGCTATTTGAATTATATAAGATCCCCTCCAGTGAGTAGTAGAAAGAACATCTAGAAGACTTCAAAAAGTTCATGAATAGGACCAGCAAGTGCTGTGGTGGTTAAGGCACTGGACTCTTACATAGCCAACAAGTCCTGGACCTGGCAGTTTGAAAATCATACTGGGCACATGTGTATGCATGCCCAAAACTCCAGGAAAAGAGTGAAGGAGAAGGGATTGTAGCATGTCCATTCTCCCAGGGGGCTGGTTTCTCACTTTCCCTCCCACTAGCTCTTTCTCTCTCTCTCTCCAGCAAGCATAAATGCCCTATGACAAAAACTTAAAAAAAAAAAAAGCCAACAAAAAAGCTCATTAAAAATGAAATTTTTAGTTCAAGTTTATTTTGGTGCAAAAAAATTAAAATTCACACATAGTTTTTTATAATACACATTTTTTTGGGGGGAGAGGTTTTTGCTATAGGGCGTGTGTGCTCGCCAGACAGACAGAAAGAGACATAGAGACAGAAAGCGAGAAATCACCCCCCAGGGGGGATGGTCACGCCACAATCCCTTCTCCTCCATTCTCCTCTCGGGATCTTGGGCACGCACACACACGTGCCTGGCGTGAGTTCTAAGCCACCAGGTCCAGGACACGAACCGTGGTTGACTACGTGGGAGCCCAGCGACATAGCCATTACGCCAACTGCTGGTTCCCATAATACACATTTTTCATGAGCTTTTTGAAGACCCCCTCCTATATTATTAGTGGAGAAAAAAAGTCAATGAGGGACCAGCAGTTAGCATAATGGCTATGTCACTGGACTCCCATGTAGTCGACCACAGTTCAAGTCCCTGACCCGGCAGCTTAAACTCACGCCGAGTGCGTGTGCGTGCATGCCCAAGATCCCAAGAGGAGAATAGAGGAGAAGGGATTGAGGCATGGCCATCCCCCCCTGGGGGGTAATTTCTATCTCTATGTCTCTCTCTGTCTTTCTGGCGAGCGCACATGCTCCATAGTGAAAACCTCTAAAAAAAAAAAAAAAAAAAAAAAAAAAAAAAACAAAAAAAAAAAAAAAAAAGTCAATGAAAAAGACCAAAAGAAAAGACTGTATAAAATGGCCATCTAAGAAAAAGCAAGACATATTGGTAGAAGGAAAAGGAAAAAAAAAATAATAAAGAAAGTAAAGAAAAAGAAAACTTTAACAAATAACCTATGATTATTTGGGTCAACTTATTTAAGTAACTATTAATGAATTCAACAAGAAGTTGAGTACTTATCATGTACCTGCAATGGCATTAGGCTCTGGGCATACAAAGACTAGATGCTGAAAAGAGCAGTTATTGTGTAAGATGGGAATGGGGAGGAAGTCACAGAAAAAGCTGTACTTTTAACAAAATGATGGGAGAAAAGATAAAGTTGCAGAGCTTATAGGTCAGAGGGGAGAAACTTCTTTTAAGAAAACCTGTGAGGGCCAGCAGGTGGCATGGTAGTTAAGGGCACTAGACTCCCATATGGCCGACAGTGGTTCTAGTCCCAGACCTCGAGTCTTGCTTTCTCACTTTCTCTCTCTCTCTGTCCCTCTTGGGTCAAATAAAAATAAATAAATAAATAAACAAACAAACAAATGTTAAAAAATAAAATAATTCTTAAAAAAAGAGAAAATAAAACCTGTGGTGAATGCAGCGAGGCAATGTGACTCAATAGGAATTCATGTTGGGAAGAAGACATGTTTGAGAAAGAAAGCAGCGTGAGGGTGTGTGTATACTGGGAGGAATAAGTCAACGGATTAAATACACGCTTCTGTAAAATATTTATTAAGTAGCTGTTCTGAAGCTAACACTGTTAATTGGGAAAGGGGAGAGCAACCTAGCAGTGACTAAACCCTGCCTTCAGGGAACTTCCATGCTAGTGGGGGGAAGCAGACAAATAGCAAACCAATGTTGGCAAACGCTATGAACAACACAAACATTGTGCAGTGTCTGGGAGGGGCCAGGCCCATTCTGTGGTGGCCACTTGAGCTGAGGCCTAGGTGACAAGGCAGGGGACAGGTGCACAAACATGCAGATGAGCAGCCCTTGTGCAGAGGCAGGAGAACGGGAGGTCAAAGGAGAGAGCCTGATATGTTGAAGGGGAGGAGAGGTCCAGAGGAGGGTTGTAGGAGGTGAGGTTTGAGAGGTAGAGAGTGGTCAGCTGGGCTTTGCTGGTCAAGGCAAAGGCCTTGGTTTTCACTTTACTCACAGTGAGAAATAACTGGTGGCTATCATGAGGGCATTGATCTGATTTTCTCTTTTTCTCTGAGGCTGCTACAGTTTGAACATCCCATGGGATTAAGAGGATGAAAACTTAATCTGATTACGATATTTTATCAGGGAACCTCTGGGAAGTGGTTAGACTCAGGGTGGGGCCCTGTGATGGAGTCCTTGCGGGTTTATATGGAGGGTGGTAAGACAGACACGTGGACATAGCCACCATGTTCTTGTTCTCATTATGTGATGCCTCAAGTCTCTGACCTTGATCCCGACCTTGGATCTATGAGTTGCATATACTTCTATTTTATAAACTACCCAGATTCAGCAAAATGGTCTAGAATGGCACCTTGGTTACTATGAGAGAATGGTCTAATGGGTATATGAGGAGATACAGGGAGAATGGTCAGGAGCCCATACAGTGGGCAAGGCAAGAGCTGCTGGCACTTGAACTGGCCTTGGTATTTGACAGTGAAGGCACTGGGAAGTAGTAGAGTTGAGGCCAGTATTTGGATGTATTTTATCAGGACTCACTGGTGGGTTTGGGTGTGGTGTTAAAAGAAAGACCAGATCAGAGTAACAGGGAGGTGGCAGAGGATAGAGTGATGTATCAAGAAGTTTCCAGAAGAGATAGGAGGATGGGAGAAAGCAGGAGATAGGAGGATTAGGTGCATAGGGAGGGTCAGACTTAGTAGGGATGCTCTTTGTAAAGCTAAACAAAGAAGGATCTATAAATGAAGAAACATTCTACGATTTTGGCAAATTCCCAAGCCTCTCTGAGCCTTTTCTGAGTAGGCAGGGGTCTGCTGTTGGGATTAACTCAGCTCATACGTGCCCAGGGTTGGCATAACGCTTGTACCACAGAAGGCAGGGACTCAACAGTTTGCTCATAGAGGGAGAGATGGGACAGAAGAAGCTGATGGGATTCCCTCCCTATGGATGGTGTTCTCTGGGTGAACTGTGAGAGGAAGTTATCTGAGAACTGAGGGTTTGAGGAGAGGGATACTTTCAGAAAGCTGCTGATTAGGAGGCTGAGTCCTGAGCCATGACTTCTAAGGTCCTTGGTAGCTGTGATTCAACGATACTTTCTCCCAACATATTTTTTCAAGGCAACGGGCTCATCCAAGCCAAGTTTCTCTGTACTGATTCCAAGAACAACAGAAGTCCCAGCAAGAAAACAAAAATCATATTACAATGATAAGACTTGACAGGAAAACAGCACTCAAGGGAGTTGTCCATGGGACACACTTGGGACAAGGCTTCATTAGTGATACTGTCCTTCCCCATCCTTTCCAGAGACTGATCTGAGCTGCATCCAGTCTGAGTTCTCTGAATTGACTGTTCCTTGGAAAGGGACAGAAGAGGTCCCTAGGACAATTTAGTTTCTAGTCCAGTGTGTGAGTTCCTTTCCACTGGGTTATGGGATTGGGTAACATTTGATGAGAGTAAAGTGAAGGCATGGCTTGTCATGCTTTGATGCACAATTTACGTGTTTCTGGGTCTCAGTTAGAATGTATTTTGATAGTATAAATATCCAGTTCATTCTATTTTTTTAAAATTTATTTGTTATTATCATAATCTTGTTTATATTACATTGAATCGCATATAACTTTACAATGTATTACATTTCTTTTTCCAGAAGGAATACCATGCATTTAAGTCAATACAAAAAGATTAAAATCCCCATTACCATCATCCAATAAGTTTTTATTATTTTTTTCAGATTATTATTATTCTAATTATTTTTTAAACAGTCAATCACTATCATCTTTCTTGTAAAAAGACTTTACCCAACATGAGTTACTTCTCAGACCTGTCCAGCTGAGAATACTGTACATATCATCATCAATAGGTAATAAACCATATCTGGGTCCCACTAATGTCATGCCTCTGTATTTGTTCTCTTGCTATTCTTCTCCATACTCCTCTCTTCTCCAGCTCCATTCCACACTGTCTTATCATCACTAACTATTTTCACTGCTTTTATTCCCTCTAATATGTTGATCTCTACCATAAAGTGCTGATAGCATATATTAAGTGGATACATACATTATCTTTCTTACACATTCACTCAGCAATAGATCCTCCATATCTGATCACTTTCTATCAAATGCCAAGATCTTTCTTTTTTTTTTTAATGGTTGAGTAGTATTCCATAGAGTATATGTGCTACACTTTTTCAATCCATTCATCAGTTTGTGGACATTTGGGTTGGTTTCATGTCTTGGCGATCGTGAATAATGCTGCAATAAACATTGATGTGCAAGTGCTTTTCTGACTGAGCATTCTCCTGTCCTTTGGGTAGATACCCTAAAGTGGGATTGCTGGATCAAATGGTAGTTCTATTTGTATATCTTTGAGGAACCTCTATATTGTTATCCACAGTGGCTGAACCAGTTTACATTCCCACCAACAGTGTAAGAGAGTTCCCTTTTCACTACATCGCTGCCAACACTTACCACTTTTTATATTTTTAATTTTTGCCATTATGACAGGGGTTAGGTGGTATCTCATTGTGGTTTTAATATGCATCTCCCTTATGATGAGGGATGTTGAGCATATCCTCATGTACTTTTTGGCTGTTTTTATGTCTTCCTTAGAGAGATTTTTGTTCAGCTCAATTTTCCATTTTTTAATTGGGTTAATAATTTTGTTTTGTGTAAGGCACTTGAGTTCTCTGTGTATTCTGGTTATCAGTCCCTTGTCTGAGGCATGTTTTACAAAAACTATTCTCCCGTTCTGAAGGTTGTCGATTCACACTTGTTACTGTGTTCTTTGCAGTGCAGAAACTTCTTAGTCTGATATAGTCTTATTTGTCTATTTTAGGGATTATTGACTGTACTTTGGGAGTCTTATTTAAGAAGTCTTTGCCTACTCCCATGTCTCCCAGAGTTTCCCCAGCATTTTCCATCAGTAGTTTTATAGTTTGAGGTCTTAGGTTCAGATCTTTGATCCATTTTGAGTTGACTTTTGTTAATGATGGAAAGATGGGGGTTCAGTTTTATCTTTCTGCAAGTGGATACCCAGTTTTTCCAGCACCATTTAATAAAGGGGTTTTCCTTTTCCCAATGGATTGACTGGTATCCTTTGTCAAAAATCAGTTGGCTATAAGTTTTGGGGGTTATTTCTGGGGTCTCTATACTATTCCACTGGCCCACCTGTCTGTTTTTGTGCCAATACCATGCTGTTTTGATGATCACAGCTTTATAGTATATCTTGGGATCAGGGTGTGATATACCTCCCACTCCACTCTTCTTGTGCAGGATTGCTTTGGCAATACAAGGTCTTTTATGATTCCAGAAAAATTCTGTGACCGCCTTTTTCTAGATCTGTGAAGAATATCTCTGGCATTTTGATTGAAATTGCATTAAATATGTAGATTAATTTGGGTAAAATTGACATTTTTATTATGTTAATTATTCCAATCCAAGAACATGGGATGTCTTTCTATTTTTTTTATGTCACCTTCAATATTTTTTTTCAAGATTTCCATAGTTTTCTTTATAAAGGTCTTTGACTTCCTTGGTTAGGTTTATCCCTAGGTATCTTATACATTTTGTAGCTATGGTGAAAGGAATTCCTTTCTTCACCTCTGCTTCATTCAACTTGTTCATATATAGAAATGCTATAGATTTTTGGATGTTAATTTTGTATCCTGCCACCTTACTGTATTCACTTATTACTTTGAGAAGTTTTTTCATGGAGACCTTTGGGTCTTCTGGGTATACCATCATGTCATCTGCAAATAAAGGTATTTTCAACTCTTCTTTGCCTATTCAAATGCCCTTTATATCGTTCTCTTTTCTGATTACATTAGCTAAGACGTCCAGCATTATGTTAAAAAGCAGTGGAGAAGGACCGGCAGTTGGCATAATGGCTATGCCACTGGACTCCCATGTAGTCAACTGCAGTTTGAGTCCTGGACCCGGTGGCTTATACTCACAGTGGGCACATGTGCTTGCATGCCCAAGAACCCAAGAGGAGAATGGAGGAGAAGGGATTACAGCGTGGGCATCCTCCCTGGGAGATGATTTCTCACTTTCTGTCTCTCTGTCTCTCTCTGTCTCTCTCTGTCTCTCTAGTGAGCACATGTGCCCTATAGCAAAAACCTCTTCCCCCCACCCCCAAAACAAACAAACAAACAAACAAAAAGCAGTGGAAAAAGTGGGCAGCCTTGCCTAGTACCAGTTTTTAGTGGAAAAGTTTTTAGCTTTTCCCCATTCAGTATAATGTTAGCTGTAGGTTTTTCATAGATGGCTTTTATTGTGTTGAGAAATGACCCTTCTATAGCAATCTCACTGAGGATCTTAATCATGAAAGGATGTTGTATTTTATCAAATGCTTTCTGTGCATAAATTGAAATGATCATATAGTTTTTATCTTTCTTTGTGTTAATATGGTGCATTACATTTATGGTCTTGTGTATGTTAAACCACCCTTGCATCCCTGGGATAAATCCTACCTGGTTGTGATGAATAATCTTTGTTATATGTTGTTGGATACAATTTGCGAGTATCTTGTTGAGAATTTTTGCATCTATATTCATCAATGATATTGGTATGTAGTTTTCCTTTTTTGTCATGTCCTTATTGTCATTCTATTTTTTTAACCCACTTACAAAATACATATTGAAAACATATAATATGCATCTAAATATGCATAATAATATGTATATAAATAATTACTTTAAAATTCTATTTTCCCTCTAGGCAGTTTTCTTTGTGCAATTAATAAACATAGTAGCCTCATTGAATGATTGTGCTTTGAGGGCTGCAGATGGTGTGCTGGTTAAGGCACTAGACTCCCACATGGCCGACCTCCAGTTAGAGTCCCAGGTCTAGTGGCTTGTTTTCTCACATTCCCTTTTTCTCTTTCTCTAGATTTTTCTGGTCAAATTAAAAAATAAATAATAATAACAAAGTTAAATAAATAAATGAATATTTTAAAACGCAGCATTGCGCTTTTACTTTGTTAATGCCTACTATTTGGGGATGATGTCATTAAGTCAATTAAACTTATTTTCTACTTCTTAGTTTCTTTATATAAGATGAAATAATATTGCATGTTTTTATGTGACTATTAACAAAAGGAGCTAATTTAATCCTTTGCAATACTGATTTCACAGTTTTTCTTTTCTAGAAATTGCGATAGCCTATTTTAATGAAACAACTTGTGACATTTCCTGAAGTACTGTTATTTTTTCCTCCCCATCCTGTTTCTCACTTACTTTCAAATTTAATTTAGAAACTTGACACGTTCTTAGCTTATTTCTGTATCTGTTAAAATTGTTATTTTTAAAAACAGCTTTCTTTTTACACAGAAATTAAAAGTCCAGAATGAACTCAGGACGTCGGACTCGTGTTTAAGTTAGAAGTAAGGTCCATTGCTGATGGGGAGAAAAAAGACAACAGTTCAGATCATGGCCTTTCTTGAAAGTGGCCTTTTTCTGTTCATAGCAGTTATTAGGAGACTCATAGAAGAAATGAAAATATGTTCTGCAGGGATCTATTAATGATGCTCTCTCTGTGATTCAAGGTACAGAAGTGCCTCAACTCTCTGGATGTCCATTCCCATCCAGATTCTTGGTTGGAAAATATCGTCAGAAGACAATGTGACTGCAGGCCTTGGAATATATGGCCCTTTCTGGCTGTGCTTCTGTAGCTGTCTTCGGCATTCTTGGCAATTCTAATTTCTGGACTATTCCTGTTTAGCGAAAGTAAAGTTGTAAGGTTTTTTTTTGTTTTTTTTTTTTTTGTGTGTGTGTGTGTAGAATTATTTATCTAATTTTATTTATTCATTATTACTGTTAGTTTAGTTTGCTGTAATGCACATAGGCTCACCAGAGAGAGATAGAGAAAGGTGGGGAGGAAAAGTGAGAAAGCAAGCTGCCACATCTGGGATTCAAACTGAAGTTGGCCATCTGGGAGTCCAGTGCATTAATAAATCTACCACCTGCTGGCCCCAAGCTGTAAGTTATGTATGTACTGGGATAATGCACATATGTATCAAGTAGTATTTTTTTTTAATTAAAATTTTTTTTTTTTTTAATTTTGCACTCAGCAGACAGAGATGAGGGTTGGAGGAGAAAGCACCTCCTAGGGGCATGGTCATGCTGCAACCCATTTACCTCCATTTCTCCAGCCTGTCAGAATTTTGAGCATGTACGCACATAGGCCCAGTGTGATTTTCAAGCTGCCAAGACTGGGATTCATTCTGTGATCAATCATGCAGGATCTGGCTTCCTAAGCCACTAGACGATAGGGCTGGCCTTAGTTTGACATACGATACCACGTGAGCAAACTGAAAAGCAGCTTACTTTTCCAATGGCCAATATTTTAACCTGTATTAATTAATTTGCTTTACATAATTAGAACAGTTTCTTGCTGTTTTTTGGACTGTGGTGAATTCAGAGTAAACGAAGGAAATACTAGTTTAGATTGGACTTCCAAATATGTTACATTTCCATTCCTAAGAAAGTTAAAATGTTTTTTTTTTTTGGTCAATCTTGTTCTCTTGATTAATTTTATGATTTATTCTTTCACTTCTGCTTTATGATCACAATCAAATCATAGTTCAACATTTGAACAATGACAGCACCTTAGCCACGATAAAAAGCATGGACATGGAATGGAGGGAAAATGTGAAATGTGAGCTTTGGGACTTCATATTTTTAGGTCAGATATTCTGTCTGACATGGTAACAATGAGAAAAGTTGTTTAGAAATCAGGCTCAGAGAATCATGAAATTTCCAAGCTATGAAGAGTCTTAAAGTCTAATACAATTGAATACACTCCTGTTTATGTACGACGTAAGCAGAGGAGGGAGGTGATGGGTCTGAAGGCATTTAATTAGGAGTTATAGACAGGTCTAAAACCGAACTCTCTAGAGTCCAAATTCAGTACTCTGTTTACTGTATAACAAATCACCTAAATTGAGGTAGGGGAATAAAAGGACTGGGGTAGTATTTTGTAAATATGACTGAATTCTCTTGATTGATTCCAGGGTTATTTAGAACCCAGAACTGAGCCAGTGAAGACTAGGGGGGAGTGATGTTTTACACCTTTAAAGTCTGCAAACTGGAACTAACTGAAGTTAAGAAACTTGGAATCACATTCAGTTTTGACATTAACAATTCTGGGCAAATCATGAACCTGTCTGTGGTTTAGATGCTTCCATTTGTAAAATGGAGGAGCTTGCATCATCTTCACCTGGACAGTACGTGCACAGTTAGTGGTCTGCACCCCACCCCGAGTTTCTGGTTCTATAGGCTGAGGTAAGATCTGAGAGTCTGCATCTCATAAGTTTGCATGTTGTTTGAAGCTCACATTTGGAACACTGGAGGCTTAGAGGTCATCTTAAAGGTCTTTCCTTATGTAAAAGAGTCTTCACTGGGGCTGGCAGGTAGTGTGGTGGTTAAGGACTCTCACATGGCCAAGTGGGGTTCAAGTCCAAGACCTGGTGGCTTGCCTTCTGACTCTCCCTTTCTCTTGCTCTCTGGCTGTCTCTGGTCAAACTGAAAAATAAATAAATAAATAAATAAATATCATTAAAAAAACTCTCCATCTTACCTTATCCTTCTTCAGCAAATAGAAGTTTATACCTTAATGTCTGTGTGTGTGTGTGTGTGGGAGGGGAGGCAGGAAGGTGTTGTGTTGATGAAATTGATGTTTTTTTTTTTAATTATTGTTATTTATTATTATTTATACATTCAATCACTATACATCATTTAAATTGTAAAAAGATTTCATGAAACCAAGTTTTATGAGATCTTCAGATGAAAGGTCCAAGTTATTTTAAAATATTATTTAAATACAGTATAATGTTGAAGGCTGCAAAGTTGTCAGAGGAAATGTGAGATCGTCTACGTGTCTGGCCAGAAGAGAATGTGGGAGAACTGATACATGCTGACTGCACGGAGGCACTTTAGTAGCGTCTTCCCGTGGAAGCTGATCTCAAAACAAACCTTATTTACTTAAATGGGAGTCACTGGGAGTTTCCAACCAGAAAAAAATAGTTGTAAGATCAAAGCATTAAGTGAAAAAACATGGAGCAAGAATTTTATATAATTACCATCTAGAGATTTCTTCAGGTAAGAGTTTTTCAGTTACATTTTATTGATGTTCTTTCATAGTTAAGATGGCATAGAGCCATGGTTTTAATCCCACTTTACTCTTCTCTTGACTTTTAATACAAATGCGTTCGGTTGTTTCATCGAGCTAAAAACAAGCCTTTAATCATAACAAAGGACCATGGGAAACCCACATATGTAGTCAGTTCCTTGTTTCTATTAGAGATCATAGCCTTGCCTGTAGCAATCTTTCTTCAGGAGAATACATTTGCTGAAATTAGCTTGGTGGGGGTTTCAGATGTTACAGTCACTTCAGGGACTAGATGAGGGGTCTTCAAAAACCTCATGGAAAATGGATAGTATGAAAAAGCTGCATGGATTGTCATTTTTTTCTGCATCAAAATAAACTTATATGTTTTCCGTGAACTTTTAAAAAGTACTCTTGTATGTCACTTAAATTCTAAATGGATATATCACTTACATTTTACATACTGTTGGTTTTAGGCCAGGTTTTTAAAATAAGTATGAGTAAGAATTGGAACCCACCTTTTAAAAAGTAAAAATTGTATTTAAGATGTAAAAATATGCCTCTGATTCATAATAATTTATTCTTTTACTTATTTGTAAATTTAGAAATGACCTCCAATCTGATTTAAGCCGCCTTAAGAGTTGCCTTTCTTTCACTGGTAAAAGTCTAATGCACTCTTGATCTACTTGTGTCTTAGTGAGACATGGCCCTTGTAAAATGTAAATTAATAGAGAAGAAAAAAAGAATGACCATGTGCCTTGAGTGGACTTTCTGTGGCTGTGTGACAGAATTAGTGTTGTACCTTGATTTTCTCTGCCACAGCAGGGAAGCTGGAAGTAGCTTGATTGATCCCTTAAAGGCCATCTGGGAAATTTGTCTCCAAATAGCTCATGAGTGTCCTGGACACCAAGGGCCCAGCAGGAAATAACCACTATGGCAGAAATCCGAGGAACTCCCTGTTAATCAGGGCTTCAAAATGTGAAATTGTTTTTGTTCTTATTTTGGTTGATTTGCAACATTATCTGATGGTTTGTTTTAGAAGTAAGTCTATCAGACATTTAAATTAAGGTGCATTATGGCAATAGTAAAAAAGCTAATAATAACAAGTGTTGGCAAGGATGTACAGAAATAGAAAGCCACAGACTTTGCTGGTGGAATGCAAAATGGTGCAGTGACTTTGGAAAGCAGACTGGCACTTCCTAAATGTTCAAGTTGCCATAGAGTGGATTGGGCTATTCCATTCCTCTTTCAATCCCCCTCGCCCAGCATACTTCCAGATCTTTCACACTACAGCGAAAGCGCCAAGAGATTCCAAGTCTGGTCTGCCTGGTCACTGCTCTATCTCCAATATCTGGAACAGAGTTTGGCACATAGCAATCAGTCAACACTTCTTTAATTGAAGACATCAGCCAGGCACAGGTCTACAGTGAAGTCATTAAGAGCAGGTACTCTGGAGTTACTCTGCCTCCATGTGAATTCTGGTTCAAGTCTCACCAGTGGGACTTTGCATTTGTTTGCTCACCTGTGGGACGTTGCATTTGTTTGTTCAACTTCTTTGAGCCTCAGTTTACTCATCCTGGAAATGGAGTAGTAAGAGCAATTATAAGATTATTGAGTGAAAAGCACTCAGCAAAGGTTATCAAAAGTAAAGAAAATTCATTTAATAAAATTTTATTTAGAACTGACTACACAATACTTTGTACCATGTAATATGAGACATCATCTTTATACATAACTAAGATGTGATCCCTAATCTCAAGATTACAAAGCACTTTCACCCTAAAAAGGAAAAAGTCTATAAACGCCAAGGAAAAGCCAAATAAATTAGCAATCACAGGTAAGCAAAACTTTAAATGTTCCCAGAGATGAGTAGAGAGGAGACAGTGATTTTGACATAAACTGCTCTCTCGAAAATGTTATATTATGTATGAAAATTTTGGTTTCTGTATATTATAAGTGATTACATTTTGGTCATCATGAGAAAATTTATCTCAGGTCTGGCTAATTTACCTAACTGAAAAGCAATGAAAATTAGTACATTGAAAATAACTCTTAGGAGGTATTAAAAAATGTATTTTAGGGACCAGCAGTTAGCGTCATGGCTATGTTGCTGGACTCCCATGTAGTCAACTGCGGTTCAAGTCCTGGACCTGTTGGCTTAAACTCATGCTGGGTGTGTGTACGTGCGTGCCCAAAATCCAGAGAGGAGACTGGAGGAGAAGGGATTGTGGCATGACCACCCCCCCACCCCCAAGGGGTGATTTTTCACTTTCCGTCTCTCTGTCTCTCTGTCTTTCTGGAGAGCGCACGCGCCCTATAGCAGAAACCTCTCCAAAAAAAAAATGTATTTTATATGCTCCCCCTTTTACAATGTATTCTGTGGGAAGATTTTCCCATCCCTGGATCACAACTGAGCAGGTCCCATGGTCATAGGACTCCTCTTAGATCAGACAGTCCCAGCTGGTATGACCACATGTTCTGCTGCGGAGACTCTCTTGACTTAAGTTTCTCCTAGACTTAAGTTCTAGAAAACACTATAATAAAGAATTGTAAGTTAAGAAATATAATACCTTGTGGGAAAACAAAATAGAGACAGGAGACTGGGCCTAGGATTCAAATATGCTATTCTTAGCTATTTTAACTCTAGCTAGACAATCGATCTTGCTAGTATCATCTCGAAACACCCTGAAGTTCTGCAGCAGCTGTAAGATCATTTACATGTGGCAGTTTCTCAGATATGATATCATACAGGTGTTTTTGAATGTGGCAGAAAATGGACTCATTGCAAGATCTGTCAGTTTGGGTGTTCCTTATGTGGCTGTCAAACCACAGACCTGTATCACCAACATCCTTAAAAGAGAAGTGATTCCCATGGGAGGAAGAGTGGTGTGAAAGGCAGCATATTCCAACTCTTCGAAGACTGATCTTAGCACTTTGGTAAGGACATCATGGCTGTATTTTTACCAAGAAATTTCTAAAAATCCATCACAGGAAATAGGTAAAGCAAAAAGCTGGCTGTTTGAGAGTCGCTATCACCATAAGATGTCTAATAATAGTTTACCGTTGTCATTATCTTACCTAAAAAAAACAAACACACATGGGGGACCAGCAGTTGGCTATGTCGCTGGACTTCCATGTAGTTGACTGCAGTTTGAATCCCAGACCTGGTGGCTTAAACTCATGCCAGCCACATGTGCGTGAATGCCCAAGATCCCAAGAGGAGAATGGAGGAGAAGGGATTGCAACATGGCCATCTCCCCTGGGGGTGATTTCTCACTTTCTGTCTCTCTGACTCTGTCTTTCTGGCGAGTGCACACACCCAATAGCAAAAACCTCCCCCCCCAACACACACACACACACACACATACACACATATGGGGTTTGTATACATGTGTGTATGTGTATATCCATGTGTGTATCTTTCTACAGTCCTAATAGTGGGGCAAGGGGCCAAGTGTCAATATTCTGCTCTCATCTGAAATGGTATGGGTATTTCCACCACTATTCTATTTAAACTGGCACTTCGGTGCTTGCCATCTTTATAAGAGAGGTTTTTCTGTACAAAGTAAGACAAATTCTGTGCAAAACAAAGATCCAACTATGTAATTATCTTGGTATGCTAACAATTTATTTAGCATTTACAAAGTGTCTTATGCCTATTTTTACATTTAATGAGAGAATGCATTACCTAGAAATGGCTTTAGTGGCATCTTATAATAAAAACTAATTGTGATGAGTAAACGACCATTCCTTGTCACATACTCTTCCTACCTACAAGTTCTTTCTATGCTCCTGTTCTAAGATCTTAAATAAACATATTTTATTTTATTAAAAAAAATAGAGCCTAGAATAATTCCCCCCCCACCTTTTGGATCCTCCATCCACTGGCTCAGGGACTTCATGCCCCAGAGCTGTTAAAGCCGACCTTAGGTTCAGCATGGTCCCAGGAGATGCAGACCTGAATACCTGAGTTGGAAAAAGTTCAGACAAACGTTTCCGTAAGCAATTTGATACAGCCACGCATCTCGCAGTTTCCCAGACCCCTGTGCTCAGTCGTGCTGGGACATATGGTTGTTCAGCCTAGCTCTGCCCAGGAAAGCTTCATGACAGCTCAGACCCGCGCAGCCCGCCTCAGCTCTGGCCCTGCTTCGTGCGGGTGGACCGGGGTGAACCGGGTCTGCTTTCCCAGGTACTACCCCGTTACTCCACCATCTGTAACAGGCGTCACGCAGACCTCAGCCTCTGCTCTACCTGTTCTTGTTTCCCTGTTCCTAACTCATAGTGCTTACTTTTCTAGCCATTCCCCGAAGAATGTTTTTATGTTTCATGTTTACTGCAGCCACTATTGTTTTGCTGTTGCATAAAAGTAAATCCACTGTACCCAAATTTATCATAGAAGAACTTGTGTTTGGGGAAGAAATTTAATATTTAAAAACTATTATAAAAGCAAATAAACACGTGAGCCAAAACTTGTGTATGGTTCACTGATTAGCTTCTTAATGTAGGGCTTACTACTTGAAAAAAATCTTGTTATTTGTTAGTTTTGTTCACCAGATTAAAAAAAAAAAAGATGTTTTCTATTCCCAGAGGGCATATGTGCTTGCCTGAGAGAGACAGAGACAGACAGCACCCTGTTCCCACAGGGCGTTGTGATAGGACAATCCTTTTTCTTTCATTTCTGTCACAATTTTGGGCACACATGTCTGGTGTGTTTTTCAAGCTGCAGGAGCCAGGATTGCAACTGCAGTCAGCCGTGCGGGATCTGGCTTCCTTAACTTTTGTTCATCAGATTTTAATAACACATTGTAATGGATTCTTTGACCTCCTCTTTATATATATAATATTTTTTTCAGTCTGAATTGTCAGTGAAAATATGCACCTTTTTTTTTTTTTTCGTCTCTGCAATTTCCTAGTGCATCATTAAATGCGCAAAGGCCCCACCACCGTGTATCACGGTTTCCGGGCTTGTGCTATCTGGCCCTTGTTCTGTGCTGTAATGCCTTTGAAATCAGGGCTGGATTTTATTTATTTTTGTATTTCCCCTGGCTTTTAACCTGTCACATAAATTATTAGGGAAAAAAAAAATCTTGCTCATCCCTGCTTTTTCTTTCTGGAACATGATTTACAAGAAGTATTAAGGTAATTGTTCTCATATACCTCCCAAAAAGAAATAAAATTGAATTTGTGCCCATTAGTCATTTATTTCAATAACATGAAAGACTGGAGAAAAAAAAAAGGAACATAAAATTAGGACAATTTTCCTAGATTCCTTTATAGCAAAAAATTACACAAGGACCCTCTTGTTTGAATGTGTTGGCTTGCTGCTGCCGTTAAAAGAACACTTAAATCACTACTGCAGGTGCAGTTATTGTGGGCAAGTATTCAAGACCCACCAACCTTTGCTCTTCTTTAGATGGAAGGGGCTCCATAAAAGGGAGAGACAGAAGACACAGAGAGGGAGAAACACACACATGCTCAAGTTGACTTACAGGCTCAGCTGGGGTTTTATAGCCCTTGCTGGTCTTGCTGGGGACAGATGATCTTGCTGCCTAGGTAATGTGAACACCCAGAGGCAGCTGTTTGTTCTTGTTGTCAAAGAAAACAGAAAGATGAGCTCACACATACCTCATAAGCCACACAATCATCACCGAGATCTACGGTAATTAAGCATAAATGTTTAGCATTTAACATCAACTGTGTAATTATTATTACATCGTTATTTAAATAACATATTGGGTTGTCGATAAAGCCTGATGTGTGTTTCTATGCAAAAATGCATCATGACTTTTCTGATGACCCGATAGATTTTAAATTACTTGCTTTGGTGAGACAGCTCCATGGCTCCTGCGATCTAGCCATTTGGGGAGAAAGGAAAATGTCCCACTGATAACTGGGCCTCCAGCAACCGAAACTCGCGTGAACAGCCCTTCTTCAAGAGACGGACAGCTCCATGGCTCCTGTGATCTAGCCATTTGGGGAGAAAGGAAGATGTCCCACTGATAACTGGGCCTCCAGCA
>NW_006159444.1:2148267-2164808 GCF_000334495.1 Tupaia belangeri chinensis
TCTTGTCTGTTTTTTTGCTGTTGGTATTGTTTCCCTCTCTCTGCTTCTTTTTCTGCACACTCCTCGACCCTCTGATTGAACTTCCAAGTTTGGGAAGAAACCGACCATCCACCAGATGACTAGAAATCGCTGCAGGACCACAAGAAATATGGGGAAGCAGGAAAATACCTCTCCCACAAGGGAAAAGGATAGCTCCTCTTTATCCACACACAGTTCAATGGAAATCATGGAAATGTCTGATAAAGAATTCAGAACATTCATAATGGCAAAGCTAACAGAGATGGAAGAGAAGAGAGACAAGGAACTGCTGAAGAGGAAGGAGAAAGGAGTTGAAGAGTTCCAGGAGGTGAGGAAATTCATGCTAGATCTAAAAGAGGAATTTCACACTTTACAAAAGAATCAGATGGAACTGTTAGAGATGAAGGCTATAATACAAGAAGTCAAAATCTCCCTTGAAAGTATTAAAAGCAGACTAGATCATACAGAAAATAGAATCTCTAATGTAGAAGAGAAAATGGTTGGCCTAGAAAAATCCACCGCGAAGACTGAGAAAATGGCCCAAAAATTTGAGAATAATATGCGAGAAGTACTAGATACCATCAAACGTCCAAACATCCGGATAATAGGCATCCCAGAAGGTGAAGAGACTCATAAGGGCATTGATAATCTATTCCATGAAATCTTACAAGAAAATTTTCCAAACCTGGAGAGGCACTCAAAGATTCAGTCCCAAGAAATACAGAGGACCCCAAATAGAATCAACCCAAGAAGATCTTCTCCAAGACACATTATAGCCAGATTGACCAAAACCACAGACAAAGACAAGATACTAAGACTGGCAAGAGAAAAAAGGCAAGTTACCTACAAAGGGTATCCCATCAGACTAACGGCAGACCTCTCATCGGAAACAATGAGAGCGAGGAGAGAATGGGAAAATGTATTCAAAGTATTAAGGGAAAAGCAATTTCAACCGAGAATTCTGTACCCAGCAAGGTTATCGTTCATTTGGGAAGAAAAGACACGAACTTTCCCAGATAAACAAAACCTGAAAGAATTTACCAGCACCAGACCGGATCTCCAAGAAGTTCTTAAGGGAGTGCTATGTCAGTAAAATTAAATGCAGACACACAGAAATAAGAGTTCAGAAACTAAGAAAATGGGCAACTTAATTGTAGGGCCAAAAGCTGGAGTTGAGTATTACATCCCAGATTTCAATCTGGAACATCGAACCTCAACAGATACAGAAGAAAGATTAAGTACATGAGACTGAACTGATGAAACAGTATTCTACGACTTGACTAAAATATTGCTGCTTTTCTTCTAAGCTTTGTTGTCTGGTTTTAAGGACTTTTGTCCTGTCTTCAGCTATCAATAGATTCATGTTCCGACTATTTGAACAGAATACTAACCTGTTTCTAGGCTTTAAGTTTCAAAGAAATATCCTTACCAGTTCAAAACTGCTTTTCTTGAAACCATCGGCTGATCTTGCTATTGAAAGTAGTTAGATTACTTATGATATTGTGTGATCAACGAAATGTTGGGGGAAAAGGAATTGAAGACAACTGTAGACAGCAGAGATAGTGTAATAAGAGAGTGGAATAGGGCAGAGGGCTAGACATGGGGTAAAAAACATATATATGAAAGTAGAAATGGAATATTATGGATGATAACATGCATTATTAAGCCACTATATAGTATATTCTAGATGGGAAACCACATTTAGAATGTTGTGATGATGCTCAGGGAATGAATGTAAATTAATAAAAAAAATTTTCTCAGAAGAAAAAAAAGGCATTAGAAATACCTATTTGATGACTGCAGTTAAGCTATATAGCCCTAGTTAGGTGCTAGTTTATAGTATGTTCATTCTATTCACTGAGGTTTATGCCTAAAGTCAGACTTGTGTTCATGGATATGTACATATCAGCTGTGCTTGCTATTGAAAATATTTAGATTTATTAAGATATTTAGTGAAACAATAAAATGGGGGAGGCATAGAAAGCAACAATAGATACCAGACACAGTGTGGGAGGAGGGTGGGAGATGGCAGAGGGTGAGATAGGGAATCAAGGATGGGAAAAAAGGCAAAATATACAGAAAACAAGAAATGGAAAATGATTTGTTGACAATAGCACATATGTTGATGTGCTTGATTGAGCCAATATACAGTGTATTCTCAATGGAAAAATCTCATTTTGTATGCTATAATGATGTACAGTGAATGAATGTAAATAAAGAAAGAAAAGAATGTAAAATAAAAAAATAAAAAAAGAAATTACTTGCTTTGGTGTATTTGCAATCAGTCCAGAATATTCTCTGGGAAACTTAGCATTCTTTCTGCCCTCCTCATGGCCAGCAGTAGCATGCCCCCCTCTCTGTCCACTGATCTAACTGCAAGTACTCACGGGGGATTTGGGATTGCTTTGCTTTTGTGGTATCTCCCTATGCCCACACAAAGGTTCTGCCCATGTTCTTGGTCCCCGACCACAGGACAAGGCAGCTGGATAAAGTTCTAAGAGTTGGGCTAAACAGTGGATCCCAACAGTGTATAGGCAAGAAGGTAACAATCTGATGTTGAAAAAGGGAAGAACAACCATCCTCCAGGGATGGTCACACAGGAAAAAGATCTCTTGAAATTAAGAGCTGGCTCCCCTAAACCCGTGAGTTGTGATCAGGTGTGTTGAAGATATGAGTCTGTCACAAGCATAATGAGAACCCTGTGGTGCAGCATTTCCACCCACCAGCCCAAGCCCTGGGCTTCTAACCTTGCTGTCTTAGGACACACAGGACATTAGAAGCATCTTCGACACTCCTACCCAGGGTGGACTTGCCTGACAGAATATTCTACATTGATGTGAATTTTAGTGGGTTAATAAAAATGTGCCAGTTTTGGGACCAGCAGATGGTGGAATGGTTACGTTGGTGGACTCCCATGTAGTCAACTACAGTTTGAGTCCTGGAGTTGGCGGCTTAAAACTCAGGTTTGGGGGGACCAGCAGTTAGCGTAATGGCTATGTCACTGGACTCCCATGTAATCGACCGTGGTTCGAGTACCAGACCCCGTTGCTTAAACTCATGCTGGGTGCGTGTGCATGTGTGCTCAAGATCCTGAGAGGAGAGTGGAGGAGAAGGGATTGCGGCATGGCCTTCAACCCTGGGGGATGATTTCTCGCTTTCTGTCTCTGTGTCTCTCTGTCTTTCTGGTGAGCTCATGTACTCTATAGCAAAAACCTCTCAAATGTACTCTATGGAAAAAACCTCTCCAAAAAAAAAAAAAAAAACCAAAACCAAAAACTCAGGCTGGGTGCATGTGTGTGCCCAAAACTCTGAAGGGAGAATGGAGGAGAAAGGATCGTGACATGGCCATCCTCCCTGGGGGGGGTGTGTGTGTGATTTCTCGCTTTCTGTCTTGTCTCTCTGGAGAGCACATGTGTCCTGTAACAAAAATCTCTCTCTCTCTTTTTTTTTTTTTTTGAAAAAAAAAATCTCTCTTTAAAAAAAAAGTGCCAGTTTTGTCTGGAGCTATATAATTTGTGAAGAGCATTCTTGTTTAATCCTAATAACTCTGTTTAATCCTAATAACTCTGTGGACAGGCAGATTATTGCCCCCAATATTATTTTCATATATTTTTACTCTTCTTTAATTGTCAGAATGTACTCATGCTCACTAGAGAGAGACACAGGGAGCGAGAGGACAAAGCACTCCCGCAGTGCGGGCACGCTGTCATCCCTTCTCCTGTATTTCTCCATTCTCTCGGACTGTTGGCGTGCATGTACATGAGTCCTACGTGGTTTTCAAGCTGCTGAGGCTGGGATTAGAACCATGCAGTTGGCTTTGTGAAATCTTGCTCCCTTAACAACTAGACTATAGGCCTGACCTTCATCCTTATTTTGTAAATGAGTAAATTGAGGTTCAAAGAGGAGATGTTGCATGGCTTATTGCTGGCTAGCGGTCCTGCCAGAATCCAGGCTCAGATCAAGAAAGTAGAGAACAGGGGTTGGAGGCAATGTGGTGGTTATGGTGCTGCACTCCCACATGGCCGACCATGGTTTGTGTCCAAGACCTGGTGGCTCACTTTCTCTCTCTCCCTGGTCAAATTTAAAAATAATGATAATAACTGGTGTGAAATGTATTCATGTTGGGTAAGTCATTTTATAAGCTCTAGTGATGTACAATGATTGAATGTATAAAAAATTAAAATAGAAAAAGTTAAAAATAATACTAAATAAAATGAGATAAATCAAAACAAAAAGAAGAAAAGAAAGGACAGTAGAGAACGGTAGGGGATGGGAAGGCAGTGAGCTCAGGAGGTAGAACTGGGAGGACAGTGGAGAGGGGAAGCTGGGAGGACAGTGGAGAGGGGAAGCTGTTGAAGGCGAAGGAAGAGAAAAGGGAAGATGGAGACAAACTTATTCTTTTCCAATTTTATAGTGCGGAGAGCAGTTCATCTTCATCTCTGTGCATTCAGTGAGGAGCTATGCACAGAGGTAACGTAGGTCCTCTGAATTATTATCTGCAGGGCCAGCCCATGTCCGGGTGGTTAAGGGAGCTAGATTCCACATGGCTGACTTTGTGGTTGGAGTCCAGACTTGCAACTTTAAAAACATGCTGGGTGCATGTACGTGCCCCAAATCCTGAAAAGGAGACAGAGATCAAGTAGAAGGGATTGTGGCATGACTGTGCCCCATGAGGTGTGCTTTCATCTCTGTCTCTCTCTGGTGAGTGCTTGCTTTTTCACTCATAATAGAAATAAAAACTGAGGACATTTTGAAATGTGCATTTATTTGCAATTTACTTAAAATAGCAATAATATATTTTTAAACAGAAGTAACTATACCCCAAAAATGGCATTGTTTTACATTTCTGCAAATGCCTTATGTTTGGCTTAATAAAAGACAGCTGAATGCTCTCATCTGTTTCTGGATTCAGTCTGTTGTGATATTACACATCATGTAGCCTCTCAAAAACTCCACTGTGAAAAAGATAGATACCATAGTAGCATTATTACGAAAATAATTTTGACTTAGCAGAACCCTGGAGAGAGTCTTAGGGACCACTATGGATCCCCAAACCACACTTCGCTGTTCACTATCATAAGGGTTAAAGAACCTAAGGAGGTCCCAGATAATAGGCATGTTATATTTCAGCCAGTCCAAAGTGTTGATTCTCTACAGATGTACTTGTATATTGTTTTTTCATGACTATGCCACTGAGAATTTGCCTGTGAATTTTTTTTTCAATTCAATCATTTGCATATCATCAGAAGAGCTTAATGTTTGGAAGGAAACAATATATTGTAGTTTTCAAAAGCAAGCTCTACAAGGTACAGGATATCTCGTGCTGTGTACTATCATTGGTGTTAAATGAAAAGAGTGAGCAAAAGTGCTTTATACATTTTCTAGAAGAATATATTAAAAATTGACAACACTGGTATCTTTTTCTTTTTTCTATTTAATTTATTTATTTTAGTTTTTGCTATAGGCCCCTGTGCTTGCTAGATAGAGACAGAGAGAGAGAAAGAGAGAGAGGGAAAGTGAGAAATTACCCTCTGGAGAGTGGCCATGCCACAATCCCTTCTCCTTCATTCTTCATCTCAGGATTTTGGGGCATACATGCATACATGCCTGGTGTAGTTTTTCTAAGCCGCCAGGTCTAGGACTTCAGTTGGGCCCTTGGCCATGTGGGATCTAGTCACCTTAACCACCACTCCCTGGCTGGCCCAATAGTGGTTTCTTTTGGAGTGAAGATTAGGGAATGAAAAGTTGGTGGGAAAGATTGGTTATTGCCCATCTATAGTTTATGGTTTATTTATTTTTCTGTGAGAAACAGGAGAGAGTAAGAAAACACTCCCCACGAGGATGGTCATGCCACAATCTATATCCACCATTTTTCTTGTGTGATTTTGGTCACACATTCTCATGTGCCTGGCATGTTTTGCGAGCTGCTGGGGTCAGAACTTGAACTGCTCATTCATCTGACATCCAGCCTCCTTAACTACTATGCCACTGGCTGGTCCATGATTTATTTTTTAACCAGGCACATGTATTAGTTTTTCAATGTATCTCTCAAGTTCCATATGATTATTTCATGCATGCATTTTATATCCTTGTTTGAACTTGACCCCTGGTGGTCATCTCACAAATTTGGTTGTCTTAGCTTCAAATGCTCATGCTTCATGCCTAACAAATTTAAAGACTATTAAATATACAATAGTTTGTTTGAGAAGCTGTGTGCTCACCAGAGAGAGACAGACAGAAAGAGAGGGAGAAAGCATCTCCCAAAGGGGCATGGTCATACTGTAATCCCTTCTCTTCTCTTTCTCCTGTTAGGATTTTGGACACACATGCACACATGCCTGGTGTGTTTTTCAAGCTGCTGGAGCTGGGATTTGAACTGTGCAGTTGAACATATGGGATCTAACTCCCTTAATCACTAGGCTGTGGGGGTAACCTGCATACCTTTATCATAATGTACATCTTTTCATGATCTTTTTGAAGATATACATATATTATATAAATACATAAAATACTAAAAAACATTTATTTTATGTGTGTGTGTGTGTGTGTAATCTCCTAACTTTATGTATTTTGTTGTCTATCTCTTCCACATCAGAGAGCAAGATCCAGGCATTCAGAGACTCTGGTCTGTTCAGTTCACTGCTGGACTCCCAACCACTGAGCTGCCTAGCGCACAAAAAACGAGAGCAGTGCCTCCTGGGCCATTGGCTTTAAGGGAGGAGAGAAGGTGACACTCACGGGCATGGAAGAGGATTAGGTGGCAAAGGTCAGATTAGATTAGAGTTGGAATTTAATCATCCTTGCTTTTGCCATGATTCTCCTTCTCCCCATCCCCATATTATGATTGGTAGAGAGCTGTCAGTACCTGGCTCCTGATGTTTCTCTGTATTTAAATTTCTAAAACAATTGACTAAGTGAGAAAGGTGGTTGTTGCCTGAGGGCCCATCACCGGGTAACTACCCACCTCAGGACTCCCTTCCTGCCAGGGCCTCTTTCAAACTCAAGATCCTTAAACGTTTCTTGTTGTTCTCACAGCACAAAGATTTCAATCATCTCATTAAACATGGAAACTCATTACTTAGTCAATTTTTATATCATCAATGTATTTATGCACTATCCTTTTTTCCTCTGATCATTCTTTTTCTCCTCTTATTTTCTAAGATTGTTTTCTTTAGGGCATTAACAATAATCTGATTTTACCTTATATATCTCATACAAGCCTTGGCTTTAGCCTTTCTACTTATGTAGAAATGTTTACCTATTTCCGATTTCACTAAACTTCCATAGTTTCCAGCTCCATAAAAGTCAGGAACTGAACTAATACATAATTCCCCAACTGCCTGATATAGGCCCATGCAATGAGGTTGGCTAAAGGAACATTTGTGTGTGTGTGTGTGTGTGTGTGTGTGTGTGTGTGTGTGTGTCTGGGGGTGTTATATTTTCTTTTAGAAAAGATCTAGGGACCAGCAGTTGGCATAACAGTTACATCACTGGACTCCCACATAGCCAACTGTGGTTTGAGTCCCAGACCTGGTGGCTTTAAACTCATGTTGGGTGCGTGTGCATGTGTGCCCAAGATCCTGGGAGAATAATGAAGGAGCAGTGATTGCAGCAGTGGCCCTCACCCCTGGGGGTGATTTCTCACTTTCCCTCTCACTGTTTCTGTCTCTTTCTCGTAGGCAAGTGCTTATGCCCTAAGGCAAAAACTCCCACCCCCCCAAAAAAAAAAGAAAGAAAGAGAGAAAGATCATTTAAATTTAAAAAGTCTTATTTCATTTACATTACTTAGAGCAATAGAGTGAGTGGTAGACACTTAACTCCTTGCTTGATGGCTGATGGGATAACAATAGCCTTTTTAAAGCTGTCTTAGACCTGAATGATAAAACACAGGATAGTCATTTACTCAGCATTTCTTTAAAGTCCAGTGAGTGTAAAGAAAGTAGGAAGACACCATGACTACCGGGGAGAACACAGAGGAACTTGTACAGCTTGAACAAAGAATCGATTTAGCAGAGGATTCAGTTGGACAAGATGGAAAGTAATTAGACTGATGAGGTGGTCTTTAGATGCAAATACGAAAGCTGCTGAAACAAAGCAAGCACACTGACCTGTCTGATCTGGGGCATCCTTAGGAACGCAGCAGCTTGGGAAGTGTGGAAGACGAACACTGCACTGTTTATTCTGGCTCTGAGAAGACGTACCACATTGTGTCCTGTTAGAGTCCCTGGGCAGCTTCAAGTTAATGATAGAGTTAATCATATGTTTAGACATCTTCTAGTCCATTCTCCCATACAAGGTTATGGGGTACTGCATCTCTGTGTGTGTGTCTGGTTATTGTTTTGGTTTTTGTTAGTTATTCTGTAGGACTTTTCTTCCCATTCGTGTTTTTGGTTAATACAATGTGAAAAGATTATGAAATTTTATTTCCAGTAGAGTCTTTTCCTTTTGTCAACAAATAGAGTTTATACATACTGTACGTACATCATAAAATTATCTCAAGATTAGAAAAGTGGTCCCATTTTTACTATAAATATTAACACTTAGCCTCTTAGTGGAAATTTATTTATGTACCACTAATGAAATATCAGTCCAAACAGTTTTTTATGTTTGTTTATTTATCTATTTATTCCATGAGCAAGTGAGACAGAGAGGCAGAGAGAGAGAGAGAGAGCGAGAGCCCCTAATAGGGTCTCAACATCATGCTTCACCCACCACTTCAATATTATTGAGATGGGACCAGCAGATGGTTTAATGGTTATGTTGCTAGACTTCCACATAGTCTATCATAGTTCGAGTCCCAAACCCAGTGTCTTAAACTCACGCGGGCCAGGTGTGTGTGCATGCCTAAGATCGCAAGAGGAAAATGGAGAAGGGATTGTAGTGTGGCCATCTCCCCTGGGCGGTGATTTCTCACTTTCTGTCTCTCTGCTGATCTCTGTCTCTGGTGAGCACATGTGCGCTATAGCAAAAAATCTCTCTTTCTCTCTCTAAAAAAAAGGAAAGAAATACCTTTCTCACCATTTCTCACTGTAAACATACTATACTGAACAAAACAAATGCTTTGTGCTTTCAAGCAGCTTGTTTTTAATGGGATGGGATCAACAATGGATAAATTAATATATGCTTGAGGCAATGGCATATTGCATATTTAAAATGACAGACACCTTCATGTAGAAGTGGGTAAAATATTATGTATTATTTATCTATTACTGTATAATTTACCCCAAAACATAGCAGCTTACAACAATAAATGTTTGTTATCTCACCCATTGTCTATGGCACAGGAGCAACTTGGCTGGATAGCTCTGCTCATAAAATCGCTGTCAAGAAGTTGGCAAAGGCTGCCGTCATCTGAAGGTTTGGCTGGGGCAAAGGGTCACTTCCGAGGCAACTGAGTTCCCTGGCGGGAGTTCTGGCTTTAGGCAGGAGGTCTCAATTCCTCACTCTGTGGACCTCCATGTAGGACTGCTTGAGTCTCTTCACAATATGGAGGTTCACTCCCCAACAATCCAAGGAAAAGATGGACAGCAGCCACAAGGTCCTTTATGACGGAGTCTCAAACGCGCCTGTCTTTAGCTCTACTGTGTTATGAATGTTGAGTCACACACTGGCTCAGCTGTGGTGTATGTATTAGGGTTAGGTGTGGTGATGTATTTTAAACAAATTCAATAGTATGCTTCAGAGATATTTTTAAATTAGTATGCTTTGTTTTACTCCTATTGTTTATTAGTATATAATGCCGTGTGCCTTGTTTTATATCTTATTATTTATTAATACTGTTGGACAAAGTTTCAATGAAAATTTAATTTCTTTTTAGAATAATTATTTATTATTATTACTATTGTTTTAAATTTGCTATAGGGCACATGTGCTCCCCAGAGAGAGATGGAGAGGGAAAGATAAAGGGAGAAAGCAAGCTGGCAGGCCCAGGACTTGAACCGTCGTTGGCCTTGTAGAATCCAGTACCTTAACCACCACGCCACCTGCTGGTTCCAAATTTATATTTCTTAAGTTTTACTCTTACTACTTTGGTTGCTACTAAGTTGTCACTCAAAATTTACGTTTAATTTCTAAGATTAGATGATGAATTTAAAGTCACTTACTATTATTCCACATTTGTATTGAACATGCTTTGCCTGAATGACTAGGGTACTAGAACTATATGCTCCAGGTGTAAAATAAAATTCCCTCTTAGCTTGATTTAGCCATTCCACAGTGTGTACACATATCAAAATATCATACTATATGCCATAAATATACCGGGGGGGGTCTTCAAAAGTTTATGGAAAATGCATTTTATGAGAAAAATGTGCATGGATTTTAAAGGTTCTTTTGCACCAAAATGAGCTTGTATTTTAATTCTATTTTCTATGAAAATGTTAAAGTCCCCTTATGTAATTTCCATGAAAAAAATTCTTTTAGCTCTTAGCTAAGTTGGTTTGGGTGGTATGTGTATAGTCTAAAGACGTGCACTTCTCTGTGGAACCTACAGAGGACTGTTTGTGCGTAGATGCTATAGACGGCCAGGCTTGCTAGTACCGTCAGTGTTCTGCAGTGCTGGGTGCCACAGGCCAACCACAGGGCAGATCCTATGCCACCAAGATCCTGACCTGTTGGCGGGCTGGGGGAAGGGAATCTCATTACGACTAGACCTTGTCAGGGTTCATTCTCTCTCTTTCTCTTTCTTTCACACATGTGTACCCTCTCTTAAAAAAGAAATAAATGAACATTTAAAAATAAAACCAATGCTGTAGGATAGAATGAAAAGTTTAAATTTTGATAGGTATCTTGTATCTGAAAATCTGGTGGGTTGTCCGGAGGATGTAAATAACATAAAGAATTGTGGGCAAGAGAGTCATTCTTCAGCTCTAACATTTGCATACTCAACTGGAACAGATGAGAGACTCTTGTTTTGTGTCCTGTAAGTGATGACAGTTACAGGGCTGGTCTCTTAATTTCTAAAATGGTACATTTGGAATGCATCAAGCTTGACTCCTCCACAACTGGACTTCTCTGTTGGGCCATGTTCCAAGAGAAGGCTTCAGGGAGTATTTGAAAGCATGGTGGCTCTACTAGAGATGACAATGACTTAGGCTGGGACCTTTAAAAATAAAGGATTCTTATCAAGGACATGAGACTTCTTTTTCTCAGAAAGTTATGCTTTTTAAGTTTCTTAGAAGATTAATTAGCAACTAAAGATAACACCATTCCTTAAATTATTCCCAGTTTTACAAAAAATAACTTCAGAAACAAGTACTATCAGAAGAAGAAATTTAAAAAATATGTAATAAAAGATAAACAGTCGGACTTGTCAGTTATGCAAAGCTTTTTATCCCTACAAGAAAAAGCTGTTGATAGAGTCAGATGTTAAAGAGAAAAAAGGGAGGAGGGGAGGCATTTTGTCTCCTTCTGCACTGCTGGGGGAGTCTCATATCTTGAACATGTGAGCTGTTTCTAGTTGTACAGTGACACACAGACGGAAGACAATGGAAGCTCCTTGTCTCAGAAAGACATAATGTTTTACACAACAAGTACAAAAAGAAAGCAGGCGCTGATTAAAGTCAGCCTTACGTCCTGGAATTTTTCAGCATGGAAGAGGCATACTTTTTGAAACCCTTTAGGTTTCATGGCAAATATGTATTATGAAAAAATGCATAGATGCGTAAATGTCAAACTTTTTTGCACCAAAATAAACTTGTACCTTAATTCTATTTTCTGTGAACTTTTTGAAATACCCTCATATTTATGTTCATTTTTAAATAAGCAATGTTTAAAGGCATGCGCAGTGTTGTAGTGGTTAAATTTATGATGATGTGGAGCTAAGAGAGGCATTATATAGATGATCTGGTTCTGACTTCAGGGAGAGGAAATGAATTGGTGAATAATTACTTGGTAAAGTGATGTGGGCAGAGCTACCAGAAGCTTCCAGTACATGATTCTGGAAGAACAACCATTTATTTTGGATTCCCATTCTTCATAAAATAGCAATATAATTAGAGGTCCTTTTGTGAATACATTTTCATATGGAAGGTGGGGAAGAAACAAGAGCTGCAGGACTAAATGGAATATAAAGTTTAAAAAAACTGGTGAAATTAAATGAATTGGGGCTCCTCATGTCACACCAACTGTATTAGTCAGAGCTCTCCAGAGAACCCTGGAAACTGGATCATTTGATTACGGAGACCTAGGAGCTCACCGTTTGCCATCTGCAAGCTGGAGAAGTAGGAAAGCCAGTGGTACAATTCAGCCCAAGTGTAGAGGCCAGGAAACAGTGTGTGTGTGTGTGTGTGTGTGTGTGTGCATGCACACTGTTGATGCATCCTGGAGTCTAAGTGCTAGAAAACCAGAAGCTCTGATGTCTGAAGATAAGAGAAAATAGAGGCCCCAGCGCAGAGAGAGATAGAAAAGGAGAGAGGAGGATAGAGCAATTTTATTCTCTCTCTAACTTTTGTTCTATTTGTGTCCTCAATGGAGTGAATGATGCTTGCCCACCTTAGTAAGAATGGCCTTCATCTACTGATTGAAAGCCTAATCTCATCCTGAAGCACCTCACAGACATACCAGAAATAATGTCTTTCCAGCTATTTGGGCATCTCTTAGCCAGGTCAAGTTGATACATAAAATTAACCATCACACTAGGTAACATTTCTTTCTGGGGAGCAGAGTTGGCCTCTGATGACTAGTAATAATAATAATAATAATGGTAAGTGCATTTAATTCTTTGGTTTAACTTATTTCAATACTGAAGAGTGCTTCATTTTGACAACCAAAGTGTGGTTTGCTATCATTACATTAGTGATAGCTTCTGATCAGCTGCATATCTTCTTTATATGTTAAAGTATTTAACTAAATACAGAATCCTGAGTATCTCTCCTTTCTCTCCCATTATCACTATACTATTTTAAATTTTCAAAGCCAGTGTCTCTAAACCCAGTTCAACTGGTGAGCTTTTAAACTGTAGTAAGTCACGTAGGCCTACATGAAACAGGAATTGGTCAAGTTCCTCAAATAGAATTCCATGCATCATCATTTGGCGTTCTTTGTTGAAAATGATGAACATGCTATTTTCCTTAATTTGATTATTGCATGCTGCATGTATGCTTTGAAAATCCATATATACCCCACAAAAATATACGACCATGAAATGTACATAAGAAATCATAAAATAAAAAAAAGGATGGATATGCCTTTCCTTTCAGCTTCCCTCAACAACTGATATATCACTATTAGAATTTTATGGCAACGGGTGGCATGGTGGTTAAGGTGCTAGATCCTGCATGACTGACTGTACAGTTTGAGTCTCGAACCCAGTGGCTTGAAAATCACACCAGGCACACTTACAGGTATACCCTAAATCTGAAGAGGAGCCTGGAGGAGAGAGATTGTCCTGTGGCTATCCCCTCTGATTTCTCACTTTCCCTCTCTTTCTCTGTCTCTGTCTGGTGAGTGTACGTGTACCCTATAACAAAAACTGAAAAAGAAAAGAGAATTTTAAGGCAAGAAAGATCCTTAATGTTCCTCTGGATGCAAATCCTCAATAAATAGGATATATCTATCCCAAAGAGGCTGACTAGCTCAAGTTACATGGCTAGTTAAAAAATGATTGAGAGATTGGAATAATCAAGTTAGTTAAGATCTCAAATGGTTCTTCTTCTTTTTTTTTAAGGAGAGATTTTTTTTTTTTTTTTTTTTTGCTACAGGGAGCATGCACTCCCAGAGAGACAGAGAGAGTTAGAGAGAGAGAAAAGGGAGAAATCACCCCCCCTCCAAGGGGATATGGCCACTCCACAATCCCTTCTCCTTCATCCCCCCTCTCAGAATTTTGGGCACACATACACATATGCTTGGTGTTTCAAGCTGCTGGGTCTGGGACGCAAACCACGGTTGGCTATGTGGCAGTCCAGCGCCTTAACTACTATATCACCTGCTGGCCCCTCAGACTGTTTCTCTTAAAAAGATGAACTTTCCAAGAATAGATACCTTAGTGGAGATGAAGTTATTTAAAAAGAAAACATGGACACAAATGGGGAGAAGGTGACCCTGCAGGAAGAGGTGATGCAGTAGGCAGACTTGGCCTCCTCGGTTGGATGGGCCAGGTCTTTGCAGGGGAGTCTAGCATTGTGTTTTATTCCTCTAGGCCTTACTCTGTGCTCCAGCTGGCACCCACAGGGGACATAATTTGGAGCAGGACAGAAGTAAGGCATGCAAGCTTAACTTCTTGGCATCTTCTGGTACCCCCTTGCTTTCTTTCTACCCAGCAGCAGGGATTTCCTGGGACTCAGGTACTTTGGGTTTAACCACCAAACAGTGTTCTGTAGGTCCCCAAACTGAAGTTCTTCCAGCACCTGGAATCCTCTTTCCCAGTCTCCCCCACCCCCTCCCAGTCATTTATTTGATGCTAAGCTGAAAAGAAAAGGAAAAATGGACATAACCCAATTTCTCTGTCACTAAGAGCAAAACTTAGATGGAACCCAAATGGAAAAAGGGATTTGATCTGGGAGTTTTTCCAGAATGAAATGTATATGTATTAAAACAATTACTGCAAAACAATTACTGTGGCTATCATTTGTGAGCTGGTTGTGGGTTTCAACAACCATTTTGGCAACCAATGTGTGTATTCCCGTTCAGTTAGACTTCTGGGAGTACTCTCAAAATCTGTGGAATCAACTGACTCCCTACAGGAAAACACTGATTGGTATTAATTTTCATCCTTTCCGTTTGATATTGAAGTAGACCTAAATGCCTCCTGCTTTTCTAATATGCTCTTTTTCTTTCCACCTCTCCCTATCCCAAATGATTACAATATTTCCAAATGCAAGGAGCTAGTTGTGGAAAACGAAGAAACAGAGTCCTGTTACAAATGTCTAAAGATCCCAAATGGGAAACCGAAATGAGCTTTTAGCAAAAATCTGGACGTGTTGATTAGTAGTGGTTGCAGAATTTAAGCACCCTTGGTAGGTAGGAAGTAGAAGAACATTTCCTCCTCTGTATGCAATTGTAGCTAAGTAATAGAAGAGAAAACAACTTTTAGTTTGAACTCGAAGTTCACTAAAGCTGCTTAATTACAGTTTGGAATAGTTGGACATGGATTTTCATTTGATTTGAAATGACATTATGAAATATTTATATTTGGCAAAACTCACATTAGAAATACATAAAACAGCATATAAACAAGTACTTTAGGTTCTTCTTGTTAATCTGTGGAGAACTAAAAAAATTAGCTTGGTATGTTTAAAGTACTCAAATCTATGCTTTATTTCTAATGTTTAAAGCTTACATGGCCTAACGTAATTACTGTTTTTAGTTTTAGGATGACTCTTACTAATCTTTTTTCACCCCAAGTCTTTGTCATTATCAACAAAGAACTTATGTCTCAAAGATCACCTTGTCTGAAACTCGTGGTGTTATACGTACTTGCGCAGAGATTACGAGCTCCACAAAGTTAACTTGAAACTTTAGGAACAACTGGTGTGAGTGGCATTTTGTTCTTTTTGGCCACTCTGCAACTTGATAGCTGGAACAAAAAGTGACATAAATTCATGAGTGTGTGTGGGGGGGTGGTTTAGAGCTTCTGCCATGGCTAGGTGATAACTAATCTCATTAGACACTAGTCACTGGCATTTGGTGGTACCTCCCTCTCTCATTTCGTAATTAGCTTTTTCTTCCCTATTGTGCCTAGTATATCTCAGGCCCTTCATTTCTGTGCAGAAGAATGTTATGGGAGTTTTCACACACGTCTTCCTTCATCTCTTGGTTCATGACGTCACCCAAGCTACAGGTCTGAGTCATCCATTACCCTTGTTTCCTATATCCAGTCTCCAGCCAATCATGTCAGTTCTTTCTCAGCAGCCTTTTACACCTCTTGCTTTCTGAACCAGATAGTCCAGGGGCTTCTCACCTCCACTTTCTCTCCTCTTACTCTAGCCTACTTGATACACAGTATCGATTCATCTTATAGAGGCAGCTCTGATTGCCTGTCCCATGAATGTGTTCTGTCTCCCCTACTAGACTGTAGGCTCCAATGTGCCTGAGTCATCTTTGTATCTCCCATAGCACCTACCAATAAATATTTCTTGAATGATAAAAAGAAAGAAGCTAGACTAATAGCCATGGACATCATGAGATGGGAAAGACTGCATAACATTACTGAGTGTAGTTCCTAAGGTTTGGCAACTGATGTGGATGGAGAGGGAAGAAAGGAATGTGTGTAGGGGAATCAGAGATGAGATGAAAGTTCCGAGCCGTCATGACTGGGAAATATGGAAAACAGAAGAACCGGAGAAACAAAAGTTTTGATAATTCTAAGACACACTGCATGTTGAACTGGCAACAGGTCATGTAGATGGAGACATTTAGCAGACAGTTGAGAGTTGCAGGAAGCCTGCTGGGAGCGTGTGCCAGGGATGGGAGTTTTGGAAGTCATGGGCATGAAGGAGGTAACTGAAGCTGGGACAGTGGCGGGTAGAGTTGAGGATGTCCAGGGAGAAGAGCTGTCAGCATTTATAACCTGACTTCACACTCAT
>NW_006159444.1:2164819-2167459 GCF_000334495.1 Tupaia belangeri chinensis
TGGGGGGGTGGGAGGGTGGGGGGGAGAATGTAGAACTGACTGCTCCTTCTTTGCTGATAGCATGCCCCTTTCTTAGTTGCTTTAGCACTTGAGGATAAGGAAACTCAACTTTTTTTGGTGGCTGTTGTCTCATACAACTACTCTTCGAAAACACAGCTATAAATCCTTGAACATAGAATTTAACAGTGTCAATGTTTCTCTTCTTATTAGAAAAGTTTAATCAACTTCTCCACGTTAATTTAAAATAAGTGAGGTTTTTGATTATTTATCCAATGGACAGTGTCTTTTGAGTTACCGGACAGGACTCAATAAAAGAAAGGCAAATATCAGCTTTCTTACTGTAAGATGACTTAATTAGGGTACCTGAATGGTCAAAAGAATTCAAATAAGTAAGGCAGCACATGGAAGATTTAAACAAAAAAAAAGTTGGAGGACTTCACTGCCTGAATGATCTGATAAGGAACCTGAATGTTTAGGGTGGTAACTATGTTACCATAGATTGTCAGCAGCCTGGGTAATTTCATTCACCAGGTACACTCTGCAGTGATGTCATGCGGTAGGTAGGAATACGTAGCTCTAACTGTAACGTACTTCCCAGGCACGAGTTGTAGAATTGTTTAGTCTCTCTCAAGATAAAAGATAACACAAGAGACAAACATGAGACAATGAGATGGGAAAAAGATGAAATAATTTGGATGTTCTGACAGTAATAAAGTGATGTGGTAGGGAAAAAATGATAATTAAGAGAAGGTTCTTAGATTTAATTTTATCAAGTTAAATATGTGGAACAGCTTGCTTTCTTTAATCCTGGGAAATGTTGTTTTGAACTAGGGAAGGTGATTGGGTCTTTCCACATTTGTGATTTGTTTGAGATGTTTATTTTGCTCTCCTGTGTGTCTCAAATAAATTATAATAATAACAGTGGAATCAAAATGCTCCATCCTTAGTTCTCAAATAAAAAGAAATTATACTGGCTCAAAATGTCAATATCATATTGACCCTCGATGTTGCCTTGTCTGGGTTTATTTACCAGGTCCTTTTCCTTTGATTAAAGACTAGGGAAGAAAATCCTCTTTAGAAAGTCACATGATGTCTTTGATCTATAAAGACTACCCAGTGCTCGTTTCTGAATCTGCCTAGTGCCTAGTTGAACACCTTCCAAGGAGTTAATACATATTTCACTGATTGAGTAAATGACCTAAATGTGCAAAGAGACCCAAAGTCAGAAAAATGAAGAGCCTGGGAGGAGAAATATAGGAGATCTGGTCCTGCTATTTGTCCTACATAGCCAATCAGTTACAAAATTTAGCTTTTCATATGTGCAGAGAATTGCAGCACACACCCAGGTACAAATGAAGAGTTCTGCCTCTGAAGAAAACGGTGGTGTAACTGCTGTACACGTCCTGTTGTAGCTACAGAGAAGAAAATGAGCAAATTTATAAATGAACACTCTGTATATAATTTCCAAAGTTATTTACCTAAGATTCTGCCTTTATTATGTGCCATTAGTGACTTTGTCCTCAAGTTTGCATTTCAAATAGGAAGGCAGGCCTGCCTAAAATTTTCACATGCTAACAGCTGTAATTAAGGTAGAAGGGGCATATTTAAATAGTAATTAGCCTTCAAGGCTTGGAGTGTAAACAGAATGCTAATTCATGTAGATAGTTAATTGGTCTTCCGGGTTAGAGATCTTAGGCTGGCCTTTCTCTTCAGCTGTGCTCTGTCTGTATACTGAGCATAGACAGCGTGTTGACTCTGAGATGAAATTTTGCAAACTCTTTAATTCCCAGAATTTTAACTTTTAACTCACAAGTAAAATAAACTTGAAAACATCCAATAAAATTCTAGAGAAAAACACTTTACTTTAGACTTTTCTTCATAATTAGGGGACCCTTATACCTTGGTTTATTTATGCTATTCCAATGTAAGTACTGAGAAGACCTTTCAAACTCAGAGGTATTTTGGTTTGTGGATAAATTATGTGGTCAGCCTAATCATAATCAAAGATGACGTGACCCACACCGATTGCTATAACTAAAGACTTGGATAAAACTGGCTATATTTTATTCAATGCCAAATGTCAAAGTCCCCCCCCCCCTTTTATGGCTATAAACATGGTAAACAATGGATGTTCTGAAATTGAAATGGTCGTTTGTTTTAAAGGACCACTACTTTACTGGGAATTTTGTCATTGACTTTGCTAAGTCTCCTACTCTGCCAATCGTTTTTGAAAAAAGTATATTTATTTATTTGATTTATTGAGAGGGGGAGAGAGAGAGAGAGACCCCTCCGACAGGGTCTTTGTGTCAAGATCCATCCCTCACCTTACCCAGCCGGGATCATGGGCACACACCTACTCTGCCCGGATATGCCAGCATTGCTGAGCCACTACGGCTGGTCATGGCAATTCCTTTAACCCAAGGAAAAACAAGTCACTATATTAGGTAGCTGCATCTCTCTGTGTGTTGCTGTGGTTTCTTGGTCCTACGGATAAATTGCCTGGGAGGTGGATCTGATGATATTGTGCTTATTTATTTGTTCCATTGCCAGAGGGCAGTCGTGCTGGCCAGGGAGAGACAAAGAAATAAGGAGAGAGGAAGAGAGCACTCCTCAGTGAGGCCTAGTCGTTCTACAATCTCT
>NW_006159444.1:2167800-2169451 GCF_000334495.1 Tupaia belangeri chinensis
TTTCCCTCTTTTCTTCACCCTGT
Source organism: Tupaia belangeri chinensis (assembly GCF_000334495.1). Classification (NCBI taxonomy): domain Eukaryota; kingdom Metazoa; phylum Chordata; class Mammalia; order Scandentia; family Tupaiidae; genus Tupaia; species Tupaia belangeri. Next base: position 2,167,824 of record NW_006159444.1, read on the forward strand.
TTGGATTTTGAGACCCATGCACATTGCAAGGAATGTTTCTCAAATGGAGATGAGCTGGGCTGGGATTCCAACTCAGGCTGGCTGCAGGTCTGCCAGCCGGCCATGTGGGATCATCTCCCCTAACCCCTAGGCAACAGCCCAGCCGGTATGTTTTACTTTTTGTTAATATTTCTTCTGCTTGGTTACTCCAGCTCATCACATTATGTGTAAGGGATGCTCAGGCTTGCTCCTGATCAGTTTTCCTACAGTGAATCCTAGCAGACAAGAACAGTAGTGCCCATCACACAAATTCCACACATTCTGCACAAATCCAGTGGCTAGCATGGAGGAGGCATTCACAGGTGTTTAGTGAATGAATAAATACCAGTCCTGCCTTTGACTCTGTGCTGGGTACTAGTAAGAAGAGGGAGAAGAGAAAAAAGGTCTATATAATATCAATGACGGGTTAACAGTCTCTAAGGGGAAAAAGTAAATAAGTAACTATAATTGAAAGTAAGAATGAAGTGCCAAAAGATTCTCTGAGTTTCAGGTGGAGTTCACTGAGGCTGGGGAGGGATGGAGGGGGAGCTTGAAGGGGGTAAGAGGTGGATGTTTGATTTGGGACTTTCCTCAGTCAGGGTTAACTCTGACCCATACACGTGTACGAGCCATGAATATGGAACAGTCTGGCCGGTCAGTCGCTGAAATTGTGCACCCGCTTTTTTTTTTTTGGCTGTCTAACAACTTTCCTCCTTTTGGTTAATGACTAATCCAGCAACGCATTAGCTCACTTTGCAAATATGAATTCTCTTTATTTCATATGAATATTATAATATGGCAAAACAACGCTCACAGAGGCCAAACTATTAGGATTGATTTAGTTGCGAAGTGGAAAGGATCATTGCAATAGCCTCGCAAGAGAAACGAGTTACATTTTCACTATTTCATCCAAAATACACACAAAATAAAATCATTCCACTTTAAGAAAATGAACATGTGGACAGCTTAATGGCAGAGCAACTTGCCATACAAAGCGTTTCGAATGAACTGAAAGTGCAGTCTTCTTTTTTTTTTTTTTTTTTAAGTGAATTGTTACTCATGCCGAGACAGACTGTTCTTCTTCCAGTGGGACCTCACACGAGCCACGGCTCTCCAGGACGCACACCCGGCCTACAACCCGCCCCTTGAAAAGGAAAGTGGGGCCCGGGATGCTCGCCGAGCGTGCGCGAAAGGCTGGAAGAGGGAAAGTAACCGGAGTCGGCTGCTTAGGGCGGCCCCGCCCCTCCTGCAAGTTTCACTGGAGTGCTGGCCCCGCCTCCCCTTTAATTCGGTTAGCAACCACCGGAGCTGAAACTTTGTAACCCGAGCGCCCTGACTCCGCGCTCCTCCCAGCCTGGGCCGCCCGGGAGGGCGGTGCAGGGGGTGGGATCTGCGGGCGGGAAGGCTCAGGAGGCTGTGCACCCGGAGCTGAGATCCAGGAGAGCTCACCGCCGAGAGGAAGAGCTGAGGGGTACCGATCTCGCGTCCGGAGGACAGAGGAAGTGGTCCCGGGTCCGAGCCTCCCGCACCTAGAAGAGGCCTGGGGTCTGGGGTTGTAGCCCCGCGTGCCCGCAGCTGCCGTCGCTCAGCCGCAGCAGGCGGGCCCCGCA
>NW_006159444.1:2169484-2179828 GCF_000334495.1 Tupaia belangeri chinensis
CGGGACGGTGGCAGCTGGCGGAGAAGTCGCACAGCTGTCCCGTGTGCGGGCGAGAGGGTCGTGCTACCCTCGCTGAATTGTGCTGAGATGACCCGCTGACCGCGGCCATGCAGCCTTGACGGGGTCGCTCAGGCGCGCCGGGGACGAGTCACGGGGCTCGCCCTCTCCGGAAGGGGCACTGGGGCTCAGGCAGCGGCACGTAACCTCTGCCTCTCCAGGCCAGCGGGGAGCGAAGCTATTTGCCATGGAACCCGTGACCAAGTGGAGCCCCAAACAAGTGGTGGACTGGACTAGAGGTGAGCGAGCCTTGGGGAACCCCGAAGCCCTGTCGCCGTGGGGATGGGGCAGGCGGAAAGCTGGGGAAGGGGGATCTCAGCCCCTCCTGCAGGCGAGCAGAGGCGAGAGCGCAGCGTGGTGATAGTGCAAACTTTGCCCAGTGGCCTGTGCCCCCCTGCTCCGAGCCGTTCCTTCCCGGGGCTGCAGGTTGTCGCAAGCTGAGGGGAGCCCCATCTTTAAACCAGCAAGTAGGAGTGACTTTTCTGTGGAGGGTAAGGGCTCGGGGCGGGGGCACCCTCCCTCCTTTGCCCAGACGAGGTGCCCAGCGAACTGGCTGCGGGTCCGGAGCACAGAGGCACAAGGGGCCTTTGTGTGGGTGAGTCCCGCCGGACCTCGTAAATGCCGCCTGCCCAGAGCCGTCCGCAGGCGTGACGAGGCGGTTGGGCAGGTACAGGGAGACCCCGGCGGCTGGCTGAGCCTGTCTGTTTTTGTTGGAGAAGGCGACAGGACGGCGCAAGAGCCAACACTACGGCATTCGCGCCAGTTAAGAATCTATAGTCCGGACTGCCAGGAGTCGGTGACTTGTGCTCCCCAGGCACCAGTAGCCCCGACGGCACTGCCTTTTCAGGCCACACTTAAGCACTGGGAAGAACTCGCAGGACTTGGAACCACCGTCTGAATTTGTACAGTACTTGGGAGGAGTAAAGTGGAGGGGTTGGGTGGCAATGGGCAAAGGGACAGGGTAGCCAGCCGTTGTGTGCCAGCATCTCGCTCAATTTTTAGTGCTCTCAATTTTAAGAGAGGTGGTAGAGGCTGCTAGACTCTGTGTACCCTCCCCATGGCTCAAAGTCCACCAAGAATAACCAATGGATTTTCACAAGCTTTCCCTCCACCCACCTGTCCCCTTTCAATATCTCTGTTTCAAGTTACTATTTTTGTTTCTTCTATCTGCTCTTTCAGGTGAGGAATGGTGTCCTTTCTCAATAATAATAACTAGAATTGTGTAGCGCTTTACAGTTTGCTTCTTAAGAGCCCTCTCTATGCTATTGCCCTGGGTCATCACGGTAGGCCTGTGAGGTAGGTAATACTGGTAAGATCAGGTTGTCTTTCAAACTGTCTCACCCATGGTGCGGCTTTCCGACAATGATCATCCCATTTCTCACGCCTGTGACTTACATGTAGATCACGTGGAATGGAATGTCCCTGGTGGATGGCATTTGTCAGTGGGGGATGTCTGGTCATTTCCCGCTGCTCTGGGAGAAGGGAAAGAAAATATCCTCCTTGAGAGGAGGTTTGTTGAGGGTCAATTTCCTGGATTCTCGGGTAAGATGAAGGTGAAAACACCAAATCCTTGTATGTGGGTGACTAGTTTGTCTGGGTAAAGTAGTAGCATTTCCAGCACTTGGGAGAAAACATTAACTTACTAGCTATAAATGCCCAATCTTTAGTTTGAAATGAGCTGTATGCACTCGCCACCGTCCCCTTCAAATTCTGCTACAACTTCTTGAGACCCAGTTGAGGATCTATTTCACCTGTGTGTCCACCATAAAGGCAATTCAAGACACTGATTATTTCTGCAGCAAACTGATGGCTAAAGTAGCCAGTGCCACACACAGTCCTGAGCTTCTGAAATGTGGCTAGCCAGAACTGTGACGTGCTGTGAATATGAAATACACATGCCATTCGAAGACGTGGTGTGAAAAAAGATGGCATAATAGCTAATTTATTTTTTCACCCCACGTTGAAATCATAGGATTCAGGATATTTTGGGTTAATTAAATGTATTACTAAATTTAACTTTATCTGTTTATTTTTACCTTCTTAAATACGGCTCCTAGAAAATCTATGTATGACTCCCATTCACGGATTCCGCTGTATTGCTGTCGGACAGTATTGCCCTAGAGTAAAGAAAGGGTTACATCCTACCACTCGTTGGCTTTCCCGAGCCTCTGCCAGCCTCCTTGATAATGTATGGCCCGGAAAGTGCTAACAGGCACACAGGAAGATTACGGAGTGAGGTCTTCACGCCCCTAAGATTTGTCTTTTTTTTTTTGGTCTCTCTTGGGATTGCGAGAGTAGTGCAAATTCACATCTCGTTCTGCTTGTTTAGCTTTAAAAGAAAGAAGAGATAAAAATGTGTTTTTGGTATCCAATTTCTATGGTGATCTGACTTAGTTGAGATTACTTTCATTTAGGAAAAGTTTTCTACTGACCTGAAAGAGCAACTACAGCCTACCCAATACCTTGGATACTTTTATTAGGTTACATACCTGTGGCAAGCACTTGGCAACTTTCTACAAAATGCTTGTGCCCTTTTGGATCCTGAAGTTTGCCTGGTAGAAAGACCTGGATACTTTCTGTGTCAAAATCTTAAAACAAACAAAAAGATCTAGTATATGTCTCACTCCCAATGACAAGAAGTTACATTTTGCTAAATTGCATGGCATTTCTAGAATCTCTCTTTTTCATAATGGTGTATTAAGTATTGACTTTTTAATAAACTATTGACTTATACAGATGTGTTTGCTTATAGGTCTATTTTTAGCTGTCTTTGCTAATCTTTCAACCCCAACTCCCATTTTATAAATATATCCTACTGATAAGCAGCTCTTCACGTAGACTTTGCCACTCTTGGTATTGCACGGATATGAGCAGAGATTATGAACTCTGTAGAACGCTCAGGTTTAAATGTCTTTGCTAATCTTTCAACCCCAACTCCCATTTTATAAATATATCCTACTGATAAGCAGCTCTTCACGTAGACTTTGCCACTCTTGGTATTGCACGGATATGAGCAGAGATTATGACTGTAGAACGCTTAGGTTTAAAGCTATGGGAAACCTGGCCAGCATCTTCAGCTCCATCTCATGTTGGTTATTAGACAGATGAAAAGCATTAGGAAAGAAGTTGCTATCTCCAGAATGAACTAACTCCTCTTGCTTTTCTTACCCATCTGCAGCTACACCCTCACCAATTTTACCATAATACCCTCAGTAAATATTGGTGATGCACCAGGCACAAGTCTCAGCCTTGTACAAATATCTACTCATTTAATATGCACAACCTTTCTTTGCTGTAGGAACTGTTATTTCCATTTTGCAGTTGAGGTAACTGAGGCACACAGAGTTGAAGTGCCTTAACCCGTGTTGCCCCCACACCTCGGGAAGAAGCAGAGCAGTGTTTGACCCTTGGAGGTTTGGCTTTACCCCTCCCACTTTTCCAGGGTTTCTTCCCAAGGCCATAGCTAGACCACACTATGAGTCTTCACTACACATATGTGTGGATCTTCAGGATTCTCTTGATGTGAGTTGTTCACATCGTGTGTTAGTGGAGGGGCATCGCCAAGTATGTCAATGTCTTATTGGACATATTGGGTGGGTGTCAGAGGGCTATTTGTAAATCAGATTAATTCACAGTTTATGGCACCTTGCCAGTCAAATAATTCACTGAAGGCTTTTGCAAAGCAAATGATCTTTTACAACATGTAGGGTCAGCTGTTTAACAGAGAAACCCAGTGGATTAACCAGAGGGAAGTGCTATTTTCCTCTTGTAACTGAAGTCTGGGATAGGCGATGCAGTCCTGTATGGAGGCTTCATGGTGTTGTCAGGAGCCCAGACTCCTCTGGCATCTTCGTTTGGCCATTCTGAGCATGTGGTACAGGACAAGGCCTAGCACAGTGTGTTCATTTTCATATTTGCTATTTCAGTACACGATGGCTGCTCCACCTAGGAGTGTGTCACTACTCCAGGCGGGATGAAGGGGAGCTGTGGAGGACAAAAGGTGGCGGCCATGTCTTCCCCTTGAGTCTTGGTGGAACCCCACCAAGTGGTCTGACTTCCATATCAGGTGCCAGAACTATCAGGTGGCCATCTGATATTGTAGGGGAGGCTGTCACCATATATTTCAAGTTAGGTACATGTGGCCCTGACAAAAATTGAAGTTTGGCCAGTAAGGAAAGAAGGGGAGAATAGGTTGGTAGTCATGCGGTGTCTGCTCCACAGGACTTAAATGTGCAGGTTTTTATAGATCGCTTTGAAAGTAGGACACTCGTCACAATTTCCAACTCGGCCCACCAACTGTTTTTTATAAATAGTGTTAACATTTTCATGGCTTTCAAGTTTTCTGAAGTCAAAACTTTAAATGAAACGAAGTCTTTGGCTCTAAGCTTGATTTAAATGAAAGTTTCTAAGTTGTGTTTCTGCATCAGGCTTTTAGGGGGCATCTTTAAAAATTGTGCTGTTGAGTGAGCACAGCTGTGAAATCCACCTTGCATGGCAGAATAGAAGTCTCCCTGGACAGCTGTTGGCACTGCTAGAATGCACCATGTTCCTATCACCAACTAGGAGTAGAGGGGACTTTCTTGCTTGTAAGCTGAGGTTGTGGGGCCAGGACATTTGCTCACTCTCTGGTATCTGGCCACAGCTACTGCTCTTAGGCCACAGCTTTGAGGTGCCTCACTGTTTGGTCTTGGTAGTGGGTGCTGGAGTTTCCATGTTGGTTATAGGGCTCTGGAGCCTTATAGATCACCTACCCTGCTCTGTTAGATTCTTCCTGCCACCATCCATATGGAGACCAGTTCTTTTTGTAATCCTCATTCTGGTTTAGGCTATACCTTTTCTTTGCGCTTTTACAATCACCAGAAAAGGGAGATCTTATTATTTCAGCAGCCATAGGTCCAGCCTTGACCATAGGTTTGAAAACTGTTCATTCCACTTCTCTCTTGGATTCCAGTGGTAAAGATTTCTTAATCATCGTAATAAAAGCACTTCGGTTAAAGCATTTATTATGTGGCTTATGCTATTCTAAGTATTTCATTATTGGGACTCTTCATTTAATCCCTAGAAAGCCCAATGCAGTGGGCATACTGTTATTGGCTCTTATTAGAGAATTGGAGGCAGAAAGAACTGGAGTACCTATGCAGGGGTAGGTGAGGCTGTCTTCTGTCCCATCACTCTTCACTCTAATGCTTTGTACTGGTCAGGGGAGCTTAATGGTTGGGAGTGTGGGCTCTGGACACAGGCTCAGTTTGCAGCGTCGGGCTCTGACTGTGTCATCTATGGAAGCCCTCAGTCAATTCCTACTCCTTGTTTTTATTGCTTCCTCCCTTATTTCATCCTATAGCTCAAGGACATGAATTGTTCCTTTTAAACAGGAAAGTCTGTCATGGGTGGAATCCTGCCATCCAGGGGCACCAGCCAGGGTCCAAGAGACTTCTCTGTCACTTGCCACCCAGTCAGAGGACCCAGGGTAGACCTTATTAGGAAGGTTCTTGATTAGCTAAGAGATAAATGCCTTTTGTCAATATCATAAACCTCCTTTGGGCAAATAAATCCAGGAACCAGGCAATGAGTCATTAGTAATGCAACCAGACCTACGTGGAAAGATCCTGGATTTGTTCCAAGAATTTCCCTGTATTTATGTGTGTCTGTGGTCCTGGCTGGCTTAGGCTGTGGATGGGTAGTGATGTGGGGATGACCCTGCTGGGTGTACCTGTTTATTTCTTTCTATTTCTTATGGAATTAGATCTTATAAAATAAGTTCAAATCATATTTCTTTAACTTTTCTTTTTTTAATAGTCACTGGACTGGGATTAGCTGATGGTGTAATGGTTATGTCACTGTATTCCCATGTAGCTACCACAGTTCAAGTCTCCAGAACCTGGTGGCTTAAAACTCATGCTGGGCACATGTGTGTGCATGCCTAAAATCCTAAGACGAGAATGGAGGAGAGAAAGGATTGCAGTGTGGCCATTCCTATGGGGGGGGGTGATTTCTCACTTTCTGTCTCTCTGTCTCTTTGATGAATGCATATACCCTGTAGCAAAAATCTCTTAAAAAAAAAGTCACTGGACTTCCAGTGAGCATGACCTTAGAACAGCTCTGTTGTTAATTGCTGCCTGTCAACACACCTAGTTCCTGTCCATTGCCAGAGGCATCAGCATCAACTGGGAACTTGTTAGAGATGCAGAAACGGAGACCTGCTAAATCAGAATCTGCATTTTAGCAAAATCCCCTGGTGATTCATGTACTCCTTAGTTTGAGAAGCACTAACACATTGCTGCAAACGTTTTCTAACTTTTCCAGTAGGTCTTGCTACTGTGGGACTGGGCTATCTGATATGACCTATGTTCAGTTTATTTTGTTTAAGTTCTGGAGTGATGTAACTTAATTTGAGGATGCTTGACTTGGCCACTAATTAAAGCAAAAAAGCAGTTTTAGGGTGTGTGCTTGTATTTATTAGCACCACCTAGCAACAGCATCAGGTAATTCTTAGTAAACGAAATGAGACATCTCCCCTGAGATTTCTTACCTATTCCTTGGGACTCAAAGAGTTATCATAACAACTCTTTTCTTTTTTGTAAGACAAGTAGTAAGGAGGGAGTCGTGGGCAGTTCATGGTCACTGCAGTTGAAGCTGTTCTCAGAAGCTTCAGCCGAACTTTAGAGGACAAGATGAGCTGTCAGTCACACTGTCTTATAGTCTGGGACTACATGGGATTTTACTACACATAGATGATTTTTTGAGAGAGATTTCATTGTCGATGGGAAATTACACTGAATTTAACTTCAGGAATAAATAACCAGGGCAGTTTTCAGAATTTGATGTATACCTTGTGTGAAGGCTGAGTGTCTCATGGAGATTGGGATTGACCTCATTGTGCTTGGTCCTCAGCTGTCAGATTCCCTTTTTGTGTTCACCTCATTGCAGGGACAATGAAGAGCCCTCTTGTCTGTCCCACTTCTTATGCCACTGCCTCACTTTTGACTATTCCTGGCCTCTCGTGTTATAGCCTTCAAATGTTAGTTTTCTCACCTTCCCTTTTTACTTTCATTCATGCTATGGGTTGTTGAGAAAGTCATGACACATTTTTGCATAGAAAATCACATCATGACTTTCCTGATGACCTAATATTTTTGGAGTTTCATCACTGACTTATGTAGGCCTTTAATAAATCAAGGATTTTTAAAAAAGTTTTATTTTATTTTTAATTGCTACATAATAACTGTACATACTGTGGGGGAACAGTGATGTTCTGATAAGTGTACACATTTTGTGATCAAATTTGGATACTTGGAATATCCATCACCTCAAATATCTATCATTTCCTTGTGTTGTGGACAAATGCCCCTCTTTTAGCTATTTTGAAATATAGAGTAAATTATTATTCAACCTACTGTGTAATATAACACTAGAACTTTTTCCTTCCATCTAACTCATTTTGTACTTGTTAACCAATTTCTTCTATTCCAAACTGTACCCTCCCCAACTTCTGGTAACCACTATTTGACTTTGTACCTTAATGATGTCAACTTTATTAGCTTGCATGCATGAGTGAGAACATACACTACCTTGTCTTTTTGTGCCTGGCTTATTTCATTTATATAATGTCTTCTAGGCTCATCTGTGTTGCTGAAAATGATGGGATTTCATACTTCCTTAAGGCTGAATAGTATTGCATTGTGTATATTTACCACATTTCCTTCATCCATTCATCTGTTGATGGACATTCAGGTTGATTCCATATCTTGGATCTTGTGAATAATGTTGAAATAAACACAGGAATGCATTAACATGTTGATTTCATTTTGGGATATATACACAGTAGAAAGATTGCTGGATCAGATGATACTTCCATTTTTAGCTCTATGTTGTTTTCCATAATGGCTATACTAATTTACATTTCTACCAATAGTGTATAAGAGTTCACTTTTTTCCATATCCATGCCAGTATTTGTGTTTTGTATTTTTTTTTTTTTGAGAGATTTTCGCTATAGGGCGCGTGCGCTCGCCAGACAGACAGAGAGAGACATAGAGACAGAAAGCGAGAAATCACCCCCCAGGGGGGATGGTCACGCCCCAGTCCCTTCTCCTCCATTCTCCTCTCGGGATCTTGGGCACGCATGCACACGCGCCCGGCGTGAGTTCTAAGCCACCGGGTCGGGGACGCGAACCGCGGTCGACTACGTGGGAGTCCAGCGACATAGCCATTACGCTAACTGCTGGTTCCCTGTGTTTTGTATTTTTGATGATAGTCTTTCTAACTTGGGTGAAGTGCTATCTTTTATGGTTTTTATTTGCATTTTCCAGATGATTAGTGATTTTGAGAAGTTTTTCATATACCTGTTGGCCTTTTGTATGTCTTTTGAGAAATGTCTATGGTATTTTGCCCATTTTAAAAGTTTATTATTTGTCTCTCTGATATTGAATTGTTTGAGTTTTCTATATATTCTGAATATAAACCCCTTACCAGGTATATAGTTAGCAAACATTTTTTTCCCCCATTCTGCAGGTTGCCTCTATACTCTGTTGATTGTTTCTTTTGCTATGCATAAACTTTATGTTCATCAAGTTTCATTTACATGAGCTTTGTAGAGCATTTCCATATTTGTTCACATTCGACTCTTCATGAGCCTAGTAATGCCCACTGAAGGCACATTTCTATTGCAAATGAGCAAAAATACAGACTTTCAAAAATTAAGTGAGTCAGGGGCATGGTGGAGCCCTCCCTATGGCAAAAATTAAGTGAATCATCTAAGGTCCAAAGGCTAGCAGCTGGCATCAGACTTCTTAAGCTTTTGTTCTGTTGTTCTGGTTCCTTCTTCAGTCAAGGCAAGTACCTTCTAGTTCCCTCTTAATTAACAAGTGGGGAAAGGGTGGTACAGTGATAACACATCTGAACCCATACGGAAGGATACCAGGTTCTTTCTGAACATACTGGGTGTGTGTGTGCCTATGAACCAGGTTGGGTGAGTTTGGGAGTAATCACAGTGTGAGACCCCTTTGAGAGGGATCTCTCTCTCTCTCTCTCTCTCTCATTCTGTCTCTTTTTTTATGGAATAAATAAAAACTAAAAAATAAAACAGGTAAGGAAGTGGCAACTTTAAGGAACTTTCATCTTTGCTGATCATCAACTTAGGATTTATAATCATGGGACTTGTTTCTTTTCTATTCTTTTTTGTTTGTTTTACAGTACACATTATACAAGGCCCTAGGTTTTTTTGAACTTGGCCTTTTAGCAGTTCTGACACTTACTGCTAGTTATGTATTTTATTATTATTTGTCGATTGCCTTCTGTTGTTTCAGAATGCAGTGCAGGAAATGAATGAATAATTTCTCTTTTTGACTCTTTTAATATTATGCTTTGTAACTTTATTTTGAAGGTAACATTGCAAATTTTTGATCTGTGTGATACAATGAACATTTCTGTTTGGTAGAAACATACATTTACACAAACCTACATTTAACTTTCTTAAATGAAACTTATCATTTTTATTGCCCCATTTCCTCCTGTCTTTGATTTTCTTCATAGTTTCTTTATTTTAGCTGCTTTAGGAGAGGTCAGGTAGCTATAGTAGATGGTACATGGACTTCCAGATAAAATATTATTGGACTTCAACTCTATGTCAGACACTAACTGGCTCAAAAGCTTGAATAACTAACTTATCTTCTCTACTTTACTGTTTTCTCTATAAAGTTGTACTGACAATAGCCAAGTGATAGGATTTTAGTTAGAATTAGGGAAAGCAGCACTTCGTATAATGTATAGTATTTAAGTGTTCACAAACTTATTATTAATGATTAATCCGTAATAATTCAAAGTCAGTTGTGGCATAATTGGATTATTTTTATCTAAATATTAATCACAGTTTTGTCCATTGTCACCTTTCACATGCTTATTAATAATTTATGACAATTCCATCCTCCTTTTGTTGGCATATAGCAGGTAAGTTAAATCAGCTCCACTTTCTGTTTTCATGGACATTTCTCTCCCACATGTTTTTTGAGTTGCCAGAGGGTATGTGCACTCATCAGAGAGAGATAGAGAAGAAGCAGAAAGGGAGAGAGCACCTCCAAATGGGGTGTTATCACACCACAATCCCTTCTCCTCCATTTCTCCATCCTGCTTGGATTTGGGGCATGTACACACACATTTCTGGCACATTTTTTAAGCCACCGGGGCTGAGATTTGAGCCACAGTCGCCTATGTGGGATCCAACTCCCTTAACCACAAGGCTATGGGGCTGGCCCTCCCCCTCTCTTCTTTTGAAGACCTCATTGGTCTTCTGT
>NW_006159444.1:2181927-2207559 GCF_000334495.1 Tupaia belangeri chinensis
TCTTCTTTTGAAGACCTCATTGGTCTTCTGTGGTATAATAGAGACTTAGCTGTAGCTATTTTGGAAAGGGCTAAGGAAAAACCTTACCTTGATGACACATTTTACCCTGTAGTAAAAAGAATTTGAGTTTCATTCACTCAACAATTACTGAGCACCTACTAAGTTCAAGATATTGTTTTAGGTGCTAGGAATCTAGCTGTGTTCTAGGTACGGGGTTCCAGCTGGGTCCCTGCTTTAATGTGATAGGTGTGTGTGTGTGTGTGTGTGTGTGTGCATGCGTATGTACTGGGGAGGTGACTACCACCAACAAAACAAATGAAAGAGGGAACACCTGCTACTGATAAGTGTAAAGAAGAAAACAAATGAAGATGTGAAGGACAGGACTGGGTGGAGAGCTCCTTTGGGTGGAGTCATCAGGGAAGACTTTCTGAGAAGATATTTGGGTGTGAATGAAGAAGGAACCAGCTCTCAGAAAATTTGGGAGAAGAGCATTGTAAAGAGGTTACCGTGGGTGCAAAGACCTGAGGTGTAATGAACTTGAGTGTTTGAGGCAAGGAACTCTGGTGGTGTCATGAATAGCAAGGTGGTGAGAAGTGGGTGGAGAGAGAATCAGAGATACACAAGGCCAGATAACGTAGGGGCTTGTGAATCAGGGTCGGGTGTTTGCATTTTTTCTAGTTGTGATGGAAAGCAGGGAGGCGACATGATCCGAGCTATGCTTTGAAAGATCACTCTGGCTTTTGGGGAAGAAATGAATTCATACCTGGAAGGCACTGTAATATCCAGGAGACAGTGGTTTCTTGGACTAAGGTGTTGGTGGTTCCACACGTTGTGAAGCTTAGTCCTAGGTATGAGTGGTTCATTGGTAGCTTCAAATCCCAATAATTTAAAAATTATATTTGAAATTGGAATGTCTATTTGTTTCCTCCTACCTGGATGAAGAGAGTTCACTGTCCTCCCCTTATCCTGATTACTCTCGTGCCATGTATGATTGTCATTAAAATAGAGAACTCACTACGTGTTTCTGCATTCACATGTTTTATCCACGTCATTGTCCTTTTCTGGCACATTTTGCTGGAGCTACAGTTTCTGAAGCTGCTTATTCATCTATGAATAGGGTTTTTGTGAAAGTGGACTTAGCTTGGTTTGTTTTCTTTGACATCAAATGGCTGATTGAACAGATTTGAACCTGGGATCAGAAGGGCAGATGCAGTTGTGTTTATTAGAGCAAAGAGTTCCTTAGAATGTAGACCAGAAGGTTGTAAAAATTACAAAGCTGTCTGTATGGAAACTTTTAAAGTATTTGAGTAAAGGAACTTGTAGATTTGTTTTAAAATATTTTTGCTCCACTGACAGATTGTCTTAATTTTTGCTTTAGTAAATATGGTCACATATTTTTGGTTGAATAAATGGTATTTTGTAAAGTTTTCAACAAGCAAGAGTTGGACACTTAAAAAAAACTGCTAGAGGGCATATGTGCTCATTGGAGAGGGAGAGGGAGTGAGAGAGATATATATATAGAGAGAGACAGAGACAGAGAGAGAGAGAGAGAGAGAGAGAGACTCACCCCCTCTCCCTCCTCCTGGTAGGGGATGATCATGCCATTATCCCTTCTCTATTTCTTCTTTCAGGACTTTGGGCAGACATGCACATGTACTCAGCATGTTTTTTCAAACTACTGGGTCTACTGTCAGCCATGTGAGATCCAGCCACCTTAACCACCATGCCAATGGCTGGCCCTTAATGCAGCACTTCTCCATAGGGAGGAGCTCATGGGAGAGGAAAATGTAGGTGGGTAGGCTTATATTAGAGTAAGCTGAAGGCTTTATCCTGCTACACGTAGCCAATATGGAGGTCCCCTTTAATGAGACTGTCAGCCCTGTTACAGGAAAACCCCTATGTGCTATCTATCAGAAAAGGTAGCGATTATGATAATCTGAATCATGCTTTCCTGAGGAAAACCTTTTAGTGAAAAGAAACTTTCTATTTCCTATTTTCAGAGATTTGCAGAAAGGGAAACTCAGTGTTTTGGGTTTCAGAGTGTGTGTGTATATCTGTGTTTCTCCCTTTACTAAAATACCCATTAATTAAACAATCTTGCATGTTCTCACAGCAATTTTATATTACAATGTCTTCAAGAAAATCAAGTCAAAATATTAGCTGGGATACAATCTTCAAAACAGGGGAATGTTAGCTTTGATGTGTAGGATGGACCAGGCTTCATGTAACACCTGTTAAAGTTGTCAGCACCATCTTAACACAGATTCTAACAGGAGCCTTAAACTAACTATGAGCAGATGACACAACTGTGAGTATCATTTATGAAAATGACTCTGTCTACACTAAAGCTTAAAATTGTAGTAATAAGTATTTTAAAAATACATAGACACTTCTTGTTTTGTAAGATGGCTAGAGACATATGATATAAAGTGGTTTGGTTATAAGCACCCCTACGCAACCTGGGTAATTTTATATCAAGCCAATCTTGTATAGGAAGACCTTTCTTGGGGATGGACAAATTCTCCTTCTTATTTAGATCAAAACAAAGATTGGCTGGCACTGTGTAATAGAGAAATTTAGTGAGTATCTCTAAGTGTATGACTCCTGAAAATTTAAAACTGAGCCTGCCTGCCTGCCTGCTTCCTTCCTTTCTTTTTAAGTGCCAGAAGTTGTGTGTGCTTGCAGAGTGAGAGGGAGAAAGGGAGGGAGAGAATCTCCTAAAGTGTGTCATGATGCAGTCCTTTTTCTTCCATTCCTCCTTCCTGTCAAGATTTTGGGCTTTTATGCACATGTACCCTGTGTGCTTTTCAAGTTGCCAAGGCTGGGACTTGGACTGTAGTCAGCCATGTGAGTTCTGGCTCCCGGAATCACTGTGTTCCAGGGTGAACCCTAAAATGGTTTTACAAGAGACCCTCTCCCAGCCACACATGTGTATATGTGGTGCTTTCCAACATCTTGTCTTATTCTCAGCATCACCATCACTGCATCACCATCACCTGGAAACAGACAAGTAAATTTTTGAGCTCCTTTCTATACTCACAGGATCAGAAACTTGGTGGGAGTCTAGTAAGCTGTCTTTCAACAGGTTGCTCAGGTAATTCTGATGCAAGGTAAAGGTGGAGAATCATAGGTCTCTACCACTTATGTAGTGCATACAAAACAAAAGTTAAATGTTAGACTATCCTAGGACCAGCAGTTGACATAATGGCTATGTCACTGGACTCCCATGTAGTCAGCCACGGTTCGAGTCCCGGACCCAGTGGCTTAAACTCATGCCAGGTGTGTGTTGTGTGTGCCCAAGTTCCCGAGAGGAGAATGGAGGAGAATGGATTGCAGTGTGGCCATCCCCCTGGGGGGCGATTTCTCACTTTCTGTCTCTGTCTCTGTCTCTCTGTCTGGCAAGCACATGGGCCCTATAGAAAAACCTCTCAAAAATAAAATTAGACTATCCACCATAATTGGTTGGCTTTCAGCTGATATATGATATTTAGAAAGGGGAATTTTTCCACTGGGAACAATTGTGACATATTGAAGTGGATGAGTTCATATGCCTAGGTTTGTCAGTGTTCTTTCCAGGGACTGGGCAGGGAAGAGTTAAAGCTGCTATTCCCATAGTTCTCAGGCAGCTGCTCAATCCCAGGCCCAGGGTATCCTCTTGTTATGCCTTTTGTGAGTGCTCAGCCCCAGGAACACACAAAAGGGGGAAATGCTATTTCATGGGGCTGAAGTAACCTGGTTAGTCTTTGTGTGGAATTTCCAGACTTACTCAGATAGAGAAGTAGAATATAACAAAATCCCCTGCATTTTGAGAAGAAGGCTGGTAGTTTTTCACCTAGCACTCATGTTTGGCTTTGAGCAAAGCACTGGGTTGTAAAGAGATGTGAGAAGAAGAGAAAGGAGAAAAGAGAAATACTCAGGGCAGAAAATACGTTGCACTTAAAGGTGAAACTTTCTTTTTTTCCCTGTTACATGAGTATTGAATTAAGGCAGATAGAATTTCAAAGCTTATACCATTGGCAAAAGTTATGTGAGTCCAGAATAAAAAAGACACTACGGAAGTGAACACTGAAGACTATCCAGTGGTACTGAGACTTGCAACAGGAGTTGTGAACTCAGATGTCTACAAGGATCAAGCAATGTCAGAAATTGAAGTGTAGAGGTATGTGAGCAATAGGGAGTGGTGGAGACTGTGGCATTTGAAAAGACACAGTGAGATTCTATCATTTGATTAAAAATGGATGAATATAGAAGACTTAATGTTGAGTGAAATGAGCCAGACTTTGAAAGATACACACTGAGGCTAGCAGATGGCATGGTGGTTAAGACTCTGGATTCCCACATGGCTGACCATAGTTTGAGTCCTGGACCTGAAAGCTTGAAGAATCACAACAAATAAATAGATAAATAAATGTAATAAAAATAAAAAGGAAAGATACACACTGTATATCCCCACTTGATTTGTACCAAATAGCTATACTCTATGGCAGAAATGGAAAGATCTGAAGATATGATTGTAGATAGGATAAGTGTAGATGCCAGAGGACTGTAAGGGAGGGGAGCGGGTAGTAGAGGGTGGGTGAGAGGTGCAAAAGGAAGGAACATTTAGCAGATTAGTAGAGGGTGGGTGAGAGGTGCAAAAGGAACATTTAGCAGACAAAAAAGTAAAATTCTGTTGAAAAAAAAATTGTATACATCGTAATGGGGACTTTATGTAAAATGTGAAATTAACCTGAAAATAATAAAATAAAATACCCCCCACCCCCGGCACATGTATTGTTCAGTTTCTGTTACTGTGGACCTAAAGTTTCCAGATATTCCAGTTTTTGTTGTTTTCAGATGAGGCTGGGAATCTGGGTTTCTATGTAACATTTTTTAGTTTTTAGAAAACCTTGTGTAGCTTTTTGGCAAAGGTTAAACAAAGCATGTCTTTGGGTCAATTTGCAATTCCCTCTGTGGGCAGCCATGCTCAGATGTTGATTGTCTTAGTGAGAAACATACCTGTAAGATATGAGTACAGTTAGCTGTACAGTAATTCACCAACTATTAAAGTAAATCTTTTTAAATATATAATTTCATTTTGGCTGTTTACCTGATTCTGTGGTTTTTAAAACTGCTCATGTAATTCCATGCAGATGCTGGTAAGCCAGAAGTACCAGTGCCCTGAAGGGCTCAGAAGACCACAGGGTGGTTCCTCTTCAGTGTAAAAACAGGAATTTGGCTTTCCTTGGTTGAATTTACCTACTGTACATAGAGTATTGGAACCTGACAGGAGTTGTTTGTTTGTACAGAAGGATTTCATGTGTAACTTAAAATAGGGTATGTTTCAAATTTCTGTGCTGATTTGTGGGTTTCTGTTGAATTAGTCATCAGTTGACTCAAGGTTATTTCTGTCTTCGTGATGCTCTGAATTAGTAAACAAAACAGAACAAATGAGAAAAATGTTAGCTTTAGTATGTAAACTCACCCCAAAATACAACTCATAACACTTCTCAACAAAAATTAAGGAATATTTTAACCTATCAGTTTGCTTTGTAAATATACAGACAGATTCTGTCTCTTTCTCTGAGTGTATGTAAAGCTACACATACACACACACATGAGTATTTTCACTGGGCTCTTATTTCAATTGTTAATTCTTCTTTAAATGTTTAAAATAAAATGTATATGTCAGGTAATCCTTCGGGGGTAGTCTGTGAACCAGTTTATGTCCCATTGTCATTTCGGAGGTTTATTCCACTTCACTGGCTAATGGGGAAATAATACAGAGGTTTGAAAGGTGGCTTATTGCTGACAGAACTGTAGAGTGAGGGCCTTGTGAAGGGGAGGTGTGATTAGAGGCTGAGAGGTCATTGGGGAAGCCATTGGATGCTCTTTTGATCTCTTGTGACAGTTAAGAGGCCTGAGCTAGCGCAGAGGCCTTAGTAAGGAAAGGCAGAAAGGGATGTACACATTCACCACGTGGGAGCGCTCTGTAAGCCTCAGCAGGTCTCAGTGTGGGAGTGATGAGGGGCAACTTTGATGTCCAGGTGTTCTGCCTTGGTGACTTTGTGTGACAATGCTAGTTACAAAGGTGGATGTAATTAATAGCAATTTACCATGTGTCTCAGAGTAACCAAAAAGAGGTTTTTGAATGTTCCCATCATAAAGTAATGACATCAACCTCAAAAGCTGTTCTACTTTGTAGAGGACACATCTTGCATGATACCAACACCTTGCTTGATCCAAACGTTACAGAAAACACAGTGCCTTCTCTCAATGCAGCACCCTAATCGTCTCATGTTTTAATGAGGTGTAAGTATCATGCAGCTTGGCACATGGAATGTGTGAAAATAGGGTAATGTTAGTTGAAAGTCAGGTCCTCAAATGTGAGTGTGAAATGATGAAATATACATGAATATGACACCTAGAACTATTTCTGTACAGCACATCCTAAGTCATAGACTACAGAATAAAATTAGATGATTAGAGTCCTGCAAGATGACATGTCAGTGAAGATTTAAAATCAGTGCAAATGCACCTTGGAGGAATTCTTTGGAATTGTGTCCTCAGTGAGCTTAGCAGTTCTGGGAACAACTGGCTGCAGTTGCCTAGATCAGTGCCTCCTTACAGTTGACCAAGCATGGGGGTGCACGGAAGACCAACCAGGAAGAACATGGGTATGTGGGGTTCCTCCAGGCCTGGCACTCAAGGAAGGGAGTGGAAGGTCCTTCCTCTACAGGCTTGGCACGTCCCATCATTCATCATTGGCCCAACCAACCCTTACAAATAGTAATCATTTCTCCTATGGCTTGTTTTAGGTAAGGTTAACAAATTCCTTGCTGAATAGATCAGCTGTAAAACGATAGATTATATTTCTTGTAGCATCTTACTGGCTGACATGTACATTAAAACTTGCTATTTTCTGATCTCTGACTTTTAAATTGAGATCAGGACCATTTATCTGGTATTCTGAATTGATGCTGCTTGTCTTTCATACTCATTCTGGATAACTCTGGGAAGGGAGCTGTCAGTGGAGTCCCATGTCATTGGAAC
The DNA here is from genome assembly GCF_000334495.1 of Tupaia belangeri chinensis. Taxonomy (NCBI): domain Eukaryota; kingdom Metazoa; phylum Chordata; class Mammalia; order Scandentia; family Tupaiidae; genus Tupaia; species Tupaia belangeri. The sequence goes on from NW_006159444.1 coordinate 2,188,960, forward strand.
ATATAAGGAGCCATATCACTGTCGTCCTCACACACTGTCTGCTAACTAGACAGCTTCCTTCAGTGGTACATCTACTAATTCCTGAGAGGTTACTATTTACTGTGCTTTCATTCAACAAATACATCAAGTACCTACTGTGTGCCAAGCACTGCTCCAAGGGCTGAGAATACAACAGTAGACAGACAAGATTTCCTATCTTCTCACAGATGGTATTCTAGTGTGTGTGTGTGTGTGTGTGTGTGTGTGTGTGTATGTGTGTACGTGCACATGCAGATAGTCAGTAAAATCCATAGCACATTGATGTGATACCTGTTGTGTGGAAGAGCCAAGGTAGGTGCAGTAGAAGTGGGGATGTATTCTAGACATGGTGACCAGGGAAGGATTTTAGTGAGCAATGTGGCTAACAGTGGGAGAATATTCTTGGCAGAAGGAGCAGCAGGTGCAAATGTCCTGAGACAGGGGCTGCCTGGCAGGTTGCAGGGGCAAGGAGGTCAGTGGGGTTGGAGCAGACAAGTGAGAGAAGGGCAGCAGGTGAAGGGGTCAGAGAGGAAAGGGGAAGCTGGATAATGGGGAGCCTTGGCGAGCTGACAAATACTTTGATTCTAATTCAGTGTTCTGAGGGAGCTATTGGAGACTTTTGAGCCAAGGTGTGATATCAGAGTTACATTTCAAGATGATAATGATGGCTATGCCAGGGTGGAGTCAGGGAACCAGTCCAGATGCTGTGGCAATAATCACATGAAAGCTGATGCTTGGCCAGGTGGTAGTTGTGGCTACTGTGAGAGGTGGTCTCATTCTAGGTATCATGAAAGGACAATTGGATTTACCAGAGGATTGCATGTGGATGTCAGTGGATAACCCTAAAGTCTTTGATTTGAGGTTTGGAAACATGAAGCTGCCCTTTCCTGAGAGGTGGAAGAATCAGCAGGTGAAAAGAAAGCTAGACTTTTAACTTATAGACCTTATTAGTACACCCAGTGAAGCTACTGATGGATATATGTGTCTGGATTAATGGAGGAGGAGACTGGAGAGACATTTAGTAGCTATCAGGGTATAGATAGCATCAAAGGTTTGAGGCTGGATGACATTACCAAGTGAGTAAGCGGAGGGAGACTTGAGAAGAGAAGCAAAGAAATCTAGGGCACTCCAACCTTTGGAAGTTTGGGAGATGAGCAATCAGTAAAGATTGCTGCCAACAAGTAGGAGGGAAAATAGGAGAGGGTGGCGTCCTGCAGGCAGGTGGAGAAGTGTTCTCAGGAGGGAATAATCCTCTGGGGCAAATGTAGTTAGTTGGAAAGACATTTGCATGTCTAGGTTCATTGTAGCATTATTCACAATTGATAAGACATGGAATCAACTTAAGTGCTCAAGAACTGATGACTGGCTTGAAAAAAATGTGGCACATATACACTATGAAATATTAGCCATAAGGAACATGTCATTTTATGCAAAGTGGATGCATAGGGGCAAGCATTTGGTGTGGTGGTTAAGGTGCTGGACTTCCGTATGGCTGATTGTGATTTGAATCCCAGACCTAGTGTCTTGAAAATCACACCGTGTGTGTGTGTGTGTGTGTGTGTGTGTGTGTGTGTGTGTGTGCATGCCCCAAATCCCAAGAGGTGAATGGAGAAGGGATTGTGGTGTGGCCATCCCCCCCACCCCCCGGAGGGTGACTTCTTACTCTCCCTCTCTGTGTCTCTCTCTCTCTCTCTGGTGAGTGCTGTGCCCTATGGCAAAAAAAAAAAAAATCTTTAAAAAAAGTGCATGAACATAGAAGATTAATACTAAGCAAAGTAAGCCAGACTATGAAAGGCAAACACAGTATATCTCTGCTCAATATATACTGAATGTCTATGTTCTGTGACAGAAATGGAAAGATCCAAAGATACAATAGTAGGGAGGGCAAGCGTAGGTACCAGAAACTGTGTGGGAGGGGAATGGGTAGAAGAAGGTGGGTAGAAGGAACTCAGGGATGAAATACTTGACAGACTTAAGAATGTAAAGTTCTCTGTTGAAAATGACATATACGATAATATCCTTATTTGATTGTCATGTACTACATGCATACTTCGAAAAACCATTTTGTGTGCTATAGAGGTGTACAACAATTCTATGTGAACAAGAAATCATAAATTAAAAAACAAACAGGGAAAAAGAATATAGCTGTTAGTTCAGTTAGAGGAGGACTGGGAGCTGGCTGTTGCATTCAGCTGTGTAGAGGTCATTGGTGACTTGACAGGACAGCTTTGGTGGGTGAGTGGGGCCAACATCTGATCAGAGTAAATCCACAAATGAGAGAAGGGAAATTAATATCTTGAGAAATTGCCTGATCATGAGGAGCCTCCAAGTGAACACAGCTCTGTTGTATTCTCAGGATGACTTAAGTTCTGAATGCATTTCATTTTAATTCCTTTACAATCTGTAATCCGATTGTGGAATAGATAACGGGCCGGTAACTAGATATTTGATAAATTGGAACATGTTACTCCCTCCCTGAGCTAGGTAACTACACTATAGGTTATGCAATCCCTTATTTTAATACTAACAAAGCTATTCATTTAGAATGACTGTGTGCTGGTGACTTCTACAGAGGAGTTACTCAGCAGAGATTGTCTATGTCCATATTTTCCCCCACACATTGTTTGGGAAATTAACATTTGAACTGAGGGTAAAAAGTTCTCTACCTGAGATTCATGTTATTCCATAGCTTACCTGTTTAGGTTGGAAAGAATTGTTACAGATAGTTCCAAAACCTTGAGTTTCTGTTGCTAATGATTTACCTTGATGCCTTCGAAGATTTATCTGACACATCGAGGTTGCCATGAAATCACATGCAAATAATGCCTGTTATAGCCCATAGGTGGAAACCATTTCTCAGCAGGGAAACTGGTGCAACTAGAGATAAACCACTCAATTATTAATATAATCCATCAAGTGTTTGTTGAGCACCTATCATTTGCAGTGCTCTTTGTGAGATGCTGGGAAGAAGAGAGGGTTCCTGTTTTCTCAGCACCTGCAATCGAGTAGATTACAGACAAGTCCACAGACAGTTAAGCCACAGGGCATCCTAGAAGTGCAGAGGAGGGATAACAATCAGATTTAATAGACACCATAAAGAAAGGCTTCCTGGAAGAATAGCCATCCAAATTGAGACACAGAAGATGCAGGAGGTGGCCAGGCCTTGACTAGGGGAAGGAATATTGTCATCAGAAAACTGGGAGGCAAGGGACAGTGTGGCATTTGCTGGCAACTGGAAGAACTCAGTCGTGCTGGTTCTGTGGTGGGGTGAGTAGAAAGAGATGAAGCTGGAGAGTCGGGAGTGAGCTACTAGATGGCCTTTAAGCAGGTGGAAACAGTGGTGGCCTGCCTTTGTGGAAGAAATGTATTGTGTGTGAATGTAACAATAAATGTGTGTTATACATGAGTACATATTGTATATACAATACATAATTGTATATATTTATTTTAAAAGGCTTCTCCATGTTATCGTTTGGTTCAGATTCTATCAGGCAGGCACTGGCCTCTCTTTGATGAAGAGGGCTTTAGACCCAGTATGAATGTCACCCTACTGTAAGGAGCACCCCTGAATCTCCAGGGGATATATTACTTAAAAGCTCTGTAAAAAAAGAATTTGACTTAGTGGGTATTTATTTATTTAGACCTGTGAGATGTGAAAGTGATCTGACTTAAATGTAAGGAAACATAAAATGCCTTCATTAATGAAAAAGAAAAAAAGAAGTTACTAAAATACTGACTTGAGCTGAAGAAAAGAGGTAGGAATTTGGACTGATGGGAAGTGGTGAGAAGAGGGAGGGAGTGATGAGTGGAGAGGAATGAAAACGGGACTGCAGAGGTTGGGAAGCACAGCCTAGTGAGTTGTGAGGGGGTGTATCCTGGAGGGCACACCTCGAGCTGTGGGTGTATTGTATACTATCACCTGTGATGTGTTGCCCACTGCTGATTAATGATTAATAATCATTTCCAGCTCAGTGCATAATGTAATCTTTGTGTGCTCAGAAACTTCACTCCAGTGAGGTCAGCCAGAGTATAGCATCTGTTGGAATCTGTTTTCTAAAAGTGGTCAGAAGGGTCATCTAAGTGTTCGATGGCACCCCAACACACAGCCCAACATGGTGATGCAGTCTAGTTTTACAGCACTGCCCACTCCTCTTTCTCCTTGGCACACTGTATACCTAATCTTCATGCCTGTGTACCCATGAGTGACTAGAGTACTGTAGAGTCACTTTGTATCTACAGCCTTGAAGTAAAAGACTGTGAGCATTTGTGATCCAGGCCCAGATAAATCATGTACTTGCTATGACCTATCCAGGAGCAGCCACGTGGATATTCATTGCTAAGCTCCTGGAGTCCTTAAAAATACACAAGTTATACTTAAAATGATTAGAGCTTGATTATGTAGGGTGAAAAAAAAAAAAAAACCTCCACAGAACCTGCCTCTGAAGGTTATGGTTCCCCTCTTTCTCTCTTGCTTTGCATTATCTTCCAGACTGTTATGGTGGTTGTTATTGTCACATCATTCCCAGGGTTGAACATATACTCAGTTCTGGGAAAGCTTCCATTTTCAACAGTCCAAAGCTGTAATTCAGTGGAATGTGGTTGTAACATAATTTAACAAGGTAAATTTTAGTTTTTAATAGTTACCTTTAAAAAAAACCAGCCCCAATTTTTCTGCTCCTTCTTCTCTCTTTTCCTCCCCCATGATTGCTGAACGCATAATTCCATAGAAGACTATATAGCTGTTATTGTAACTTTTAGTTTAACTTTCTCATCTGTGTATTTTAGCACTTTGAAATTCTGTTTTGTAACTTGTTTTTGTATCTTTTGGCTTATTTTCACATCCTGAAGGTGTTTTTTTGTTTGTCCTTCATCTTTTAAAAATCCCTAGAATGGTATTGCAAAACTATTTTATTAATGTAGCAGATATCTTTACCATATTTTCTTTTTTATTTACTGTTTTTATTGCCAGTGGGCACGTATATTCACAAAAGAAAGAAAGGGAGAGAGAGAAAGAAAAACCCAATGGGGTATGGACATGCTGCCATGCTTTCTCTCCCATTTCTCCATCCTGTCAGGATTTGTCAGGGCATTCGCTCACACATGTCTGACATGCTTTTCAAGCCACCAGGTACAGGACTTGAACTGTAGTCTGCTACGTGGGATCCCTCTCTGTATGCACAGCCCTCTGTCTCCTAGAGGGCTGATCCCCCCACCATCGTTTATACATTTTAAATTAATTTGAAGTACTATACAATGTTTTGTCCTTGCTGTGAAAATTTCATCTTTTAAAATCATGATCTAATGAATCAAAAGGAAAAGAGTATTTTATCGATAGTTCCTTTTTTTTTTTTTCCCCAGTTTGTTGTAGGGTCATTTGCTCACAAGAGAGAAGTACTATACAATGTTTTGTCCTTGCTGTGAAAATTTCATCTTTTAAAATCATGATCTAATGAATCAAAAGGAAAAGAGTATTTTATCGATAGTTCCTTTTTTTTTTTTTTCCCCAGTTTGTTGTAGGGTCATATGCTCAGCAGAGAGAAACAGAGAGAGAAGGAGAGAAAGAGAGAAAAAGGGAGAAATCACCGCCTTCGGGGGGATGGCCATGTCACAATCCCCTCTCCTCCATTCTCTCCTTGGGATTTTAAGCACACATGCACATAAGTTTGGTATAGTTTTTAAGCTGCTGGGTCTGGGAATTGAACCATGAAGCCAGCCATGTCAGATCTAGCTGCCTTCACCTATATGCTACATGCTTGCCCCAGAATATTTTCTGAGAATAAAAAGGAACAAAACATGTAAAATCCATATAGGAGTTCAGGGATAAATCAAAGAAAAATCTGCCTTGTTAAGTGCAATGGTAGCAGCCTTTCTAGAAGTGATAAATGAGGTGCAATCTTTTTTTTTTTTTTTGCTATAGGGCGCATACACTCGTCAGAAAGACAGAGACAGAGAGACAGAAAGTGAGAAATCAGCCCCCGAGGGGATGGCCATGCCACAATCCGTTCTCCTCCATTCTCCTCTCAGGATCTGGGGCATGCACGCACATGTGCCCGGCGTGAATTTAAGCCACCAGGTCCGGGACTCGAACCATGGTTGACTACATGGGAGTTGAGTGCATAGCCATTACACCAACTGCTGGTCCCTAGGTGGAATAATTTTTTAAAATAATGACTTAACTGTGTATCAAAAGAGCTCAAAACAATTTTGTGGCTGAAAGTAGGTAATCATTTTTTGATGGTAACTGTATACCTATAAGGTTATAAAAACATTTTAATACTATCTTATTTTTCTTATAAGAGCAGATTGCATAGTATTGTTGTTATTGTTTACTGTTTACAGATACAGAATTATAGAGAAGTGATATATTGTTGCAGTAAGATGAAAGGAGTAGAGCTGTTTGGTTTGTGTTTTGTTTCATACAATTAACATTCTTTTCTCTTTTAAAAATGATTACTTTTATCTCAAAGTTAAGTGATAGTATTAACATTTGCTCTTGAGATGGTCAAAGATAGTTAGTGTCTGTTTATCTACAGTCTGGCCATAAAGTTTTTTTTGTTTTTTTTACTTTTTTTTTTGAGAGATTTTCGCTATAGGGCGCGTGCACTCGCCAGCCAGACAGAGAGAGACAGAGAGACAGAAAGTGAGAAATCAGCCCCCGAGGGGATGGCCATGCCACAATCCGTTCTCCTCCATTCTCCTCTCGGGATCTTGGGCACACATGCACACGCGCCCGGCGTGAGTTTTAAGCCACTGGGTCCAGGACATGAACCGTGGTGGACTACGTGGGAGTCCAGCGACATAGCCATTACGTTAACTGCTGGTCACTGGCCATAAAGTATTTTAGTAAACCCTTGATAAGGGAGGAAGGTAGAACCTGGAAGTCTAACGAATGTGGGAATCGGCTTGTAAAAATCATGGCTGAGAGTCTTAATCATGAAGGGATCTTTTAAAAAGAATTATTACTTTATTTAACTTTATTTATTTATTTTTTAAATTTAACGGGGGGAGGGGAGAAAGAAAGTGAGAGAGAAAGAAAGTGAGAAGGTAAGCCACCAGGTCTGGGACTTGAACCACAGTTGGCCATATGGGAGTCTAACGCCTTTAACAATCATGCCACCTGCCAGTCCCAGGATGCCGTATTTTATCAAATACTTTTTTTTTTTTTGAGATGTTTTTGCTATAGGGTACCTGTGCTCACCAGAAAGACAGAGACAGACAGAGAGAGAGAAAGTGAGAAATCATCCCCTGGGGGGATGGCCACGCCACAATCCCTTCTCCTCCATTCTCCTCTTGGGATCTTGGGCATACACACACATGTGCCCAGCGTGAGTTTAAGCCACAAGTTTAGTACTTGAATCGAGGTTGACTATGTGGGAGTCCAGCGACATAGCCATTACGCCAGTTGGTCCCTCAAATGCTTATTCTTCATCGATTGATATACTCACATGATTTTTAACTTTCCTTCTTTTAATATGATGTATTACATTTGTGGTTTTGCATATGTTGAACCACCCTTGCATCCCTTGAATAAAGCCAACTTGGTCATGACATATCTTTTTATGTGTCATTGGATATGATTTGCTAGTATCTTGTTTACAATTTCTTCTTCTATATTGATTAGGGATATTAGTCTGTGGTTTTCTTTTCTTGGGATATTCTTGTCTGTTTTTGGAACTACAGTAATGGACAATTCATAGAATGAATTTGGGAGGGTTCCTTCCTTTTGGATCTTTAGAAATACTGGGTCATCGGGAAAGTCATATTTTTCTATGCAGAAATGCATCACGGCTTTTCCAACGGCCCAGTAGTTTGAGTAGAATGAGGGTTAGCTCTTCTTTAAAGGTTTTGTACCATAGGAGAAACTCATTGGAGTTGGCAAAAACTTTTTAAATAAGAGACCCAAAGCAAAGATAATGGTGTCAGAAATAGACAAGTGGGATTACATCAGGTTAAAAGCTTCTGCCTGGTGAAAGAAGCAATCATTAAAGAGAGAATCTGTGGAATGGGAAAATATATTTGCAAGCTATGTCTCAGATAAGGGACTCATCACCAGAATATGCAGGGAACTCAAGCAGCTTACCCCTCCCTCCCCAAAAAATCAATCCAATTAAAAAATGGGAAAATGTGCTCAACAGATAACTTCCCAAGGAAGACATATGAGTGGCCAAAAAGCATATGAAAAAATGCTCAACATCCGTTATCATAAAAGTGATGTAAATAAAAATCACTTTGAGATACCATCCAACCCCAGTCAGAATGACTAAGATTAAAGAAATAAAGAATGACAAGTGCTGGTGAAGCTGTGGTGAAAAGATTACTCTCCGGCACTGTTGGTGGGAATGTAAGCTAGTATAGCCACTGTGAAGAATAATATGAAGGTTCCTTAGAAACCCACAAATAGAACTACCATATGATATAGCAGTTTCATTCCTGGTATCTTTCTACCCAAAGGATATGAATACCCTCAGTTGGAAAAGCACCTGCACATCCATGTTATTGCAAAATTAGTCACAATTGCTAAAACATGGGATCAACACAAATGTCTCATAACAGATGAATAGATTGGAAAAGTATGGCACACATACACTACGGAATACTTCTCAGCCATAAAAAAACATGAGACCCTGACATTTGATCAAGAGTGGACGAATATGGAAGATTTAGTGCTGAGTGAGGCAAGCCAGACTATGAAAGAGAAGCATTGAATATCCCCACTTAATATGTACTGAATGTCTGCACTCTATGACAGAAACTGAAAGATTCAAAGGTATGAAGGAGTGGAGAGCAACTACAGATACTAGAGACAGTGTGGGAGGAGGGTGAACAGTGGGTGGGGGAGGGAAGGAATCAAGGGTAAAAAAGAGAAGCAAAAAATTTAATGAACATACAAATGGAAAATTATCTGGTGATAAAGTATATGGTAATAATCTCTGATGGAACTAATATACAGTGTATTCATGCCAGGATAATCCGTTTTGTATGCTGTAAAGGTGTATGGTGATTGAATGTTAAGAAATAAAAAAAATCATGGTTGGGGCTGACTCTAGGGTGCAGCAGTAATGTGGTGTTCAAAAGAAGCCAAATCCCTTATACAACCACAGTTTGAATCCCCAGGTGGTCAGCCTGAAATACGGTGGGCACATGGGTATGTGCGTGCCCACATCAGCTGAAAAATAGAGGAAGGAGATTGTATTGTGATTGAACTCTGTGGGGGATGCTCATCTCTCTCTCGCACTTACTCAGCTGAGACCACATGGGAGGACTGAGTTTCACCCCCAACCCACCCTAAAAAACTAGGCACGACATATACCTGTAATCTCAGCTACCAATGAGGATCACGACATTGTGAGACCCTCTCTAAAACACAAACCAACCAACCAACCCCCAGCATTGAGAAGAGAAGCCAGTTATACCTCTTAAACTTCCTGATGTGGAGGGGTAGTGGTAAATGATCTCTTCACTGTCTTTCCTTGGTTATTCACTAACGTAGTGTTCTGAGACTTGACAGCTGCTCACTGTGGTATGTAGCGTGCAGTCCTTAAACAACAGAGGAATGGCTGCCACCAAATGCAGGCTTTCAAGGCCAGATTTCTTGTCTTAACACAGCTAATGTCAAAGTCTTACTACATTTCCTGCTCACTGAGACTCTTGATAACTGGCGAGTGTGACAGTACTCTATAGGCGTGCCCTGGTGGAGTATGCACACCACTGAGTAATCATCCTGGCAGAACAGCTCCACATGGACGGTACTCTGTCTCGCCAAGCACAATTAACGAACCGGCCTGGTTTCTTCTTGGGAGCCAAGAAGTGGTTTCGTAAGCTCTACTCCTATAAGCACTGTGGGAACAGTGATCAGAATGGTGATCACCTTGGTTCCTGAGTCACCCAGGCTGCTTCCCTCAGTTTTCAAATCACAGAAAGTCACAAACTTTCAGGTGGCCTTTGCAAAGGAGAAAAAGAATGATCGCCACATGTGTCAGGCACCTTCACAGGTCGGATCCTGGAATGAGGTGGAGCATGCTGTTAGCATGGAGAGTAGATCTGGGCTGATGTCAAGCAGGACTCATACCTGATGTTTGTTTTGAGTGGCCTGAGGACTTAAAAAGCTTAAAAGTTGACTTGATTTGCCTTTTTATAGATGAAGGAGACTTTTTGTAATGCATCTTTAGATATATATTTTTTCTTTATTCATGTTACTGACCAACGAAGTCTGGCTGCTGCTTCTCACAGTCAATGAAATGAGGGGCAAAGGCTGGAGAAGGTAAGTTATTTCTGTAACTACTTATGAAGAGACAGCAAGCACTGTCAAACTGTCTCAGAAAGCTCAAGATATTCTCCGTACTTATAGGTGCAAGACACAAGGATGTGCAACTCCTTCCTCACTAAAATCAGAGTTGTTCTTTTTCTCCTGAGTAATTATCCTGATTCTTGTTTTACTTCATTCAAGTACCCATTCCTGGTTTCTTATCTGACCATCCCTCAAATGGATCTCCCTATGACTCAGCGCCAGGTTAGACTATTCTTGTTAGATTCCTTTCTTAATTTCGAAATGGCTGCAGTCCTGCTAAACCTTAAGCTGGCCTGCTTTAGTGATAGAGCATGTATGTATGCACATGAGAGTGAGAAAGAGAGGTAAGCATCTTTCACATGGTCTGACCAGGCCATGATTTCCTTCCTTCAGTCCTTAAGCCCATCAGATCTTGGGTCTTGTACATGTACCAAGTGTGTTTCCAGCTGACAGGGCTGGGCATCCAAACCATGGTGGCTGTGTGGCATCTGGCTTCTCTTGAGCAGCACATCACCTTCACATCAAGGAGCTGATCTTGTAATGTGTGTTGGAGTGAGGGAAGAAATGTTCTTATGTTTTCGGTCAATGTGCATCTATTTCTGGGATAGAAGTTCGGCAGCGATGAATGTAAAAACATTGACTTAAAACTGGAAAACTCTGTATGGGCCAAAGGAGGCCTGACACTTGAGAAACTGGCATCTGATTTCTTTTAGGTCAGTTTCCAATTTAATATATCTGCGTCTTATTTTGTGTGTGTAGTTTCTCAAAACATTTATTTCTAAGCTGTACCAATCCCCCCTTCCCTGAGCATTACAGCTTTAGAACTCTGCATGGAGAGACGTGATCCAGGATAACTGACTAAGGATCCATAGTGGACACATATTTTGGATGCTGTCAGTTTTCAAACTTGTACATTGAATTTAAAAGTTGAAGAAAATGTGGTACTGGCAGGTGGAGTAGTGGTTAAGGAGCTAGACTCCTTCATGGCTGACTGTGATTTGAATCCTGGACCTGGCAGTTTGCTTTCTCACTTTCCCTTTCTCACTCTTTCTCTTGTCAAATTAAAAATGATAATAATAATAATGATGATGATGAGTAAAATAATTCTTTAAAAAAAGTTGAAGAAAATAAATCCATACCAAAAATCCCATAAAGAGAGACTTAAAAGTCAAGCTAATTGGTAGCCTTACCTTCTTTCCATGCATTGGCAGTCCTCTTGTCTGAGAAAGCCCGGGTGATAAATCAAGCTACAATGCCCCTCTGCAAAGGCCTGAAACACGCCAGGCCCATGTGGCTAATTTACCGTCTGTTTACTGACCTGGGCTTGGCCTGTGGTGTGTCTGTGCTGGCTAAATTTGCAGAGGCTTTGCCTCAATTAAGTTGGTAGCAATGAATTCTTACTTTCAAATATTTTTCTGTTTGTTTTGGTGAGGGTAAAAAAAAAAAATCATGTTTAGGTTTAAGATGAGGAAGTCCAGGAGGATCCTCAGGGTGAAGAAATAGTAGGTATTAGGCAATGCTGAGATGTGAAACCTGTTTAGGATTGGGAACGGGAGATGGCTTGTGTATTAGGTAGGTTGTGGTGTGTGCTTCTTGACTTCTAGTGGGCGTAACGAGTGAGGGCGTTTTTCTAGGACTGTGGTTCCAGTGGTATGATTTCCATGTTTTTTTCCCATCACTAACTATAATTTTGAGGGTTGATGACCTTAGATAAACCAGTCCACACATGTGTTCCTTTGTGTGAATAAATTGTTTCATTTTATAGTTGAGAACACTGCCGTGCAGAGTTAGGCAGAGAGGCTGTAGTAGCAGAATTTAGATTAGAGTGGAATGCCCTGTACTCACTGTTCAGAGTGTTCCTGATTACTCTGCCTTCCTCACTTTGCCCTGTCTGGCCTTTTCCCCCTCACATCTCTGAGGTGATGGCTTCGTGGGTCTTACGCACAAGCAGCAACGTTTGAGGACAGTGCTGAGGAGGTCCAGCCTACCAGGAAAGAGGGAAGTCACACAAATTTAATTATTGCACAGTATGGTCTGAGACTTCCAGTAATAAAAAATCTCCAATCCAGTTAGAGACCTAGGAGCTGTTCAAAGGAGCACAAAATAAAGGGGGTTGTGCATGTGTGTGTAGTTTATGAAAATGTTTGAGAATGATTTTAAAGGATGAATGGGAATTTGCCAGCCAGATGAGGGTTGGGGGCTGGAGCTTTCTAGGCAAAGAGGTGCATTTATTTTATTTTTAAATTAAAAAAATATAAAGTTTTAATCTTTTTTATTGTCAGAGGGCACATGTACTCACCACTCTGTGTTTGTGTGTGTGTGTGTGCATGCGTGCGTGGGATGGGGAGAGATGAAAATGAGAGAGAGAGAGAGAGAGAAAGAATGAATTACTCCCAATGGGACATAGTCATGCTGCAATCTTTTTCTTTCTTCAACCTATCAGAACTTTGGGCACACCTACCAGTGTGTTTTTCAAGCTGCCCATGAAGGGATTTAGAAAACTGAAGTGAGTCCACTGGAGGGCTGGAGGGTGAACTGGATAGTGCGTAATGGCAAGTTGCAGAAATCAGGGGTTATACTCGCATTGCTCACCTTCTCTAGCTTGCTTCAGAATGGAAAGAGGTTGCTGAAAGTTCATTGGTGATCTTCTGTTTTCTTTTAGGCTAAAGAACTTTAAGTACAGTTGAATATGATGGCAGGTGTGACCCTGTAGAGGTTGTGACTCATGAGAACCGCCAGGTGCCTGAAGGCTCAGTGGCTTGGGTGTGATCAGAGAGGAAGACTCAGGAATAATGCTTTGGTTAAACTCAGACATATAAAGGCAGTTGGCTGTGTCCAAGCCTTCCTGCCCTTCGTCCAAGATGCCATGGGGTGAAGGTGTGGATGCAGCTTTACGTGTTCAGCTTCTGGAAGCTGACACAACTGCCTTTCAGTTTTCATGACCCTGGAGGAAATAGATAATGAATGATAGGAAACAGCTGCTCCTCACATGGCAGGCAGAAATGCTGCTTCATGGAGCAGTTTAATAATCACAAGAATATTAATGGAAAATCCTCTCTGATTAAACATTTGGGAGCTATGGAATGTGATTTGTTTCCATGGATTTCCTTGTTTCCCCACTGCCTTTCTGTGGCCTGAAGATTTTATATTTGTCAACACTGAAAAACTTTCTTATAAACAATGTAATTCTAAATATATCAGAAGAAACAGCCCCTCTTCCATCTCTGCTAAACCCCTTTCCTTTCTGAGAGTTTGGTAATAGTACCTTACAGAACCTTCTCAGATATTTGCATACATGTTTATACTTATTCAGACATAATTTTTTTCTTTTATGTGAGTGGATTCATGTGTGATTTGAATCTGATATATTGTTTCTTTGTATATTTAATATTGTTTTAAAGATCTCTTTATCTCACTGTATTCTGATAAAGCTCAAATTTTTAGAAACAATTTTTATGCAATCAAACTTTATTAAATTTATCAGTGATTTAGGAATGGATTTGAAAACCTCAGTATTTTTTAGGAGCAGGAGGGCGTCATGGCCCATCCACACTGGGGCTAGACAGCACAATAGGGTGTTTTATAGCAGGTAGGCTGGCACCTGGCAAAAAACCTTGGGTCAGCCTGACAAGAAGGACGTGATCTCCTGCTCTGAGAGTTTATTACTGTGTTACCAGTTTTGCTTAAAAAATGCATTTAGTTAGTTAGTTAGTTTGTTTGTTTAAATAGGTTTCTGTCTTAGGGTGTGTGTGCTCCTTGGAGAAAGAGAGACAGAGACAGTGAGAGGGAAAGTGAGAAATCCCTCCCCTCCAGGTGAATGGCCACATTGCAATCCCTTCTCCTCCATTCTCCTCCCAGGATCTTGGGCATGCATGCACGCACCCCCAGTGTGAGTTTCAAGCCACTTGGTCCAGGACTCATGGTTGGCCATGTGGGGGTCCAGTGATGTAACCGCTATGCCATCTGCTGGCCCCGCATTTCATCTTTTTAATGCCACGATCATAGAGGTGACCATAGAGGTGATCTCATGTACAGTCTTTTGGACCTCTGCCCAAGGCATTGGGATTAAGTGGGACTCCTATGGATTTTTCTGCAATCTTGCTTCATAATTTTGGAAAGCCTCTTTTATAGAGGCTGGTCAATTTTGACTCAAGGAGGGAGTAAATATCTTTGAATTTTAGTGCTGAGAGTTGGGACTGAGAATGATAAGGGGGACTCTTTGGAAGGGGAAGTGAGAAAGGTCATTGTTTTATTACACTTCTGGGCTTGTGACATCATAGGAAGCCTTTGATGACAAATTGCTAAAATTGCATTGTACATTTGAGCTTGCCACACCCCAGCAGACACACTGGTGGATCTGGCATTTTTGGCTGCTCCCTGAAGCACTACAGCAATTGTCCAGGAGCAGCAATGGTTGGAATGCTGTCCTTGTGACCTGAGTACACATTGTTTAGACAGAGGGAGAAGATGCCTTCTTGGCATGAAAATGTGGTAGACACCTGTTGTCATCCTTTCAGTTCATTGTTCTAAAGGAAACCAGAACCTGGTTGTCAGGTCTCCTTTAAAAACCAAAACGCAGGGACCAGTAGGTGTGAACTCCATGTGGCTGAGTGTGATTTGAGTCCCAGACCTAGCAGTTTGCTTTCTCACTTTCCCCCTCTCTCTGTGGGTCTCTCTCTGGTGAATGCACATGATCTATAGAAAATTTAATATATATCTATATCTGTACCTATCTATCTATCAATAATTCTTAAAAACAAAATAAAACACCACACAGGGCCAGCTCCATAGATTGGTGGCTAAGGGAGCTGGGTCACTCATAGCTAACTGTGGTTTGAGTCCTGTCCGAAGCAGCTTGAAAACCATCCCAGGTGTATGTGTGCCCCAAATCTCGATAGGATGGAGAATTAGAGGAGATGAGATTGTGGCAAGATCCCATTAGGGGGGTGCTTTCTTCCTGTCTCTCTCTCTCTCCCTCTGTCTCTCTCTTGCAAGCACATGTGTCCTCTGGTAGTTAAAAAAAAAATGAACAAGACACAGACATGCATCAACCACAGAGTACAGAGGATGCTGTGACCATGGAGACGTGGCAGCATGTGCCTATCTTCTCTTTGCTCTGGGAGGCTCAGGGCCCTTTGGGTTCACATTGCCAGTTGTTGACTGAAAGAGGACAACTCTTAAAGAGAGATGGATTTTGTGATTGGTTACTTAGATGTTTTTGCTGACTGCTATCGAGTAAACATTGGAATAACGTTCAAATTTCCTGAAGATGTGAGATCATGCCATAGGCTTTACAAAGAAATCTTAATTGTCCGATATGGAAGCACTTACAAGGTTAACTATTTTAATCTCGCTTTCAAGGAAAATAAAGTTTGTGGGGTATAAAGAGGTTATGAACATGTGTTCAGACCAACAGGTGGCATAGCGGTTATGGTGTTGGATTCCATGTGGTTGACTGAGATTTGAGTCCTGGATCCAGTGACTTGAAACTCATGCCAGGTGTGTGTGTGCATGCCCAAAATCCTGAGAGGAGAATAGAGGAGAAGGGATTGCAGCATGGCATTGGGATTAAGTGGGACTCCTATGGATTTTTCTGCAATCTTGCTTCATAATTTTGGAAAGCCTCTTTTATAGAGGCTGGTCAATTTTGACTCAAGGAGGGAGTAAATATCTTTGAATTTTAGTGCTGAGAGTTGGGACTGAGAATGATAAGGGGGACTCTTTGGAAGGGGAAGTGAGAAAGGTCATTGTTTTATTACACTTCTGGGCTTGTGACATCATAGGAAGCCTTTGATGACAAATTGCTAAAATTGCATTGTACATTTGAGCTTGCCACACCCCAGCAGACACACTGGTGGATCTGGCATTTTTGGCTGCTCCCTGAAGCACTACAGCAATTGTCCAGGAGCAGCAATGGTTGGAATGCTGTCCTTGTGACCTGAGTACACATTGTTTAGACAGAGGGAGAAGATGCCTTCTTGGCATGAAAATGTGGTAGACACCTGTTGTCATCCTTTCAGTTCATTGTTCTAAAGGAAGCCAGAACCTGGTTGTCAGGTCTCCTTTAAAAACCAAAACACAGGGACCAGTAGGTGTGAACTCCATGTGGCTGAGTGTGATTTGAGTCCCAGACCTAGCAGTTTGCTTTCTCACTTTCCCCCTCTCTCTGTGGGTCTCTCTCTGGTGAATGCACATGATCTATAGAAAATTTAAGATATATCTATATCTGTACCTATCTATCTATCAATAATTCTTAAAAACAAAATAAAACACCACACAGGGCCAGCTCCATAGATTGGTGGCTAAGGGAGCTGGGTCACTCATAGCTAACTGTGGTTTGAGTCCTGTCCGAAGCAGCTTGAAAACCATCCCAGGTGTATGTGTGCCCCAAATCTCGATAGGATGGAGAATTAGAGGAGATGAGATTGTGGCAAGATCCCATTAGGGGGGTGCTTTCTTCCTGTCTCTCTCTCTCTCCCTCTGTCTCTCTCTGCCGAATGCACATTTCCTCTGGTAGTTAAAAAAAAAATGAACAAGACACAGACATGCATCAACCACAGAGTACAGAGGATGCTGTGACCATGGAGACGTGGCAGCATGTGCCTATCTTCTCTTTGCTCTGGGAGGCTCAGGGCCCTTTGGGTTCACATTGCCAGTTGTTGACTGAAAGAGGACAACTCTTAAAGAGAGATGGATTTTGTGATTGGTTACTTAGATGTTTTTGCTGACTGCTATCGAGTAAACATTGGAATAACGTTCAAATTTCCTGAAGATGTGAGATCATGCCATAGGCTTTACAAAGAAATCTTAATTGTCCGATATGGAAGCACTTACAAGGTTAACTATTTTAATCTCGCTTTCAAGGAAAATAAAGTTTGTGGGGTATAAAGAGGTTATGAACATGTGTTCAGACCAACAGGTGGCATAGCGGTTATGGTGTTGGATTCCATGTGGTTGACTGAGATTTGAGTCCTGGATCCAGTGACTTGAAACTCATGCCAGGTGTGTGTGTGCATGCCCAAAATCCTGAGAGGAGAATAGAGGAGAAGGGATTGCAGCATGGTCATCCCCCTGAAGGGTGTGATTTCTCATTTTCTGTCTCTCTCTCCTGCGAGCACATGCACCCTATAGCAAAAATCTCTCAAAGAAAAAGAGCATGGTGTGTTGTCAGTTAGATGGGAAATTACTGTTTACAATTCAATAGTGTCACATCTTTGACAATGGACGGCAAGAGACAAGCTGACACAATGGTTGTCTTAGTCTGTTTGGGGCTCATCTAACAATACCCCAGACTGGGTGATTTATAAAGAAAACAAATATGACCCAGGTGTGGTGGTTTGTGCTGCTAAGATGTTGTACTCTACATGTGGGACCACATGACAGGCCTCGGTTCAGTTCCTGGTCTGACCTAAAGGCTGAGCATGGCGGTGTAGGCCTGTGATCCCAGCAACTCAGGAGGTAGAAGAAGAAGGATCACAACTCAAGGACGGCCTGAGCACCATGATGAGCCCATGTCTAAGAAGAAAAGACAAGAACTAGACATGGCAACACACCTGTCCCCACAGCTGGAAGGCTGAGGGAGGAGGATTGTGGCAGTCTTTAAAGCAAACAAACAAAAAGAGAGAACAGATACTTACATTCGGGAGGCTGGGATGTGTGAGAGCGTAGTGCTGGCATCTGGCGAGGTTCACCCTGTGGCAGAACGTGAAAGGCAGAAGTGGGCGCATGAGACAGAGAAGGGGGGAAGCCTGAGGAGGCTGAGGAAACCGAACTGGCTTGTGTGATAACCCACTCATGTGACAGCAGCCTTGATCTACCCCATGACCTGACCACCTCTTAAAGGTCCCACCTCCCAATACATCACAGTAACAAGTAAATTTCCACATGTTTTGAGGGATGTTCACACCATTGCAGTGGTTAATAAGGCTTATTTGAATCCTGCATTTATATTCTGCCTCCATTTGTTACACACCAATCAGTCTGATCACATGGAGAACAAACCAGGGAGATTGCTTTGTTTTTCCATGTGCACTCTGTTCTTGAGACCTTGTGGCTCTTAGAAGCTTTGCTCTCCTGAGAAAGTCGCACTGCAGGACACGGGTCTCCCTGCTGTGTGGAGAAGGGGGCCAGCCTGGGGCAAGGTGGAAGACCCTGTGTCAAATCCTCATGCCAGCAGTTCACGGCCTTCTGGAGCTCGCTTTCACATCTGCAGAATGGGGATAGCGATGTGGCAGATGGTGGTTGTGAGTTTGTTTTTTTTTTTTTTTTTTTTTTTTAGGGTTTTTGTTTGTGGT
>NW_006159444.1:2207613-2301612 GCF_000334495.1 Tupaia belangeri chinensis
CCCCCCCCCCACCAGGGGGATGGCCACTCCGCAATCCCTTCTCCTCCGTTCTCCTCTCGGGATCTCGGTCACGCACGAACATGCACCTGGTGTGAGTTTTAAGCCACCGGGTCCGGGACGTGAACCGTGGTCAACTATGTGGGAGTCCAGCGACATAGCCATTACGCCAGCTGCTCGTTCCCGGTGGTTGTGAGTTTTAACGAGATGCTGGGAGTGAGTGGCTGGCTCACCTGATGGAACACAGAAAGGCTCAGTAAATGGTACTCCTCATTTTTTGGATTGTTCTTTTATACTCCTTTGTCATGCAACGAGACAGCCCCATCACCAGACATCTGGTGCTCCATTTTCGACACTGTCCACCAGGGACAGTTTGCTGCTGCTGACAGCCAAGAGAGAGAAAGTCTGCTTGCCCCCAAATTACCCTTCTGCAATTGGAGCCATTCAGTGATTTATTGGCCTCTGTTCCTCCTCACCAGGACCAGGATAGTACAGTAAGGGCAGAACTAATCTTAACCACAGTGCAAAGGAGTCTGGGGGTTGGGGAAGCCAGCAATATACAGTTACAGTAAGTTGCAAGCAAAAAGGCTCAGATTACTTTGGTCCAGGTTTTGTATTTGCAGTCTCTTCCAGGTGCTTCCTCTTGAAGAGAAAATGTTTAAATCCCATTAAAAAGATGCTTTATTTTTTAAAAAAGCCATTTTTTAAATACATAAACACAAACATGCCCCAGCAGGGACACCCATAGTTTGAGCTGCACATGCTCATCGTTAATTTTAGCAGGGGGGTTTGATTTGTGTGGTGATCGTCGTCAGGCCCGGTTGACTCACGCATTCCTGACGGTCGCAGTAAGATCTGTGTTTACAAGAAATATGGAAACGATTTCCCCCCCTCTTTCTTCTGTGCTTGAGTTGGGATGCAGCAGCTGAGCTCCTTTTCTTTGTTGTTTTTTAAGGGTCTTGGGTTTCAAAACTAGAGTTTGGGCTTGAGGAGGGACAGCTGGCAGTGTGCCTCAGCCTGGCTCACGTTTCTGCACTTCTAAGCCGAGTCCGAATCCCGCACCCTCCCACTGATGTGAGAGGCTCTCACTTCTACCACGTGGATTTGCTTTGCACTGAAAACAAAATGGCAACTAAAATAACGGGAGGAGACGGCACTGAAAGAAGAATTGTTTATCGTTAGTCACCTCTTGTGGGCCAGCCACTGCCTTTTCCCCTATCCACCTGCCTTCTGTGTGGGTGTCATTAGGACAGAAAAGTGTAGACTGAATCATTAAAGACCCAGAGTTTAGCTCTAGAAAAAAGAAAAGCCCTCCCCGCAAAAGAGTATATGTTCTTCCCACCTCTTTTAAATAACTTATTTTCCTAAAAATGAAAATTTTACTATGTAGGATTCAGGAAATGCTGTTTGTGAAAATGATCACCTGCTATAAAGGAGATATAAGTGGCTTCCATTGTGTCCAACATGTTGTTCGCATTATCTCTGTAGCAATCCTGTCAGTATCTTGGCAGATAGAGTTCCTTCCTTCACAGCATGTTTCGCCAACTGCAGAGTTATAGCTGCTTCACGTGCAGCTACACATGGCTAGGTGTCGAGATCGCTTTATAGGGGGAAGAACTCGAAAGGACTTTTAAAACATGCAGCTTTAGGGGTGGGGAAGTGAGAATTGTTTTTACAAAGGGACTTTTAAATAAAAGGGCTTTCATTGGTAGATCTTTTCAGATCAGGCATTGCAAAAAAGAGAACATGGGCTTCATTTGTTCATTAACTGAGTCTTGCAAGGTACAGCTGCCTTGAAGGATTTGGTGCTATGGGAGCAAGGCCGAGTGTCACAGGTCCATGTTACTGGGCAGTCAGACGCAGGATGATAGCATGGTCCAATGTGGCAGAAGGGATGAGCCTTACTGGAGGGGCTGCTAGGGTGAAGCGTGTCCCGAGAAGACCTGGCAAAGCAGGAGAAGATTTGGTTGGGGTTTGATGGGAGTGTAGGTGGCATTACAGGCAGAGGAAGGGCAAATGCAGAGGCAGGAAAGTATGAAGGGTGAGTTGTGTTAGGAGGAGTCCTAGCTCAGTGAACCTGGAGGA
Source organism: Tupaia belangeri chinensis (assembly GCF_000334495.1). NCBI lineage: Eukaryota > Metazoa > Chordata > Mammalia > Scandentia > Tupaiidae > Tupaia > Tupaia belangeri. The sequence continues at coordinate 2,209,696 of NW_006159444.1, forward strand.
TAGGTGGCAAGAGGAGGGAAAGAAGCTTGGCCAGTAGTCCTAGGGCCAGCTTGGAGGCCTTTGCAAGTTAGGTGGTTGTGCCCTTTCTGCAAATCTGCTCTCCTCACTTAATGCCAGTATTTACTTCCTTCCCCTGTTTTCACCTTCCTAGCGTGTACTACTGACCTGGGAGTCTTCTGAGTTTGTTGTCTGTCTTCCCTCCTTAGGATGGACACTCCCTGAGCAGGGATAGTACATTGTGAGTGATGTTGGGGACTTTGGATGTCATCGTTGGAGTGAATATTTAGGGAACCATTGAAGGGCGTAATTGTGGGGGTCACATGACTATATCTACCTGGCAGGAAGAGCAATGTGAGAGACTGAGGAGTTGATGACGTGTTTCAGGAAGGGACATGTTGATGGGAAGGGAGAGTGTTAACGTGATCCTGGTCTTTAGGCTGTTGTGGTAGGCTCCGGCTTTGCTGCTGACCTAGTTGATGATCGGCAGTAGATTCACTGCCATTCTAGTAGGGATATAGATTTTTTCTTTTTTCTTTTTTTTGAGAGGTTTTTGCTATAGGGCATGTGCATTCGCCAGAAAGACAGAGAAAGACAGGGAAACAGAAAGTGAGAAATCACCTCCCAAGGAGGATGGCCATGTCACAATCCCTTCTCCTCCATTCTCCTTTTGGGATCCTGGGCACACATGCACAAGCACCCAGCATGACTTTAAGCCATTAAGCCATCAGGTCCCGGACTCGAACTGTGGTCGATTACATGGGAGTCCAGTGACATAGCCATTATGCTAACTGCTGGTCCCAGTAGGAATATTTTGAAACTACTAAAAATTATACAGAAGCTCTAAGAAACAAAGATTTTTTTTTTCACTTTACCAAGTCAATAGCTGCCCAGGTGTAACAATAGAAGTCATGATATTATAATGTAATAATCATTTTTGCTAGTTTAATGATGGAAACATCTTAAGAAATTTTCTTTGAAATGTTTTCAATGCTTTGAAGTAAAGCGGGATTTTAAACGTAAAAATAGATTTTATTAGGCTTTTAAATTGGTTTCAAGATAACTGACCTCATAGCCATGTGTGTCTTTACAACTGGAATGTTTCAGAGTTAAAAAAGATAAGGTGGACATTCTGCAATTTTGAGAGAACTGCAGTAATGCATCATCTGGGTTACTGGGCTTGATGAGGAAATGGGTTGTTCCATGTACATGAATTTTTCTGATAGGTGAACCTCATTACTTTTTTTTTTTTTTTAGTTTCTTTTTTATCTATTGGGTCATTAGAAAAGCCATGATGTATTTTTTCCATAATTTTCTATGCAAAAATGTGTCATGACTTTTCCAGTGACCCAATATTTCTTCTAAGAGAGACAGAGAGAAAGGAAGAGAATGAGGCAGACAGACAGGCAGATACTCCCAATAGGGTCTCCATGCCATGATCCACCCCCAGCCTCAGACAGTCAGGATCCATGGGCAGTACATCTGTGCCTGATGTGTATAGGAAGATCTCAGGACATGAACTTGTGGACTTCCCATGTGGGACCAAAACTGCTGAGTTTTGTGTTAACACTGCAGCTCTGTCTGACCCTGAACCCCATCAGTTTAAGACCCAGATAGTTTTATTCTCCTGGTAATAGATGGAAATCTTTCTAAAACCCCTTTTTTCCTCCTATTTTTGTACTTGAGTGCATTTAACAAGAGTTAACAATTTCTTCATTCCTCGTGTATGAAGGGGTGAATTATTCCCATGTATTGCAGTGTGTGATTGCAGTAGTGATAGACCTTCTGATCTTTGTGCAGCCACCTTGCTCAGTGAACCAGAAGGTCTTGTTTTCAGTTACTTCCTTCATTTTATGTAGCTGACACTTCCAGCAGCATGCCTGCCTCTGTCTCTCTTAAATGTACTCAGCTTGTCTTGCTTGATGGCTGAGAAACCAAGGCAATTATTTGCTTCTTAAACTAAGAATAAATGGTTTTTGAGTGAGGGTCTGTCTGAGAAGTCCTGTGTTAAGTCCTATGTTATTTATTACTGTATTTTATCCTATCTTTAACATTTCAAAGAAAGAGGACTCATTTAATATTTCTCATGTCTTTCCAGCATTGACTCATTCATATGTGAGAAATAAACCCCAGAAAGTGTATCATATTATTACTTTCACTGGCAGTACTGCTGGGTTTGGGGAGAAAAAGCAAACAAACCACAAAAAACAAAAATGCAAAATCCACTCAGCCCTCTTAGCCTGTTTCGTAGAGGCCTCTTGGCTCTTCTGTTCCAAGGTGGGTGAGATGAGGTCAGTGGAGGTGTTACTGGACAAAATGTTCTTTTCCATCAGCTTTGCCAATAGTGATTATTTGTTGTGCATCTACTATGTGTTGGGCACTCTTAGCACAAGGAAACGACTCTTTTCTAAAACATCACGTTCTTGACTGGAAGAGAAAGTAGTGGAGGAGATATGGCTATTGTCAGATCTTGTCTAATGAGTACAACTTCTGACTAGGGAGAAGTGGGGGAGGGCTGGCCAAGGGGAAGATGGTAGCCAGGAATGGGGAGGTGGGAAAGGGCCAGGTGTGTGTAGCAGCTCTGATATGCTGTCTTCTCAGGAGAGCTGTTCATTCTCCTGGCTTCTCTATGAGAGAAGACAGTGAGTTCTAGAGTTGGGTGAGCCTGGATCTCAAGACCAGTTCTACCACTTTCTATTTGTGTCATATTCAGCAATTTTCTTAGTCCCTCTGCATTAATTTCCTCCCTATAAAAGGGAAATAATAAGACAGATCTTATGGGCTCTTCAAAAGGATGGTAAACATACATTTAGCCATGTACTATATAAACGTAGTGTATGGTCAGGAAGTGAAGACTTCCTTGGGCCAGTTCTCCTGCAGGCCCTGGTCAGGAGGTTGCTGGTGCCCACAGGCTGTGCCCACATTCTGACTCATTCATAGCCCTGTCAACTCAGCAGGTGCAAGAAGAAATGCGTCACCTCATCTTCCTACTTCTCTTTCATGTGTGGTTTTTTTTTTTTTTTTTTCTTTCTGCCTGGCATAGAGCCTGAACCTGGTTCAAACACTTAGCACCATTTTGGATGATTTTTTTTTTTTTTCCCTTTCACGTGCTATTTCTAGTCTGTCATCTAATCCTGCTCATGTTTTCCTCTTGTGGTGCCACAATCCACCTCTGTATCAGACTCACATCACTTCCCAGGTGGATTTCACAGCAGCTCTTCTGAGGGCATCTCTGCTGTTAGCCAGCCCTTGTCCCTCTTGTACATTCTTCAGATTCTACGGAACTCCTCTCTCCTTCCACAGTCCTTCATGTCGGTCATATCTTTCCATCTAAACCTCGTTTTCCATTAGTTCCAAGAACAACAAGAGCTAACATTTATTTGTACTCATTGTGTGCCAAGTATCTTTGAAGGAATGTCCATTGCCCTTATTCTTTATATCCCCATGAGCAGCACTGTTATATCGCCATTTTGTCATGAAGACACTGAGACACAAGAAGTTAGGTGATCGCCTGAGGTTGCACAGCTAGTCAGTGTGTGAATCCAGTTGACCAGGCTTTGGACTCCACACTCTTACCCTCTGCTCTTCTTCACTGTCATCCACCCATCTACATCAGCTCCTACTGAGCAGGGGCTGTATTCCTCACCTCTGCTTGCTGTGTTCTACACCATCTTGCATAGTAGGCACTCACTAAGTGCAAGCATTGCAGAACTCCCTCATCCCCTGCCCTGTGCCTCATCCAGGCCATTCACTTCCAGCATAATGGTGAGAGGTGGAGACTGGGGTTAGCGCTCTGGTTGTGCTCACATACACTTGGGGTTCAGATTTCAGACACGTACTGGTCTCAGTTATCTTGTCCTGGCCACTTCTCTTAAGCCACAGTTCTACCCTATACAATGGAGAGCATAGTAGGGCCACCTCATATAGTTGATATGAGGAATAAATGAGCTAATGTGAATCAAATGCTCTAGTCTTGTGAAAATGGCATACAAACATGAGTTTTTCTAGGCAGTTATATTATGATACCCTTTAATTTTTATCCATTCTTTTAGATGTAAGGTGTATTTCCATTTGGGCATGTTCTCTGGTATTTCTTTAGCTTTTTCAGTGTATAAAGAACTAGATATTTTTCTCATTTGGCCATGTATTAGCTGTGTGACTCTGAGCAAATCACTAAATTTCACAAGTCTCAGTTGTATTGTGGTGATAACAAAGAGTTCTTTGTGGATTAAATAAGGAATGTGTATAGTATGATATGCAATCAGTAAATTTTAGCTTTCTTACCTTCCCTCATCATTGAATTCTCCTCCACCGATTGGCTGGCCCTCCATAAAGGCTTACTGACAGACTCAGGTATCTGCTTTGGTTGTTTTGAAGTTACACTGGAAGAAAGGGAGACATTTATGTATGGGACTGTCTGGACTTCCGTCAATTCTCAAGAACCTCTAGGAATTGCTGAGCTCATGCCCTGCACCTTTTTTTCCCCCTCCTGAAATGCATGTACTGTTGGTGGTAGTTCTAAATCTGGCCAAGCCTGATTAACCTTATATATTTAACAATGTTTTGACATCCTTTGAACATGTGCATTTAAGAAATAATTCTTGAATACCTACCTTGTCCTGAGAACTGTCCTCAGTGTCAGGGGGTATAATATTTCTTATTTTTCATGGAGCTTTATGGTATTGGGGAGGCAGACATCAACCAGGCAAATAATAAATTTTAAGTGAGATGTGCTATGAGGGGAATTAAAGGGAATTACAAGATACATAGTAAGGGAGATTTAGTGTTGAGGGCCAGACAAGAATTCCCAGTAGAATGGATGTCCGCTAAGGGCTGTGTAAGATTATCCAGGTTAAGATGCAAAGGAATACTTTCAGGTTTAATAATCGCTCTTTTTCTTTTAATGCAGTGTACTATTTAGTATTTTAATAAGCTTGGATAATGACAGATGATAATTAGTCTTACGATCTGGAGGTACCCAAATATGCTGTCACTGGCTGTTTTGATTTCAACTTGGGTGAGAGTGGTATGTGTGTTGGGCCAGGCGCGGGAGGCTGAATTGTATTTAAGAACAACCAGCACATCGTGTATTTTTTATTACACTCGGGGCCAGTTCTGTCAGTAAGGCCCATCCGTGCAGGCACTTTGTCACCTTATGGATAGCGCTGTCTGGGCTTGCCTGCCTAGGGCAGGTGCTCTTCATTGTAATTTGCATTACGCATGTTTGCCCTGGACGTTGTTTTCGTTGAAACTTGAAAAGCACAGGTGCTTGCAGCTGGAGTTTGGGCAGACTTATTGGAAATGTGCTGAATGAAGTTAACACAGAGAAGGGACAGCTCTTAGCCAAGTTCGAAGGGCTTCCAGAACATGAGCGCTGGTGAGCAAGATGTCTGCTGGACCCCAGTATAACGATCACTGTGGAACTCATCTCTGACCTTCTCTTTCAGTTCCTGAAATGTTCCAGCAGGATCCCCCCAAAGTGAGGAGCCATGCTGGTATGAGAGATAATGTCAGGAGAGTCATGGATTGGCAATGAATCACTGCCTCGCTCACGGGGTTACCAGCTTTCTGTAGTCTGTCTGACAAGAATTTTTGTAGCTGCCATTTCTTCAGCACCTGTCATTTGCAAATTTTCCTTTTAGACATCTAAAAACCTTTTTTTTTGTGATATTTATGTTTATGGTGGCAAATGGGATACTAATTTTTAGCAGTGATTTAAAGACTCTTTAAAAGCTGGCATTAAAATGAATTATAAAAAATTATTTCTTTAAATTTATTTATTCATTCATTTATTTTAATTTGACCAGAGAGAGACACAGAGAAGGAAAGAGAGAGAGGGAACGTGAGAAAGGAAGCCACCAGGTCCAGGACTCAAACTGTGGTTGGCCATTTGGGAGTGTCCAGCACCTTAATCACTATGCCACCTGCTAGTCCCCAAAATGAATTTTTAAAAACATTTTCTTCTTTCCATTCGAGAGAGAGCGTCAGAGAAAGAAAGACTACATCTCCAACAGGGTGTTTTTGTTTTGTTTTGTTTTGTTTTTGTTTTTTAAAGAGAGATTTTTGTTAATAGGATGCAAGCACTCACCAGAGAGACAAACAGAGAGAGAGAAAGTGAGAAATCACCCCCCCCCCCAGGGGCAGTGTCCATGTGGCAGTCTTTTCTCCTCCATTCTCCTCTCGGGGTCTTGGGCATGCATGTACACGTACCTGGCTTGAGTGCCTGGGTCTGGGACTTGAACTGCAGTTGACCATGTGTGAGTCTAGTGATATAACCATTATGCCACCTGCAGGTCCCTCCAACAGGGTCTTGATGCCATGATCCATCCCCAGCCTCAGCCAGCCTAGATCCCTCAGCTGTTAAGATCACAGGTGCTTGTGTACCTGGAGTACTCGGAAAGGTCTCCTGTGAACTGGACCTTCCCATGTGGTCAGCCTTAGAGTGCTGTATCTTGCTGTTGTGCCACGGTCCAGTCCCCCAGATGAATTGATTTTAATAATTAAGACAGTGTAATAGTAGAAAGGACGCTCCGATTCGGCGAAATCATGTGGGTGGTGCTTGAATGACTGTGATTTGAGAATACTACCTTGGCGTAATCTGGATCTTTTTCCTCCTGCAATCTGTCCTTTAATTTCTAGTTTTGAGGGCCTATCTAAAATTTGGAAGTTAAAATCTGTTAACATATTAAGATACTATTTTACAACCTCTAGTATGGCCATAATACAAGTGTGGATATAATGAATGCTGGTAAAGTTGCAGAGAAATCGGAACCTTCATAACTTGCTGGCAGAATGTGAAAGTTCAGCTCCTTAGGAAAACAGTTTGGCAGTTCCTTAAAATGTTAGACATAGAGTTACCAAATGACTCAACAGTTCTTCACCTAGGTGCACACTCGAGAGAATCGAAATGACAGGTGCACATAAAAACGTGTATGTGAGTGTGCATAGTGCATTATTCATAAGAGCCAAGAAGTGGAAACACCCCCAAAGCTGTCTGCTGGAATATCACAAAAAGAAAGGAAGTATGATGCATACTGCAATGTGGGTAAACCTTGAAAACGTTACGATGTGTGAAATAAGCCAGAAACAAAGGCCATGTATTGTACGATTTCATTTATAAGAAAGGTTCGGAATAGGCAAATTCGTAGAGATCCAAAGTGGATTGCTGACTGCAGGAATTGGGGCGTGGGAGGGAATGGGAATTGGTGGCTAATGGAGACAGCATTTATTGGGGGTGAATGGAGATGTCGTCAAATTAGGTAGAGGTGATGGTTGTACCACCTTGTCAATATACTAAAACCAATTAATTGTACACTGGAAAAGGGCTAATTTTATGGTATATACATTTTGTCCTTTTAAAAAAAAATTTGTCCCATAATGGGATTTAATGAGAAAAGGAAAGAAAGTTGAGAAGGCAAGAGAGTCAGTTCACTGAGAAGAATGTTGACAGATTGGGGGGATCAGACAACTTGTCCTCTACACCTCTTTGAACTCGCCAAACGCTGGCCTTCAGCCCCAACCAAACTATCCTCCTCCTCTTTTCCTTTTCTCTGTTTTTATTTTCTCTTTGATTCAACACATTTTTAAGGTGCCTCTTTAGTGCCAGGTAGCGGTTGAGGAGTGATGGTGGATCATGATGACATACATGTCCTGCCCCTGGTCTTGGAGAGGGAGAGAGGTAAGTGCAGAGTAATGAGAGAACCACTCACGAGTGTGTTAAGTGCCGTGAAGGGAACAGTACACGGAGCGAATAACAGGGACTGTTAGAAACGGGTGAGCATGATGGGCTGAGGCCTTCCTGCAGATGTGAGATTCCAGCTGAGACAGGGATAAGCTGGCAAGACCATTCCTAGGAGAAGGAACATCCTGGGGAAAGGCTTTGAGGCAGAAAGGAGCTTAGAATGCATGGTGCTTAGAGGTCACCGAGGAATGAGATGAAATTGCAGAAGCCCATGGCAGCTGGGAGGGTCATGCTGGATTGTCAGCTATGGGTTGTGTCCCAGGTGCAGTGAGAAGTCAGTGGGGCTCAGAGTAAGGGACTGACACTTTAGCTCTGTGTTAAGAAGGCTCAAAGACCCCAAAGACATTGTACTAAGTGAAAGAAGCTAATCATGGAGGACCACACAGTGGCAGTGTGCAGGAGCCATTATGAGAACCATCCAGACAAATACATAGAGAGAGAAGGTCTTTTAGTGGTTGCTCAAAATTGGGGGGTGGATGGGTTGTGGGAGAACCTGCTCATGGATATGGGGGTCTTGGGGGGAAGGTGTTAAAAATGTTCTAAAATTGGGGTCGGCAGGTGGCGTGGTGGTTAAAGGCGCTGGATTCCCACATGGCTGACCGTGGTTTGAATCCTGGACCTGGTGGCTTGCTTTCTCTCTCTCTCTCTGTCCCTCTCTGGTCAAGTTAAAAATAAACAAATGAATAAATAAATAAATAAAGTTAAATAAAATAATTCTTTTAAAAAATGTTCTAAAACTGACCATGGTTATGGTCATACAACTTTGTGAATAAAACCCATTGATTTGTGTCCTTTAAGTAGGTGACTTGTTTGGTATGTAGATTATAATCTCAATAAAGCTGTTATTAAAACATCTTTTCAATCTGTCTAGAAAACCTGCTCCATTGTCCTAGATAGCTGTCCCCTAGCAAGCAGCTGTTCCAGTCTTTCTCCCCTGCCTTCTGCCTCCATCTCCTGCTGCTTCAGAGAGTCCAGGGTGTTTGCAGCAAAGACCTCAGTCAGATTCCTTTTACCAAATCTCCCAATCTCTGCATCTCATATCGGCTCCTCTGCTTTCCTTTCATGATCTTGAGAAATGACTTTAAATCTGGACTCTGCCTTTCATTGGTTGTGTGACTTTACATAGTTTTTAGTACTTAAAAGTTTCCTGAGGCTCCATTTATTTTCAAACATATTTTTATAGTTACTTAAACTAGTACTTACCAAGTATTGGCAATATTTGTAAGGCCCGAAGAATATTAACTCATTAACGAATTTAAAGATGGCTAATTGACCAGCTAGCCTGAGGCAGGTGGTGTTAGATTTTTTAAGTGAGAAAAGTTAGGCGCAGAGAGGTTAAATAACTTGCACGACGTCACACAGCTGGGAAATGGTAGAACTGAACGCAGGTTGAATCCAAGCACTGTAGCTCCGGAGGCCACATCACTTCTCCTGGCTGTTAAATGGGCTTAATAGCTCCTCCTTGCTCTGTTCACAGTCCTTTAATCTTTTCTCCTCCATTTAATTCATCCTTGACCATCTCGAGATCCTCAAGGATTTGGATACACATTCGAGGCCTGGATTCTGTCTTAGCTTTGCCTTTTCTTTTAAAAATTATTTATTTAATTTTATTTATTATTATTTATTATTATATATTTTTAAATTTGCCATAGGGCATGTGTACTCAACATAGAGAGAGTGTGAGAAAGTAAGCTGCCAGATGACTCGAACCATGGTCTGCTATGTGGGAGTCTAGCGCCTTAACCACCTGCCACCTGCTGGCCAAACTGCCTTGTCACTCATATTCTCTGAGTTTTGGTTTCCTCAGTGATAAACTGGAAATAATAACAAACTGATCATATTATAGTAACCCAGCCAGTATACTTTCTGGGGACACTGAGGATCACTGAGATGTCATATGTGCAGGTCTCCATTAAACCATGCAGCCCCCATCAACACAGGGGATTAATTCACTACACAGCCAGGGTGCTGGACTGTGCCCTTCACAGAGTTGGTGAAGGGTTGGATCACATCGACTTTTCCATGAAGATTTGATGGCTCCAGTGGAACAGCTCACCCATGTGGTGCGTGTTCCTCTCCATTCAGTGGGACTTTCTACAAGGCAGTACTGACACCCAAGCTATGGGTGAGTCTGCTGCTCAGGTTCCTGGCTTGCTGCCATGGCCACCACATGGGCTGCCTGGCTTCTTCTCCCTGGTGATAGACATCAATATGCTCTTTGCATGGGGAACTAGTCTACTCTACCCACTGTCCAGCCAAGGCATACCAGTTGTATGACAATAGTTGTAGCCAATGTTGGGTTTCTAGATCAAATTTAATTTATAGTTTTGGCAAAATAAACTATGCTTGAGGGGATAAAAAGTACAATTTACTGGGTAAAACACATTCTTTTCTCTGCTTCAGATGTTTTCCTTTTTTCCCCTTCCTCCCCCACTCTTTGGCCCAAGTATTGCAAAATTGGATACAATGGTTTGTTACCGAATTACAACCACCAACCTTGGGAGGTATGTGTTTCTTTTACCAGTGTTGTGGTGTGCTTCATTTTCATCTCCATGGTTTTGGCTTTGTTTTTAGAATCTGAAACCCATTTTGCCATTTTGCTCAGCATCTTCTGTGCAATGTGTGTACATCCCCGCGCACACCCTCACACACACACCCTCACACAGCCCTTCAGATGCAGAAGAGAATGTCGTATATCCTTTCTCTCTCAAGATTACTGTACATATTTGGGCAGGAAGTTAGGGAAGATAACTCAGCTGGGCAACAAGGGCTACTGTCAACTTCTGAATTCTGATTATCCCAAGTCTGGGAGGCTCTTCAGTTGACAGGATTTGCACATCAGTTCTTTTTTTAATGATTTAGATTGGCATAAATTTCTCCCTCCAAAAATGATTTAAGACAGTGCTGCCTGCTCTGCTTCTCCCTCTCCCCATACTGAGCGCTGTATCCTCCCTCACCAGGCTTCCTCCGGCTGCTTGCGATTCTGGGGGCCGAAAGTTGTGCTGAATCTGTCAGAGGCTCTGGATGCCTAGAAGGTTGAAATCAGAGTCTCCCAGTTAGAATTTTCAGTTGGGATGTGGTACTTACCAGATCAGAAACCTCGAGTGGGGCAATCAGTCTCTGACTGTTGTTTTCTGGGTGACTTGAATCCTTGGGTTGAGGTATTCCTTCTACCGTTCCTCGAGTTATCCTGACGTGGATCTGCTTACTAGTATTGTGTAAGTCCTGTGTCTTCTACTTATGCAGTGACACCCAATGTGGTTGTTTCTTGTTATATCTCTGATGTCTTCAGAGTGACGTTGGTTGCTGGCAAGAAAGTTGAATTTGCTTTAGAAAAAGCAAATGATTTAGAATGCTCCTCCCCCACCATTTTGCTCCCTCTTTAAGGTTTTTGCCATAGGGTGCATGTGCTTGCTGGAGAAAAGCAGAGAGACAGTGAGAGGAAAAGTGAGATATTGTCCCCCGTCTCTCCCACTTAGAGGGATGACCATGCCAAAACCCCTTCTCCTCCATTCTCTTTCTAGGATTTTGGGCATGCGTGCACAACATACCTGACTTGATTTTCGAGCAGCCAAGTCTGAGACTCAACTGTGGTTGGCCATGTGGGGGTTCAGTGATGTAACTCTATGTCACTTGCTGGCATCCTATATTGCTTCTTTTAAGAAGTTCATACTGGGGGTCCAGCAGGTGGCATGGTGGTTAAGGGTGTTAGACTTCCACATGGTTGACCACGGTTCGAGTCCCAGACCTGGTGGCTTGCTTTCTCACTTCCACTCTCTCTCTCTCTGGTCAAATTACAACAAATAAATAAATAAATAAAGTTAAATAAAATACTTCTTTAAACAAACAAACAAAAAAGTTCAGACTGGACTTGTTGCTATTGATTTGGTTGCCCTTTAGTAATGTGTAGACCAACTTTTCCCAAATGGTTAAAAGTTGCAAACTTCTAAAATGTTTTTTAAGTTCATTTATTTAATGAGTGAGAGAGACAGAGAGACAGAGAGATAGTGCCCCCAATGGGACCTTGATGCTGTGATCCACCCTAACTCCAGCAGCCCTGGATCATGGGCATGTATAAGTCTGCTATACTAAGGGAGGGCTCTGGGCATGAATCCAGAACCTACCTATGTGGGTCAGCCTTGAAGAACATCATGTTTTACCACTGTGCTGCTGTTCCGCTCCAAAAGTTCAGACTTTCATTATTGTTCTTTCAGGCTGGGACCCTCAGAAATGGATATGGTCTCTGCTTCAAAGGGAATAGCTGTCTCAGAAATGCACGTGCTCCCAGCCCTGATCACCACAGAGAACCAGACAACACACACACCTGACTTAACTAGATAATACATAGTTTTATACTTTTTAAGACCAAGTGCAATCATTTGCTAAGACTTGTTCAGCTCTTCGGATGTTTGGGATTTGAGTTTCTGGGAAGTTTATATTCTTTCTAATATACTACTCTTAGAAGTAAAAGTAACTTACATAATAGCTCAGATATCATATAGAAGTGTAGATTCTTAGACCTGGAAGAAACTTGAAAGGTCTTCTAATCTAACTTTCTGACACTGTGTGTAGTCATGGTACTCCTTCAAATTAAATTTAACCAAAGGCTTAAAGAAGCCTTGGAAGAGGACAGATAGAGTCAGAGCTGCGATTGTTGTGGTGTGTGGGTATTGGTTCTAACGGATGAAATCCACAGATGAGGGCCTGAGCGGATGGCCAGCTGGTACACAGAAAACAGCCAGGATGAGAAAGCTCTCTCTCCATAGAGAGCAGGCTTGTGCTTGCTGGGAGAAATGAGTGTGGGGACAGGCTAGACAGTACAGGGACACCAGGGAACTTTTGGGGGTGACAGAAATATTTATATTAAGATTTTTGTGTTGTTATGTGATGGAAAACTCATTGAACTATACACAAAAAATGGATAAATTTATTGTATATAGATTATATCTCAAAAAATAAAACTGCTGGAAAGAAATTAATAAAGTAGATAAAAAGTTGTAAGAGATCTCCCCAAATACGATCAGGTCTTTTATTGGAAGGGAGAGCGAATAATACCTTCTCAGTTTTTAAGTTTATTGCATGATATAAAATGATTCTTTCAGAAAAAGAAAAACAAACAAACAAACAAGTTCACCGAGTCCCAAACTGCATTAGTTTCTTTTTCTGGTTGGCACATTTATCATCACACTGTGTTCGTCGTGGGTCTTCATTAAGTCAAAGGTTTGCAGACTTTTTTGGTAAAGGGCTGGGTATAGGATATTCTGGTAGGGAGGAAAGAGGTAGGGTTGCTCCACCAGCCACAGGCTTTTGAAGAAATTGGGTCCTTTCATGTCCAGAGGGAGGACCACCTTACACTGGGGACTCTGCAGGTAGAGAGGCTGGCATGTGCCCTTCTGCCGCCTCTAAGGGGGAGTGCTGGGCTCCCCCACTGCCTTCCTAGGGATACTGCTTGGAGGTTTTAACTTGTGAAAGGTCAGTTAATCAGGGGTTTGTTTAGCTAGAAAAAGAAATAATCAGTCCTTTAATGTTACATAGTAAAAGTCAGAGGCCAGCCCAATAGTCTGGTGAGTAAGGGATCTGGATCCCACATGGCTGACCATGGTTCAATTCTCAGCCTCATTGGCTTGAAAAACACACTGAACACACATGCATGCAATGCCTCGTATCCCAGTAAGATGGTGAAATGGAGAGGAAGGAATTGCAGTGTGACCATGCCTCAGTGGGGTGTACTTTTGCCCTCTCTTCCTCTCTCTCTGACTAGCACACGTGTTTAAATTCAGATTGCTCTATTTAAATCAGTTTTATCAGCTCCTTTTAAATTAAGGTCTACAGACATGAGCAAAACAAAAGTAACAAAAGAAAGTCATTCCAAAGTGATACAATTGGGTGACTTGCCTTGTGAAAAGGCACTCAGAGGTCCCAACAAAACAGTACCCTTCTGAATCTTGGCATGTTCTGAAATCAGCTTTGCACATTGACCATGTTACATTTTTATAGATCCAACATGGAGGGGACCTTAAAAGTTTGTGGAATAATGTAATCAAAGTATGAGTTTACTTTGGTGCCCCCCAAATGACCAAAATCCATGCATAGTTTTTTTTCACAAATGTTTTGCACACTTTTCACAAACTTTTTGAAGACCCTGCATATTGTGCTTCAGTTTGAAATCTGACTTTGTGTTCATGCCTGGGGAGTTATGCTGACAGGAATGAGGGAGTCAACCACTTGGGCAGGCTGAGGTGCTTTGATGTCAGATCTTTACTGTCTAACACTTTTAAGTGTCAGGAATTCTGATGATACTGTAGTTAAGTGCAAACATAACCACCCAACCAAGGTTCCCTTTCCTCTGGTTCAGGTACTCAAGAGCTGACCTACTACCAAGCCCTTGTGCCCTTCGGAGTAGAGGCATGTCCACAAAGAGTTGTGTGCCGTGCCTCGTATGCCTTGTCATTGCTCCATAAATTTCCACAATCTGTGTGAGTCTGGGTGGTTCTTTTAGTCAAAGAACAATCTATGGGACCAACAGGTAGCATAGTGGACTCCCACATGCCAGACCATAGTTAGAGTCCTGGACTCGGCAGCTTGAAACTTATGCTAGGAGCATGTGTGTGCATACCCAAAATCCCAGGGGGGAGAAGGGATTGTGGCATGACCATCCCCCTGGGGGATGATTTATTACTTTCCCTCTCATTATGTCTTTCTGTCTTTCTCTGGCAAGTGCATGTGCCATATGGCAAAAACCTTAAGATAAAGCAAAAACAGAAACAACAACAAAAGAAAACACCAGTCAGTGCAAATTTTGTTGAAGTCAGTTTTTTACATTATCTGTCAGTTGTGATTCTTAAAAGTCTTGAGTGAGCTGGGAGTCTATAAACTTCAGCTAAACCAAGTTTTGAATGATAATAACAAAACAAAACAAAATCTAAATAACAATAACAGGAAGAAAAAACCCAAGTCTGGTTAAAACATGTCTTAATGGTCAAAGTACTCAGTGTGAAGTGACATACGAAGCACTGTGGGCTCACGTATTCACAGAATCACAGCTTCTGCTGCCGTGAACTGGAGAGGCTGAAGTGTAGCAACTGAGAGTGGGTACACAGGGCTTTCCCCTTCAGTCATGGTGGGCTGTTTGCTTCCTGGCGCCTTCTTAGTGACTTGAGTTTATGGTCTTAGAAAATATGAAGGGAATAGCCCTAGGTTTTTTACATTGGTATATTTACTCTTTACTTTAAACCTTCATGTATATAAATCTTTTTACATTTGGGGAAAATTAACTGATGAAAAATTGATTCTTTTTTTTTTTTTTTTGGAGAGATTTTCACTGTAGGGCGCGTGCGCTCGCCAGACAGACAGAGAGAGACATAGAGACAGAAAGCAAGAAATCACCCCCCAGGGGGGATGGTCACGCTGCAATCCCTTCTCCTCCATTCTCCTCTCGGGATCTTGGGCACGCACGCACACGCGCCCGGCGTGAGTTTTAAGCCACCGGGTCTGGGACACAAACCGCGGTCGACTACGTGGGAGTCCAGCGACATAGCCATTACGCTAACTGCTGGTTCCCGAAAAATTGATTCTTGAGGGTCATCTGGTGGCTTGGTTGTTAAAATGGCTGGAATCCACATACCTGACTGTGCAGTTCAAGTCCCTGACCTGGCCGCTTTAAAAACATGTTAGATGCATGTGTATGCATGCTCAAAATCCTCAAAGGAGGGAGAGGAGTAAGAGAAGGGATTACTTAAGGACCATCTCTCTCTGGTGACTGCATGTGTTTTCTGGCAAAATTAAAAGAATAATTCGTGGTAGAGAATAATTAAAAGAATAATTAATTAATACTAACCCCAGACAGTAGGGGTTCAGCTGCATGTTGCTAGAACATGTGTGAAACTCCAGGTTCATATCCTGGGACTGCCTGAACATACTGGGTCTGCCCATGTGCCATATGCTCTCCTGTGATCCTGGCCGGCTGCAGGGCTGGGGGAGGATCATGGCAGAAGCCCCTGCCAAGGTTGCCTCTCTTCCTCCCTCCTTAACATTTTTCCTCCGTTCCTCCCTCCCTCCCTCCCTCCCACCCTTCCTTCCTTTTTCTTTCTCTCATTCTCAGTAAATGGATAAATAAGCTTAAAAACTTAATTCTTAGTATAAGGGAAATGTCTTGCCAAAGACCCCAGAGCTCAGAGGCTGGGGGTTTGTTTTGTGTCTGATGTTTCTCTTTATGTAAAAATGACTTCCTTTAATCTTAGAACACAGATACTTACAGCAAATACCTGTCACTGATATCACGACCAGTAGTTTCTTTAATTATCTTTGTTTGCTTACTTGCATGGGACAATAAAAGCAGGTGGCTTTGTACAATAGTACGGCATTAACATTTGTGTGAAGTTCTTGGTCTTTCTTCATGCATTCCTTTGTTTGTTTCACAAGTACTTGGTCAGCACCAGCAATGTTGTACATGCCGGCCGGATAGGCAATGAACAAAACGGAGTCTCCCCTTTCACACATTCTGTCTTTCCTGTGAGCGTATGCGCTCTACAGCAAAAATCGCTCTCCATGTAACAAGGGGGGAGGATGGGGATGGAGGACTCAGGCCTCAACAGCCCAATATTTTCCTCACCTAGGGCTAGAGATCTGCCTTTTTCTTTCTTAATATGCGATTTCTTTGATATTTTTAGGTTATTTATAGCCAGATTTGGTGATGGCTCTCTGATGGTGCTGTAGCTCCCATTCTGTGAGAGTTCCTTTTCCTTCTCCTTCTTGATATTTTTCAGATTGAATTGTGTTTAATTTGTGTAAATAAACCATGTGTAATCTAATTTTACTTCATATTGTGTTTCTGTTGGTCCTGTTTGCCTTTCTGTAAGTTCCTTGAAGCAAGAAACTGGTAAATAGGTATATTTGACAGATAAGTTAAAGAGTGTGGTTTACTGCAAATTCTAAAACCATTAGCCAGTTTACTTGAAGTTGAAGTTCCCCTGCTTCCTAGAACTGCGCAATAGTTTAATTTAGCTGTTTATAAATGCTTAATTGTATTCTAAACAATAGGATAACTGCACAATAGGTCATAATGTATTGCAATAGTAAAACTCTGGGGACAATACTATTTAAAATCCAACATGTTCAATATACAAAGGGGGCCTTCAAAAACTCATGGAAAATTTGCATTATGAAAAGTCTATGCATGGATTTCACAATTTTTACACCCAAATAGACTCGTACTTTTAGTTCCATTTTTAAGAAACTTTTTGAAGTCCCCTGATATGTGTCCTTTGAGAAGAAAGCATTTAAGCTGTAATCTGAAGTTCCGTCTGTATACAGGTAATAGTGTGGTGGTGGTTTGTTTGCTTTTGTTTGCCATGGGGCATGTGCACTCACTGGAGAGACAGAGAGTGAGCGCTCTCCCCCAGGGGCATGGTAATCCCTTCTTCTCCATTTTCCTCTTGGGATTTTGGGTATGTAGGCACAAACACCCAGAGAATTTTTTAGGCTGCCAGGTCCAGGAACCAGCAGATGGTGTAAGAGTTATGTTGCTGGACTTCCACATAGTGGATCACGGTTCAAGTCCTGGACCCAGCAGCTTAAACTCACGTCAGGCGTGTGTGTGTGTGTGTGTGTGTGTGTGTGTGTGTGTGTGCGCCCGTGCCCAAAATCCTGAGAGGAGAATAGAGGAGAAGGGATTACTGTGTGGTCATCCCCCTCCCCAGGGGGTGATTTCTGGCTTTCTGTCTGTCTCTCTAGTGAGTGCATGCGCTCTATAGCAAAAATTTCTCTAAACCACCCCTCCCCCCAAAACAGTTAATTTCTTGTATCCCCTGAGAATGCCCAAGGATATTTTGGTCTGTTTCTCGGGGAAAGGTTTCGTAGTCCTCAGTTCTCAATCTCTCTGGTCTTTTGTAACCTGCATCCAATTGAGAACACTCAGCAAACCCCCCATCTCAAACTTCTTTTCTGTGCTGCAAATATTTCCTTAATGCCTTATATACCTACGTCTGAAATCCCATTTCTTCAGTGAATTTTTTTAGTTAATTAAAAGAGAAATTTGACCTCATCTTTTTCTCCTTATCATTGAGGGATGAAGTTTAACAAACATTCATTGCCCATTTTTTTCAATTTAATGGACTAATTTATTCTGTACATAAAAATCAATCCAAGTCTCTCAGTTTTATGCTTGTATCTCGAGCAATGAGCTTACGTAGCATAGTATGCATTAATTTTAATTCTGATTATGGAGCCTTGTTTATCTTATTTAAAAATAGCTCATCACATGTTGATGGATATGAGATAAAATGTTATTAGTTTTGTATTGCTTCTCTAAGGCTGCCATGACAAAGTACTACAGAAAAGATAGATGAATCAACAACTTTTTTTTTTATCACATTCTGTGTGGAGCCATATGAGAGCGAGGTGTAAGCAGGCTTGATTTCTTCTGAGGCCTCCCTCCTTGGCTTCTCATGGTCTGCTCTCTGTGTCTTCACATGGTCTTTCTTCTGGGTGCGTCTGTCTTAGTATCCTCTTTTTGTAACTATCAAAGTCATATTGGATTGAGCTGGTTGAACTTAATTACTTCTTGAAAGATTTTTCTCTTTAAATTCAAATACACTCTGAGGTATGGAGAGTTAGGATTTCCACATATGAATTTTCACAAGACACAATTCAGCAATAACAGAGATTAAATATAGACCTTGGTTTATTCTAAAATTTTGTGACAATTTTTTTAAGCTCAGAAGTAGGCTAGGGAGGGACCAGCAGTTAGCGTAATGGCTATGTCGCTGGGCTCCCATGTAGTTGACTGTGGTTCAAGTCCTGGACCTGGTGGCTTAAACTCACTTAGGGTGCGTGGTGCATGTGTGCCCAAGATCCCAAGAGGAGAATGGAAGAGAAGGGATTGTGGCGTGGCCACCCCCCCTGGGGGGGGTGATTTCTTGCTTTTTATCTCTCTGTCTCTCTGTCTTTCTGGTGAGTGCATGCACCCTATAGCAAAAACCTCTCCCCCCCCCAAAAAAAAAGGTAGAAAGTGACACAAAATATACAAAATATGACACTCTGAGACTGACTCACATGGAAAGGTTCTGGGTTTGCATCTGGAGATCTCCCTGAGCTTGCTGGGCATGTGTGCCTGTGATCTGGGGCTGGCTGAGGCTGGGGGAGGGTCATGGCATCAAGAACCTGTTGGAGGTGCTGTGTCCTGGTCTTTCTCTGTTTCTCTTGCTTGTGGAATAAATAAAATAAATAAACTTTAAAAGGTAGGCTAGGGAAGACAGTGTCCTGAAAGAGGAGAACACAGGGTCTGGACATAGTCTGGCTTAGACCTGGCTAAATCAACTAGGGTAAAATTCACCTGAAGATTAGTCTGCTGTCCATACTTTCCCAATTTTTTTTTTTTAGACATAGTGAGGACTGAAGTACCTTTTAAGTACCTCTAATATTCTGTGATTTTTTTTTTTTTTTAAGAGAGATTTTTGTTATAAGGCATGTGCGCTTGCTGGAGACATAGAGAAACAGAAAGCAAGAAATCACCTCCCGGGCAGATGGCCATGCCACAATCCCTTCTCCTTCTTCTTCTCTTGGGATATTGGGCATACACACAAACACATGCACGCAGCCTGAGTTTTAAATAGCTGGGTCCAGGACTCGAACCACAGTCAACTACATGGGAGTCCAGCAATGCAGCCATTACACCATCTGCTGGTCCCAGTACAACACAAAAGAGCGAGGCTTGTGTTTCCCTGACTTTGATTCGAATCCGAGCTCTCTTCTTCTGTAGTAAGCTGAAAAAATGACTATACAAACTCTTCTGTTGGCTTCTGTGACCATGGATGGCCAGGTAGCCCCCATCTTACCAGCTGTGGGACTGGGGATGGTTATGTGTCCTCTCCAAGCCCTAATTTCTTCATCTGTTAAATGGAAGCATTTTGGAGGCTCTCCTTCTGTGTCAAGCCTCGTCAATGTTGCCAGCTGCAGGTGGATGCTGCCTCTCTGTCGAGAACTGGCTTTGGGTGGTATGGCACTGATGCAGCCTCCATGACTGGAGGAGCATCAGTCTCAATACTTGCTGACCTGCCTAGCCTCTACTGCCTGCTGACCTCACATGCCACAGGGGCCACTGTGCACAGGACCATCAGAATAGAGCTGGTTTATATCATTGTCCCCAACCTTGCTTGTTGTGTGGCAGTCTGTCTAGCAGAGGATAGGTTGGTTCCAGATAGTTTCTATATTGTGAATCTTTTCATGCTTATTCTTTTTGGATTTGATAGCCTCAGGTAGTTATTAGAAATTGTTCCTCTTTGTATATTTTACCAGGAGGCAAATGGTGAAAGTCCTTGGGACAGAGATGTAATTTAGCTTTACTAGTTTAGCAGATTTGAAGATCCAAAGAGTTTACTATTGTGAAAAGTAACTGGTGGGCTTTGTGTCTATTTTTTTTCCAGCCCAGAGAAATACAAGACATAGCTTTCATGAAGGTTAAATGAAATGCGTGTGTCCCTGTGTGTGTACTTTTGTGTACACATGTGTGTGTGTGCTTGTGTGTCTGTTAGCTGGGAACAGCAGCATGCTTTTTGTATACTTTGTTCTAGTTAAGTTGATGTTCATCCCTTGTGTTGGATTAAATTAATATAAATCTAGTCTTTTCAAACACTAAGATGACTTCTTACAAAGGTTGAGTTGATCAATTGATCCAGGATAAAATTTTATTTTAGTAAAACCATTGAACAAGTTGACCAGCGAGTTCTCTATATATGAATAGAGATTCCCAAGTTCTGTTTGGCTTATCAATATTAGTTATTACAATAGAGTGTTAAAATAAGCAGTAGTATTTGACCTGTAAACTAATTCATTTGATATTGCCTTTTTCTGGTACCACTGCTGGTACCTTCTCCTTTGGAGTATGTACTCATTGTAAATTTTTCAGTTGCAAGGAACACTCAGCATAAACACATTTAAGCTAGAAAATGTATGTGAAAAATTTTAGGGATAGAAATTTTCTTTTTCTTTCTTTCTTTCTTTCTTTCTTTTTTTTTTTTTTAGGTTTATTCTATAGGGCACATGCACTTGCTGAAGAGAGACAGAGGCAGAGAGAAGGAAAGAGAGAGATCATTCCCAGGAAGGATGGCCACACCACCATCCTTCTCCTCTGTTTTCCTCTTGGGACTTCTGGCATGCATGCACATGTGCATCGTGTGATTTTTAAGCTACTTAGTCTAGGACTTGAACTGTAGCTGTCTACATGTGAGTCTAGCACCTTAGCCACCAGCATAGATGTATTTTTAAACAGGGTTAGATCCAAGGGCATATAGGATATAATCAGAGCATTTTTTCTTTCTCCCCTTTAAATGACATTAATCTCAGAAAGCTGATCAGAGAAGACCATTAGTATTGCCAAACTTGTATTCTATGATTTCCAATTGGAAAGGAAGGAAGTGCCCTTATCTGCCTGTATGCATATATGAGATATCAAGGAAGAGTTTGATTGGTTATGCTTGACTCACATTGTCATCACTGAACCCATGACTGGCTGTCATAGAGTACCCTGGCCAGAATGGCTATCGGTCAACCACTGTGGCAAATCATCTCGATTGGCAAGTTCACTGGAAGAGGGATGGTGTCCCAAAGGGTAGGTTGCTTAGCAAACAGACAACATATGGCTGGTACAGATAACTACTGTTTCAAATCAGCAGGGGTTCAGTGTTTATTCTTTGAGTTTACAGGGAATGGGAAGTTAACTCTCATACAATTGTGCTGAATCTATTTGAGAGTTTTGAGCTATAGATTTTCAGTCTGTTTGAGATGAGCTGTTACTTGAAAGGTGTCCATCAGGGGGAGTATGCCTTGTATGGATAATCGTGTAGCGGCAGCGTAATTGGTGATTGCTGAGATTTGTCTACATGTGGGCAATCTTCTGGGTGAAGAAACAAAATGACAGCAGAGGTCTTTGTGTCTTTTGGGCAGGTTTGGATGACTGCCTGCAGCAGTACGTCTACAAGTTCGAGCGGGAGAAGATCAATGGAGAGCAGCTGCTGCAGATCTCCCACCAGGACCTGGAGGAGCTGGGGGTCACTCGAATCGGACACCAGGAACTTGTGTTGGAGGCTGTTGACCTTCTCTGTGCACTGGTTAGTTTAGGAAAAGGTGATCTGTACCCTGATGACTTTCTTGAGAACTTTTTCCTCTTAAACCCCCACTATTTGTGATTTAGAAAAATCATTATTTTCTTAATGATGCATTGGAAGAGGCACTAGTTGAAGATAATATAAGAAGGGAAGAAAATAAATTATTTTTTCGATTAAGGGTTAGCGAACTATGACATGTGAATTGAGCCTAGCTTACTTCCTATTTTTATGGATAAAGTTTCCTTGGAACATAGCCATGCCCCTTCATTTATGGGCATGTGTTGTCTGTGACTGCTTTTGTGCTACAATGACAGAGTGGAATACTTGTAACAGAGACCATGTGGTCCTCCAAACCTAAAATATTTATCATCTTGTCCATTACAGAAAATTTGCATTTTTCAGAAAATGGCCATATTAGTTTTACTTTCTTAACTTTTAAAAAGAATAAAGAGATGGAGATTGTCCTGAATGAGGACATCATCATCTTATTATTATTATTTTTATTTTACAATCCATCACCGTATATCATTACAGCCTACAAAATGAATTTCCCATCCAGAATACACTGTATATTGGGCCAATCAAAGATATTACCATACATATTATCATTAACAGATAATTTTCCACTTTGTGTTTCTTAAATGTTTTGCTTCTTTTTTTCCCCCCCTTGATTCCCTCCCTCTCTTCCTCCACCATTTCTCACCCTCCTCCCACACTATCTCTAGTATGGTTCTGATTTTCATGTGGTTTTGTTACTGTAGAAAGCAGTTGAATTTCAGATATTTGTGATATTTAAATAACTGATGTTTGTGTTTGAAATAATCAACCAATGGAATGGGAAAAAGTATGAATGTTACTAAATTTTGCAGATGATTTGAGCTATCACTGGAACATGAGCAAATTAAATCCTGCCAGGTCCTGATGCTTATGTTTCACCTGAGGCTGCATGGGTAGTTCCTCCAGGTGTGGCCCAAAACCACCTGTCAGGGCATTTTGTTTACAAAGTGGTTGGCATGGGTAGGATTCTAGGCTGCCTGTGATGGTGCCATGCCTAGGATGTAGTGTACTTAACTGTCAGGATTCCGACCAACTCTCAGCATTCACGTTGGGTTAGTCATGCTCTGAACCTGAGCCAGGGGTATATACAATTACATCACTGAGAATGGTGGGAAAGAATGTGCTCCCCAGGATTTTGCCATGGCTGCGCTATGCTCCGTTGATTATATAACACTTGCTACATTGTGTGTATTCTTCTTCTTAAAATGGACAGAGCCTTGTCTTCTGCTCTGAGATGCACTGCTCTTGTTTAGGAAATTATTTGTGGTTGATAAATGAGCTGCCACAGGGGAGACACTGCAGCCAAGTGGTCTGAACATTGGTCTGGGAGGCAGGATTTTTGCATTCAAATTCTGGCTCTGCTACAGGCTACTCTCTCAGTGACCTCCAGGGAAACGGCGGTGTCTGTTTTCTCCATTTGTACAGTAACATTCACCTTAGATGTAGCTGTTGTGCAAGTGTTTTGCACTGCCGAGAAGTTGTCCATCCTGTTTATTTGTAAAACTGTATGTTTTTCGTACAAACATGTTTGCGTTTACTTTTATTGTACTTTCTGGGAGCATAGTTTTTTGGTCTTTTCTGCAAATCTGTGTTGTCTCAGTTTGTGGTAATAATTGGGAGACAGGTAAATTACTTCAAAATCAAGTGGGCTGATCAACATAACGGCTGTCTCTGGGCATCCTCTGTGCTTTTTCCTCTCTACCTCTTAAAATATTAGACAAAATGAACAAAGCTGGACAAATGCCAGAACCTAGAGCTGTGTTTTATCTCCTACAATTTCCTTCCAATTTCCTTTGTAGACCAGGCTTTGACCTTGGACTCATCTGGCCTGCTTTGTGCAGCAGCACCCGGAATGCAGTGGATGGGCCCTTGGGGGTGGTGTGGGGGTGGGGTCGCGTGAGGCTCTGGCAAGTGAATGTGCCTTTTCAGGGCTCAGGAAGGTTTTGTAGAGTTTTACTAAAATACCTTTAGTCTTGATATAATCTCCTCTTCAACATATTCCTTTTTGCAAAGCATGTACTAATAAATACTACTTGTTTAGTGTATTTACACCACGTAGATCTTTGGATGTGTGCATTGGTGATAACTTTTTGCTTTGAACAGTCTGTTCTCCGGACAGTTAATGTGTAATTGCAGTTGGCCCTGGTGTTATAAAAGAGGTTTTTATGTAAATCTAGTTTAGTGGATGTTGATTTTATGATGGACAGGAAATGAGTAGAAGTGAGAAAGGGGGGAGGAGAAAACAAAACCACTGGAAAGTTTGGGAGCAGAATGAAGGGCACAGAGAATGGATAGGGATCAGAAGTAGGGAACGGCTATTGATTAAGACTCCGAAACTGAGGAGCAAGGATTTGCAAATAGCTGGTCATTGTCTAAGCAAGGAGAGAAGGTGCCCTTCATGGGCATTGAACTTGCAGGCAGGAGCAGCTTTGGAAGATGACTTGTGCTATGAGCCGGAACCAGGACCACTTCCTAGACTGACAGAATCTGCACTCAACTTTTCTTTCTTTATCTGGGGCAGAGGTGTCTGGGACAGATTCTAGAGATGTGCTTCCTGGTAGCATTGCTATTAGCCGTATGTAACTAAATAAAAGTTAAAAGAAAATTTGGTTCCTTCCTTGGTTGCACTAGCTACATTTCAAGGGTTCAGAAGCTGCATGTAGCTGGTAGCAGTAATAATCCACAATACTATACTGTAGAAAGTTCTGTTGGACAGCTCTGGTTGAAAGGATGTGGTTGAGGGTAACAAAGTATAAATGTAACCTTTGTTCTTTGCCAAATTTATAAGGCTCTAGTTTCCTGAAGACCAAGGCAAGGACAGCTGTGTTTTTAAGGTTGAAGCAGGCTGAGAAATAAACAAAGCTGGAATCCATACATGTATTAATTGATGCTACCTAAACCTGTGGTTAAATGAAATACCTTTAGGGAATCTGCTTGCCCAGTGTGCTTATGCACTCTGGTATTCCCCTGCGATCACTTGTTCATTGTGTTTCCTTGGCACATCATTAAAAATGTTGTCTTTCTGGGGCCAGCAGATAGTGTACCAGTTATGTCCTTGGGCTCTCATATGGCTGACTGAGGCTCAAGTCCTGGACCTTGGTGACTTGAAACTCAAGCCAGGCATGTGTGTATGCACTTGCCCAAGATCCCAGGAGGAGAATGGAGGAGAAAGGATTGTGATGTGGCCATACCCCATCCTCGGGGGTGATTTCTCACTTTCTTTCTCATTGTCTCTCTCTCTCTCTCATGAATACACATGCCCTCAGGTAAAAACCTCTAAAAAAAGTTATATTTTCTTAAATTTTTTGACAGGGATAAATTGTAAGAAAGAGGAATCTTTGCTAGTGATTTTTATTTAACTTGTTCTTGCTATGAGCTTTTAAAATGCTTTTAGGAGAACTACGAAGTATATTTCTTAGGTTGTAATTTAATTTGCTCAAGTCAGTAAGATGGTTTTGATTTTGTCTTTGACACCTCTTGTATGTTGATACCTCTTATTTGATTGCAAAGATACCTCTTATATGATTTTGTATGTTAGTTCATGAACAGAACTTATAGGAATGGAGAAGAGAAATAGAAAGTTATGTAAGATTTATTCTTAGCAAAAATGTGTGTAATTATAAGGCACCAGACGACTGAGAATCTTGTCTCTGTCTTTTTTCTGGTCTAGTGTATGGTTCTTTAACCAGATCAGGAAATGATCACTTACGGCTAACCCTTCATGAAAGATCTCAGCGGAAGGGCTTTTCTGTGCACAGAGATTCTCAGAGACTCATTTGTTCCTTGGCTTGTATCTTCTGGATGATTTAATCTTAAACCACTTTCGGAGGGAGGCAGTTTTCAGGGGGAAGAAAAGTGAAAATAATTAAGTCTGGTTTGGGAAATTATTCATTTTCATCTACCATTTGGGGTACTTAATCGATAATCCTTTCCGGATTATGTTTCTACAGTAGAGGCTCTTTTGAGTAAATATACTCAATTTCTCTTTCTCTCTTTATTGTGGAATGGGATCAACAGGGAAGGAACTTTCCTTCCTCTTTCCTTTTATTTTAAAAGAAGTATACTCATTAACTACTTCTGTCCCTTTTTCCTGCTCCATGATTTATTTTGGAAAAAAAAAAAAGGAATCAAATCAGGTAAAGCAGTAAATAAAGAGAATCAGTTATAAGAAGGTACCTTCCCCTTTTCTTTTAATATTAAATGATGGTGGGTTTGCAAATGATTGAAGTTGAGCATTTCTTGTAACAATAAAGTGTATTTAATCCTCTTTGAGTTCAAGAAGTAAATGTGTGTAGAGTAATAAAAGTTCCAAATAATCTATGGTGACAGTGACTATAGAAAGCTGACTTTCCTGCTCTTTGTCCAAAACTCTTGATGTAAGTTGGCAGGTCGAGTAATTGACTGAATGAAGGGGCATTTCCCTTTAATCATAACTCCAAGTCCTTCAAAACGGGCAGCCACATGGGCTCTTTATCTACTCAGTGGTGAGTCTTTGATTCTTTGTATTTAAAAAGCCATGATGAATACTCTTCAGTCATAAGAAAGGGTGAAATCCTGTCATTTGAAGAGACATAGATGAGTTTTTGGTGGAAATTATACGAAGTGAAATAAGCCAGGCACTGAAAGACAATGAGTGCGTGATCTCGTTCATTTGTGGAAGCTGAAAGCTTTGTTCACATAGAAGTGGGAAAGTGGGATGAGGGACACCAGAGGATGGGAGGGGAGGAGGAGAAATAAGAGAAAGCTGGCTTCCAGAGTCTAGAGGGAATGAGTTTGAGGTAACTACAGTTAATAACAATTAAATGTATATTTCAAAAAAGGCTAGAAACAAGGGTTTTGAATTTTCACAACACAAAGTGTAAGGAAAACATTTTGAGATGTTGATTATTTTTTGCCTTGGTTTGATCATTAGACATCATATACATATATTAAAATATATCACACTGTACCCCACAAATATGCACAATTATTCTATATCAATTAAAAGTTGTATTTAAGGGCCAGCAGGTGGCATGGAGGTTAAAGTGCTGAGTCCCACATGGTCAGCTGTTAAATTTGAGTACCGGACCTGGGTGCTTGAAAATCATGCCAGGCAAGTATGTGTGCATGCCCAAAATCTCAAGAAGATACTGGTGGAGAAGGGAGTGAGGCATGGCCATCTCCCCTGGGGGCAAGAGGAGTGATTTCTCACTTTCCCTGTCTCCACCTCTCTCTCTCTCTAGCAAGCACACACGCCCTAAGGCAAAAAGCCTCTAAAATCCTTTTTTAAATCCAATCAGAGGATCGCAAAACCCCCCCTTTATTTTTGTGTGTGTGCAAGATAAACATGGTGAGTTAAGACAACAACAAAAGGCCATGATTTTAATGAAAACAATTAAAATTTTTTGGCAGCACCACAATCCCTTCTCTTTCGTGCTCCTCCCTGGATCTTGGGCATGCACACATACCTGCCTAGCATGATTTTTAAGCCACTGGGTCTGGGACTCCAACTGTGGTTGGCCATGTGGGAGTCCAGTGATGTAATAGCCACACACCATCTGCTACCCTCACAGTGTGTATTTTATGTTTCAGCAACTATATGTTGATTCTGAAGCATGTCTTACATTTTTTTTGGCCCACACATCCTGGCTGGCTAAAGCCAGTTCAAAAAAGCTTTTAGCATTCAGAGGAGATGGGACAGATCAAGAAAGAATTTCGGGGAGTTAAAGCAATTTGTTAGTTTTTGCTTGAGCCAGAATCATGGCTGTTTTTTCTTATTCTTTTGCAATGTCCATCCTATTTTCTGCTTTATCGCTTGGCTCATTCTCAGGCAGGGTGGGTGGAAAGGGGTTGTGCAGCACAGTGATCCAAAGCTTGTGCCTGGGCCTTGCCATGCACTCTACAATGGTGGAAGTCATATGAAAGGTTGAGTTCAATCTCCTGGTTGACTTGTGCATGCCAGGCACACGTGTGTGCCATGAGCTTGGCTGACTGAGAAAGCTGGGGCGTGGGACTGAGGCATGAGACTCTCTTGGAGGTGCTAGTTTTCTCTGTCTTTTTGGTAAAAGAAAGAGACTTAAGAAAGCTTGTGACTGGATGTTGATTGCCTTGGTAGAATTTTCAACATACGCTGATTAGTAGCATAACACTGGAGACTGTTCACTGTTTCTGTGACTCAGTTACCTCATCCGTAAAATAGAGATAATAACATTCTGGCCCTCAAGGCCTGTTTCATACCTATCAAATACTTACTCTGGTTCCTGGCATAAGGAGAGTGTTCAATAATGTTAGCCATAATATCATTTTCCCTTTAAAAATGGTGTCAGATTTTTGCTTTGGGATGCTATTGAGAATGTAATATGTCTCCAGAAACCACTTTACTTTTTGTTAGGATGATAAAACTATTACCTATTGGGTCAGAAAGTTTATAATGTATTTTTCCATTTTTCTATGCAAAAATGTACCATGACTTTTCCGATGACCCAATATTTGAGATATGTACATGCAATTGAATAGAGAAATCTGTGCCTTGCCTTCAAAGTTATCTC
Organism: Tupaia belangeri chinensis; assembly: GCF_000334495.1. Classification (NCBI taxonomy): domain Eukaryota; kingdom Metazoa; phylum Chordata; class Mammalia; order Scandentia; family Tupaiidae; genus Tupaia; species Tupaia belangeri. Next base: position 2,238,120 of record NW_006159444.1, read on the forward strand.
CGATTCACGTGTTGTTTCTTGGGGTTGGCACTTTATCTGAAAGGGAGTCTAGGGCTGTGTTGCCATATGAGATTGAATCTCTTGAGCACCTAAGGAAGTTGAACAGTGTTACTAAAGAACATAGGTTAGAATCTCAAGAGAGGGGAATTACATTTCAGGAGAATTAACAGTTAGTGCTGTTCTGTTTATGCGTCTCAGCTGATGAAAATTCATTCATTCAGTGACAATGTTGTTGTCCTCTGTGCTGTAAATACAGTGATGAGTGGACCCTCGTAGACCTTGCCTCAGTGGAGGAGATCCCAGAGACACAGTGGTTCGGAGAGGACCAGAAGTGGATGAGGTGCCATGGTGGCTTGAGAACCTGATTCTGCACCCAGGGGACACATGCTCATGCTGGGCAGATTTTTGGTTGCCACACTGGGGCTGGAGTGCTACTGACATCTATGGGTAGAGGCCAGGGGTGCTGCTAAACATCCTGCAATACACAGGAACCCCACCTCCACAATGAAGAATCCCAACCCCAAATGTTGGTAGGGCCAAGCTAAAGAAAGTCTCCTCTAGATTTGGGGGGTCAGGGAAGCCTCAAAAAGGAAAGGACATTTGGGCCAGGACCTGAGAGACAAGGATGAGCTGCTCCTGCCAAGATCTGTGGGAATAGCATTTCAGGAAGAGGGACTTGGAAGAACAAAATTTCTGAGATAGAAGCAGACTGAGATAGGAGCAGAGGGAAGGCCAACCCAGGAGAGTGGGTAAGGGGGCTGTGGGTAGATCAGGCAGGGTTTTTAAAGTTGCTTGAATAAGTCATTCAAGTTACTTATTGCACATTTGGTTATTAGGAAAGTTTAGATATCATTGATTATTTAAAATTTTTCCCTTCGATGTTATGTTCCACAGAATTATGGTCTTGAAACGGATAACATGAAGAACTTGGTTCTGAAATTGCGAGCGTCTTCCCACAATTTACAGAACTACATCGGTAGCCGGCGGAAAAGTCCAGCGTATGATGGGAGCACCTCCCGCAAGCCTCACAATGAGTTCCTGACTTCTGTGGTGGAGCTCATTGGTGCTGCCAAGGCCTTGCTGGCTTGGCTGGACCGGTAAGTTGTGACCGTGCCTTTTATGTGATACATGAGTAGGGCCTGAGATGCATAGCAGCTTGGACTCCGTCTTGGGGAAATGCACCATTGTCCCGTCTGTGTCATTTTTATTAGAAGTCTGGGAGCCTGGATCAGTGGTAGATTTTAGGGTTCCTTTTGAAGTTGCTTGAAAAGTCAGTAGCAAGAACAGATTACCTTCAGTTTAGAAAGGAGGGAACTTATGATAAAGGTTGTGTTTTACAGAGATGGCACATTATTGATTATTTGATTGGTATGCGGGTGACTTCTGAAGGGACATGGAGTCTTAAGTTTCCTTTTTCTTTTTTCTTTTTTAAAATCTGATAAAGTCTGGAGCCCAGCCACTGTGGTCCACCGCACTAAGACGCTGTGCTCTTGCAGGCTGGTGCCATATGGAAGTTTAGGTTTGATTCCCACTCCCACCTATAGACGTTGCAGTGGTGTGCATCTACAGTCCCAGTGACCTGGAAGGCTGAGGCAGGAGGGTCAGGGCACAGTGAAACCAAGTCTTCCTTATTTATTTATTTATTTATTTTTAAAGTTTATTTAATCAAGAAATAGTTTCTAGAAATGGACAGCATTCTGGACCAAAGATAGTTCAGAATGTTCTCAGCTCATTTTTAAATGTGTTTTTATCCAGCACTTGTGTCTCTTTTCTGTTCAGCTTCCCATTTTGTGTGTTACCTGAGAGGAAACAGTTCTATAAGTAATAAGATCAGCTAGCCTATGGTGTAGCTGTGCTTGTCCACAGAAGTGTGAGATCCCAGTAGATTCCTGGACCTTTTTCTCTAAGAGAAGTTTTTACTTTCCAGAGCTCCATTTACTGGCATCACTGATTTCTCAGTGATAAAGAATAAAATCATTCAGCTTTGCTTGGACCTGACCACTACAGTCCAGAAGGTCAGTAGAATACAATCGTTGCTTTCTAAAATTTTGTTTTCTCCCTTTACCCTTTTCCTGCTTTTGAAAGAATTTCCAAGAGCCAAGTGGTGGTGCAGTGACAATGCAGTTGGATCCATGTGGGGAAGTCCTGCATTCCTGTCCCAGGGTCTCCCGCTGTGTGCGTGTGTGCCCATAATCTGGGTCAGCTGGGAGTGGGATGGCACAGAGTGAAAACCCTGATGGGGGTGGCCATCTTTCTGTTTCTGTCTCTGACTCGCTACTCTCTCTGATGTAGAACTTAAACAGTGTTTTCCTTGTGGGTATGAAGTACCATTCTCACACTCTTCTTCTTTTTAATTTTTTTTTTCTGATCAGATTTGGAAACAGATGATGACTGGTGGCCTTTAAATAAAAGATCACCTTTGTTTGTTTGTTTGTTTAAAAATAATTGTGCTACTAGTCCTGTACTTCCTCTACAATGTTAGAGTACTTTTCTCTTTTTTTTAAATAGAAATTCTTTTTAAAAAAAAATCTTTATTAAATTATTTATCTTTATTTATTTATGTTTGACCAGAGAGGGACAGAGCGAGTGAGCGAGAGAGAGAGAGAGAGAGAGAGAGAGAGAGAGAACGTGAGAAAGCAGACTGCCAGGTCTGGGACTGATCTGCGGTCAGCCATGTGGAAGTCCAGTGCCCTTAACCGCCACGCCACCTGCTGGTTCCTTAATAGAAATTCTGGAGTAATTAAATTTCAGAGTAATATTAGTTCTGAGTATTAAATTACATCTGCTTCTTAATTTTCTTTTCATTCTGACATCTGGTTGTTGGATTTACCAATCAGAATATACTAGATTATGAAGCAGTAACAGCAACTCCCAAACCTTGGCAGTTATTTCTTGCTGAGAGCAATCAAGCAATTTATTCTATGATTGTTTATACCCAAGTGGGTCAGCTGGTGATCTGCTCCATTCTCTTCAGATCGGATGTCATCTGACAGAATAGCCAGTGTCCCACATTATTTCTTGCTAAGGCAGAAAAACACAGAACCTTAGCACTTCCCACATTGACGGATGTTCCGGGTTGGAAATGATACATGTTGGTTTCAATCAGGGTTCATTAGACAGAGCCTGGGTACTGTTAAGAAGTTTTATGTCAATCAGTCTGTAACTTACCACAAAAAATTCATTGTGTATGACCTCATTCATGTATCCATGTAAATTAGATAGAGAAATCTTGGGTTGTTGAAAAAGTCACGACTTACTTTTTCTATGCAAAACTGGATCATGACTCTTCCAACAACCCAGTAATATAAATTAAAAAAAACTTATGTCTACCTCAAAAGATGATTATGAATAGTAAGAGAGAGAATATGTAAAAAGCATAGTGCCCACTCAAGAAATAGTAGCCTGTTGTAGGAAATAGAAACGTCTTGCCTTGTACTAGTTTTCTGGGACCAAATTTGATAGTTTAAGGAGGGGAAGTAAATGTATCTGGTGCTCTTATTTTTGTATGTTTTTGAGTTTATTATAAATCTAACAATCTGTAAGGATTGAGACTCATATAAATGACAATAGGAATATCATTTCTGAACTTAGATTAAAAAATTGTTTGACTCTTGATGAATGTGTATTTTCTGTAGTAACTGGAGGACCCAGGTACTCCAGCAAGTGGAGATATTCGTGTGCATGTGCTCACACAGACATGCAAATTAGACATACCAGCCTTGACGGATGAGTTGGGTGTCATTTGCAGTGTACAGCGTGATGGCACAAGACCGAGTGTGCTGGGACCTGTACTCTCTCTTACTTCTCAATGGAAGATCGGCTGACTCTAGCAGAAGCCTGTCTTTTCCATTCAGTCGTTTCAACTGGGGAATTGAAGGAACAAAAATTGTACCCCTTTGTTCCAAGTGACAAAGAGCGTGTTCACCTTGCTCCTGTGCCTTTTGTGTCCCCAGTTGTGAAGAAGACATTTGCCTGTCTCTTTCTCTCCTTTGCTTTTTAAAATATATTGCCATTTTCTTCTCCTCTTTCTTGTCACTTTCTCTGCAGCTTACTTCCAATAATAATTTCCAAGTCTTAAGAGTCACAGAAAGATACTACTTTTTATTTTCCCCTATGAGGAAACCACATACATCTTTTAAGAATATTTCAGCTGTATTCCTAGTTCACCCTAAAAGGGAACAAAAAGGGCTTGGCAGGGTGACATGTGCCTGTAGTCCAAGCTGTTCAGAGGCTGAGGCAAGTAGAGGTGATATAGCAAGACTGAAAATATTATGAAACCAACATGCACAGACACACACACACGCACACACTCACGGCTTTGACTATAGGCCACTACTTAGTACAAGGGTAGATCTTCCCGACCATTTATTTATTTTTTAAAACCTTACTTTCTGGGGGGCAAGTTTACTTGTCTACTATTTCATGAGAGAGAAAGAGGGGAGATGGCGATTCCCAACAGGGTCTTGCCATCTATGACCCTCCTCCTACTGTCCAGCCTGCCAGAATTGTGGGCATGCCTGTGGACACACCTGGCATGTTCAGATCAAGCCTTTCCACTTGTGCCATCCTGTACAATTTTGAGGTGATTGTATTTTTAAAAACTTTTTTGTTGACACCTAACTAATTGTATATATTTATGGAGCACAGTGTGATTTTTTTTTAATACATGAATACAACCCGTAATGATGCACTCAGGGTAATTAGCATTTATCATTACTTTTTTATTGAGAACATTCGAAATTTGAGGTTATCCTTTCAGATGAAGGAAGCCAGAGTGGGAAGGAATTGTGACGTATGTTTCTAGTCGATTTACTTCTTACTGTGTTGGCATGAAAACTGAAACAGTGATGATAAGAGAGATGAAATGACAGTGGTAGGTGCTGGATTCCAGTCTGGGAAGAAATGGGAAAATGAGCAGTAAAGGCCTAAGAGAACTGAAAGGAGAGAAAGAGAGCCACAGAAGCAGAGAAGGCGGTGAGGTCAGTGACTGGGCGCAAATTATGTCTCTGGGTGCACTGTGCACTTGGCATATGTTACCACATCGAATTCCCAACAGTCTGAGGTAGGCCTATAAGTGGAAACAGAACAATGAAAGGTTAGACACATTGTCCATGGCTCCTTGGCTTGTAAGAAGGTAGAGTAAGGAGAGGCTGTGCTGATGGCTACCTGGGTTGGTCTCCGCCAGCCAGTCTGTGCTGGGCCTGCTGGGCCAGCAGGACTGTCCAGAGCTCGGCCTCACTGTCTGAGTCATGGGGGTGATTGACTCCAGCACCTCGTTTTCCTTTCCATTGCCTTCATGCCAGAAATGTGAAGTCACGCCTGCAGCTGCTTCCTCTCAGGAGGAATGGGTGTGGGGACCCGCATTCATGTGGCGGAGGGCAGAACCTGAGCCCTTTCACATGCCTACTTCCACTGTTTGGGAGGCGGGAGACCACCTCGTGCCCATTGGCCCAGTCACCACAAGAAGAACCCTTGTTTTTTGGATCCTCAAAGAATCAAGTTTGGGGATCCATGAAGTCAGATGGTTCCTAGCCCAGGTTCTTTTTTGAGTCTTGGGCTCTGCTGTGTTGAGAGGAGCCCTCGGCATTGGCGTGTTGCTCTAAAGGATGACTGCGCTTACGTCGTCTTGAGACTTGGATGAGGGATCTTAGACCTAGACTGTTAGTTACAGTTCTGGCACACACCAGCAGAGCGTACTGTTTTTCCAAATGTATTTACTTAATAACGCTGTCAGACAGTATTAATAGGCATGAGCCCAGTGGTAGTTGATGATTTAGTTACATCCATAAGAGACAGGTGGAAAAGCACATTTTTGAGCTGTAATTTTTCCTGTTTTAAAAAGTTGCTCCTGTAGTTTGAGTTTTTAATCACATTCACATGTGTGAAAATACAGTTTAATATTTTTTTAAAAGGTGTTTTCTTTTTAGACTGCTTCCCCACCCCCTGCCCCCCCACCCCTCCATCAAATTAAATTTTGGAAGCCATAGGGTAGTAATTTTGTTTCCCACATTTTTATCTAGTAGAGAAAATAAAAAGATGCTTAAGGAGACAATGGAAGTGTGATTATTAAATCACATAGGCTAGAAATGGGTAGCGATCCCCTCCCCCACTGGTAGTGGCAAAAATGACATTTTGAGGACCAGCAGATGGCGTAATGGTTACATTGCTGGACTCCCACATAGTCGACTGCAGTATGAGTCCTGGACCTGGAGGCTTAACTCATGCCTGGCACGTGTCTGTGCATGCCCAAAATCCTGAGAGAAGAATGAGGGAAAAGGGATTGTGGCCTGGCCTTCCTCGCAGGGAGTGATTTCTTGCTTTATGTCTCTCTGTCTCTCCAGCAAGTGCACGTACCCTATAGCAAAAAATCTCTCTAAAAAAAAAAAAAGACATTTTGATTTAAGTGAAAATATTTGTTGATTATTTCAACAATATTGATTGATACTCTTCATGTACATAAATAATTAGCATTATCCTTAAGACTGCCCTAGTTTGGTCTTATACTTGATGGTGTTGGATAGACTAAAGAATCCAGTTTCTCTGTCTTTCCTTTGGCCAAGTACCCTGTGGCGAAGGTTGAAATCCTGGGCTGTAGAAGTTCTAGAAGGTTAATGTGAAAGTTTCACGTTGGCAGTTTTACTTTGGTGACTTTTCCACAGGGCAATGGTGATTCCTATAATCAGTCAACTGGGTTCATACAGTGTTCTCAGCCTTTTGTTCTGAAGCTGAGTAAATAATGCTTTGCATTCCAGCCCTTTATTTAATGTCATCAATAGCATACCTCAAGACCACTTTTTGGCAGTGTGTTAATGAATGTTTTGTTGAACCTTTTTCATCTATCAAGGACTGAAATATCTGATTTAATCTCAGTGGTACTTAAAATAAACTTTTGTGGCTGAGTTTACTCAAGCCCTTATTTGAAAGCTATTCTTATAGGCAGGCCAACGCTGAAGATGACTGGCATGCTGGCCCACTGCTAGCTGAGCGTGGGGTCACGCTGGGAGCTGTTAGGACTTTTGGACTTGGACTTCTGATTAACTACTTTCTGGACAGAAGGTAGATTTCAGTTCAATGATATTGGTAGGTTTTCAAATTAAGCAGTCAAATAGGCTCCTTGGATAATAAGCTCCTTGGGTCATTATCCAACCTAATGGCCTTAAAAAAGACGAATGTCATCTCCATTGCCACTCTCTTTCCTTTCCGTAGGTCCAGGTCTTAGAGGACTGGAAAGGTGGAGGGATTGAGTAGGGGAGGTGTGTGTCAGGGATTGTCTTGGGCTCTAGGAAACATCTAGAAGTTAAGACAACGGTTTTGGAAAGTTTTTAGCTTTTATACTTAATTTTTATTTTCTTTTCCTTTTTTAGGATTGCCTTGTAGCAGAAATGGAGGATAAAGTGTTAACTGTAGTAAGTACATGTTCTGAAAACTATTGACACATTCCTTTTGTGAAAGCAGTGGGAGTCACATTAATTAAAATAAAGGCACTGTGGCTGATTATTTCAGAATATACTCTAAAATATTGGCTTTTGGAATCGAGTCTATTAATTTAGATGAACAAAAGCTATTTAGCAAGGCCAACTACTGAGAAAATTCCTGTGCTTAAATTAGCTTTATTGGGGTCTCTGTTTTGTTTATTTAATTTTTTTTCTGTACATTGTATGAGGGTACAGTTATGCATAAATTGCTAGCTTGCCTGCTAATTAGGGTTAAACTGACGTGCAGATTTCACTTGGGATCATCTTGATTAAAAAAAAAACAAAAAAACCTCTTGGCAGAAATGTTGTGATAGAGGGGGGTATGTACAGCAACTGTTTCAAGAGCATTTTGTGACTATTCATCATCACTTCCTCCTTTTGACATTAGCCAGCCTGTGCTCTTTTGATAAGGCCTTCCTCCTACTGATGTTGAGGAATTTAGCAAAGAAACTGCTATAAATATATTTTCCATAAATAGGGAGGCTAAACAAATTGGAGGAATGTAAAAAGTGTCATTTCTTGGATTCTCCCCTTTGGAAAGAAAAATCACTCTGGAATTTCCTGATTTCTCTGGTTATTTAATTTTGAAAGGTTAGATGAATCTGATTGGGAAAAATACCACACGTAACCACTGCGACTTCTGCACAGAGACCACTTAATAGGGATCCTCCTGTTTCTCTTTGGAGTTTTACCTTGTTGGTGTTTGCGTTCAGAGCATATGGGTAATTGCTGAAAGGGTCATAGACCTAAATGTAAAATACAAAACTATAAAACATCTAGAAGATGACAGGAGAAAAATCTAGGTGACCATGGGTTTGGCAATGAGTGTTTTTAGGTATAATACCAAAGTACATTCCATGAAAGAAAATTGATAATGTAGACATCATTAACATTTAAAGTGCTGCTTTTGAAATATGCTGTTAGAATAAAAAGATAAGCTACAAAATGGGAGACTATATTTCCCAAGCACATGTGAGATAAAGGACTTGTATCCAAAATACAAAAAGAACTTTTAAAATGCAATAATAAAAAAAAAGAGAACTCAATTAAAAAGTGAGGGCTAGCAGGTGGTGTAGAGGTTAAGGCTCTGAATTCCCATATGACCAACTGTAGTTTGAGTTCTGGCCCCAGGAGCCTGAAAAATCACTCTGTGTGCGTGTGTGCACATGCCCAAAATCTCAGGAGGAGAGTGGAGGAGAAGAGATTGCAGTGTGGCTATACTCCCTGAGTGGTGTTTTCTCACTTTCCTGCTCCCTGTCTCTCTCTGGTGAGTGAATGTGACCCATTTCAAAAACCTGAAAAGAAAAAAGAAAAGGCAAACAAAAGATCTGAACAGATATCTCATCAAAAAAGACATACAAGTGGCAGAAAAGCATATGAAAAGATGTTCAATGTCATTTATAATTTGGGCATTGCAAATTAAAACAACAGTGAAACACCACTACACATCTATTGGAGTAGCTAAAATCCCCAAATTGACAACACCAAGTGTTGATAAGATTGTAGGGCAACAGAAACTCATTCATTGCTGGTGGGAATGCCAAATGGTATAACCAGTTTGGAGGACAATTTGGTAGTTTCTTACGAAACTGAACATATTCTTACCATATAGTCCAACCATACAACCTGTACTCCTAGTAATTTACAAAGGGTTTGAAGACTCATGTCCATAAAAATCTGCACAGAATATTTGTAGCAGATTTATTCATAATTGTCAAAAGTTGGAAGCAAGAAAGATATCCCTCAATAGATGAAAGGGTAAACACTTGTGGTACATCCTTAAAACAATATTATTCAGGGATAAAAGAAATGAGCTATCAGGACCAGCCACATGGATGGTGGTTAAGGTGGCTGGATCCCACATGGCCAACTGTGTGGTTCGAGTCTTGGACCTGGCAGCTTAAAAAGCATACTGGACATGTGTGTGTATGCCTAAAACCCTGAGAGGAGAATGGAAGAGAAGGGACTGTGACTTGGTCATCCACCTGGTGGGGGGTAATTTCTCCCCCCCTCCCCCGTTCTCTTGGCTCTCTCCAGTGTGTGGCCTATAGCAAACATTAAAAAAAGAAATGAGGTATCAAGTTATAAAAATATATGGAGGAAATTTAAATCCATATTGTTAATTGAAGTAAGCCAGTCTGAAAAGGGCTACATGCTGTATAATTACAACTATTTGACATTCTGGAAAAAGCAAAATTATAGACATACTACAAAGACCAGTGGTTTCCAGAGGTTCACATGAGGGAGGGCAGGATGCGTGATGGGGGTGAGTTTTTTGGGCAGCACAGTTCTGTCTGACACTGTAAGCATGGATACATGTCATGTGGCATTTGCCGAAACCTGTAGAACATAAGCCACAAAGAGGGAGCCCTTAAATAAATATGGACCTTAGTCAGCAATAATGTCTTGACAATGGTTCACCAATTTTAACACACGTCTCATACTAGGACAGGATGCTAATAAGAGGGGAACCTGAGGGTAGAGGCTGGGGAGCGAGCAGTGTATGGGAACTCAGAGTATGCCCCCCCTATTTTTTTTGTAAACTTAAACCTGTTTTAAAAAGTAAAATCTGTTTAAAAAAATGATTCAAACCAAAATAAAATTAACTTGTCATTAAATGTAAGCCATCAATAAACAGACATGAGCGTGACTAGGAATAGAAGATTCTCCCTAAGGGAGGAAGGGTGATTTCTGCCTGGCTTGCACTCTGCAGTGATCCAAAAGGAGTTAATATAAAATCTGCCTTTTCTGAACAAAGCTGAAAGAGTGGCACCATTCCCACAGATTGCAAATACAGAGTCCAAAGGCCACGTGTTCATTGAGCAGAATTACCGGAATGATTGCCAACCAGAGCTAAAGATTATAGGTGAAATGTATTTCTTTAAAAATCAGCCTGAGGCAAACTTTGTTAATGAACAAACTTTCCTGAGTCTTTGCCTCTCCAATTCTAGGTCAAGGTTTTGAATGGCATCTGTGACAAAACAATCCGATCGACCTCGGATCCTGTTATGAGCCAGTGCGCGTGCCTGGAGGAAGTTCACTTACCCAATGTTAAACCTGGGGAAGGTCTGGTAAGAATTCTAAGAACACTTGTTTTATTTTTCCAATAGCACACAGGTCATTTACTAATTAAAAAAATTCCTTTGCTTTCACAGTAATTCTGAATAGAAGAATCAACTTAGACTGCCTTCCATTGTGTGGTTAAGAATTTGCCGTCTTGAAGGCTATTGATATGTTTTATACCTTCCAAGTATAAAAAGAAACATACCTTCTGAGCTGTGTACTCATATCTTGAAGGATTGTCTCAACAGTTTTATTTTTAGGCCTTAGCAGTGCAAGGAGATATAAAACATTTACACAAAGGAAAAATGGTCTTGGGGTACAAAAACAACATCTGCTCTGAGAGTCTTCATTAGCACTTAGGATGAATGTGAGGAAAGGCTGGTTGAAGGAAAGGCTTTTTAAAACACGTTCAGAAATGTTCCATAAGGAATGTTTGAGCTGCATAATGACAGGGCTCGCTGATACACCCACGCCATCTCCCAGTACCTAGCTTGCCTCCTGCAGGACTCATTTGCTCATGTTTAAGTGAAGAAACTGTGAGGCCCATTGATTAGCATAGAGATTCTGCGGCTTTCAAGTGACTTAACCTCTTCACGTGTTAGTTTCCTCATAGGACTGTTGAAAGTATTAACTCAGATGATGGATGCTTGGCACCAGATGCCGAGAGCACGGTACACGGGCATTAATTGGTGGCTGTGGGCTACTGTTGCTGGTATTGATAATGAGGAGGAGGAGGAAGAGAGAGAAAGTGCTTAGTGTGTAGGTGGCTGTGGAGACATCACTGCATAGGTAGGAAAATGGAAATCACCCAAATGTGGGCAAGCCTGCATTCTTAGTGAGTATGTGAAATACGCGTACTGATATTGCTTGGCTTCAGGGTCAGTGGTGGATCATAGCAGAAAATTGAAAAGGGAGGTGAGTTTATATTAAGGGTTGAAGCAGATACATGCCTTGAGTGGGCAGAAATGGAGTTGTCGTGTCAGATGGTCACACTGTACAAGCAATACCCTGGGAAGAGGAGGACTGTTGGTAGGGAAGATGCCTTTATACTCTGCAAATGAAAGCTACAGGAGATGAGTGGAATGGGGAGAACCTTGAGGGTGTTGGTGTTGGTATTTATGAGGTTCTCATTCCTCAGTGGTAAAAATTACTGGGTGAGGCAAGTCCAGGGTCAAAATGATTTCCGAGGAGAGACTATATTATAACAACATAGATACCAGGGTGAGGACTGCTTTTTGCCCTGTCTACTTTTTGCTGTCTTCTTCCATTTTATAACAGTTAATAAAAATATCTAATGGTGTAAAGTATATTCATGTGAAAATTCACTTTTCAAGCTAAGCGATGTATAGTGATTGAACGTATAAAATAAATTAAAATATATTAAAAGAATATTATACCTTGTGTATCGAACTGCAGAAATACTTCCTCAATGATATGGCATTTCACCTCAGGAGGGAGCATAGTTATTGCTATAGGTCCCTTAAGTGGAAGGGTACCTTTTACCTGGGTATGCGGTGTTGTTTAACACTCTCACTCGCACATCCTGGTCTGGATCATTAGTGGTCTTAAAAAGTTACCCTACATTATTACTGATACCAAAGGTAACCGAATATAATGTCCCTAGACAAAGAGATGATCAGGAAAGAATAGTTTTTGTTTGAAATACATTACTTATTCAGCAGGTCTGAGAAAACGCCTACATCCTTGGAGTTGTGGCAAAGCTTCATGTGCTTGATACACAAATAAAAATATCAAAAGGATACTATGTCTGACTTTTTTTTTTCACTAGCACTTCAATTTGTTTAATTCCCCTTAACTGCCCTTTGAATCTTGCTTCATGATATTTCAGGAGGTTTAAAAATGAGTACTGTTCTGAAGGGACTGTCTTTAATGTTTTATAAGCTTAAGTCTCACTTGCGGCTATGCTTCTAAATGTTGGATTAATGAGTTAATATCTTTGTGACTCACTCTAGGGCATGTACATCAAATCAACCTATGATGGATTGCACGTGATTACTGGAACCACAGAAAATGTAAGTGTGTGTCCGTTAAATGCAAGAGCTGCTGTGTGTTTAAACCAATTTGACGCAGGGTTTCATTTCAGTGTGCGGGAGCTGCTTTATCATCTGTAGTGCGTGTGGGTGGGTACCTGTCTTGTTTATTTCTGTTGACAGAGTACTGCTTATCACCAACTGTTGTCAATTCATTATTTAAATCGTCCTTTATTCCTCTTGTTCACTCACACACCTTGCCCGGTTTTTGCTCCACCCTTGTGTTAATTATCCCTTTTGCACCCTGGAAGTGTTAAGCTATAAATACAAAAACAATGAGCTCTTTGTTGTGGAGACTCACTCTAACAGGGATTGGTGGCCATAAGTAGAAAATAGAATTTGTTGTTGTTTAATGGAATTTTTATGTGTCTCCAAAGCAGCTATTTTGGGATTTTTGCATGACATCTTTTTATAGAGTTGTTGTATTTTATAATATTTGGCATAATATTGAAATCTAGTTTTATCCTCCCAACTTTGAATAGTAAAAGAAGTCCTGTTTCTACTATAAAGATCTTTTGTAAACTGTGTACTTCCTTCTGGAAATTCTGCTACATGTAGGATTGTTCTTTAACCCCTCAAACATTTTGAACTTATGAAAAGTTGAATACTTTTTTTTTCTTGCAAACTATGATATGGTTAGCTTTGGAATGACATTGATATTGAAGCTAAAAATATTTTAGTCTGTGTGAAAGAAGCATGTGTCTGAAGAATTAATTGACTATTTAATCAGCTAAGACAGGAGGAAATAATTCCTAAAAGCAGGGGCCATTTTGTTACTTTTCTGTTTGTTGGAAATATGTTTTTAATTTTGAGCTTTAGTTACTAGGTCTTTGATAAAAGAAAATGGCATTAACTTTGGTGAGGGTTTGTTAAAAGCACCTGATTTTTGTCAAAGGAAAATTATATTGCTTAAGGCAATCAATGAATTATAAATACATTGTGTGGTTTTGGCTGTCGAATGAGTAGAAGATGGCAGTGTGTTAAGCATTCTCTGTTAAGTTACAGTGGGAAGACATTAAGAATCATTAGGATTTTTTATACGGTGTCACCTTATAGGCAATGACAACACATAGGAAGCTCTGCTTTGAAAATGAGTATGGCTTTTAAGAAAAAAATGCACCATTTCATTATATGATTCATTCCTTATTCTGGTTGGAGACGTATCTTTTTCCAGCTGAACCATGAAGAGAGCGTGTACCACTCAGTACATTGCTTTGGGTCCGAGTGGACTCAGAAGGATGATGAATGATATTTTGGTTTTTAAAGAGTTGAAGTTTAGCACTCAAGCAATTTGGTAATTAACTCTTATTTGGTCTTCTGGAAGCACTTTCAGTCTTGGATAAATGTGTGTGGAGCACTGCAGTATCACTACCAGAAGATAATAACATTATTCTTCCTGGGTCCCCACTCTTTTTTTTTTTTTTTGAGTGTTGAATGAGAGAGTAAACAAAGTTGCTTTTGAAGTGAATGAAATGAAAAAATGTTATTAATGATATGGTCTCCTGAATTCCTATCAGAATCATACACCACTGAATAATAAACTCAGAGTTTACCTGGCTAGGTTTTATATTAGAGCTCCCATGTAGAACTGTGTGGACATCATCTCAGAGAGAGGGGATTACCATCACGTTAAAGAAGAAACAAAAGAACACTTGTTTTATTCCATGTGGCACGCCACTTGAAAATGTTTCAGGCATTCACTCCTATTTACTAAGCACCTGGAATGTACTAGACATTGGACTAAGCCTTCTAGGTGAGGGTGGGGAGGTAGGAAAGAAGCTGCTTCCCAAGGGCCTGGTCTGGGTGTTTTCCATTCAGCGAGGGATCTTTTATATTTGAATGGCAGTAGAAAACACCATCTTCAGGTCAGCCTTCCAGCTCCCATGTACAAATATGATGGCTTTGGAGTCAGAAAGTTTTCATGGAAGCTTAATGCGGTGGGTGGCAGTGGGCACAACTCATCTCTTCATTTCCAAGTGAGTTGTCTCTTTAGTCCTCTGCCTTGGACTCCAAGCTGAAGCTGTGCTTGCAGGCCACTTCCAGACCCTAGCACATTTGTTTTGGAGGTTACCTGAGAAGTAAGAGTCAATCTAGGTCAGGCCACCAGTATCTGGAGTGTCTCTATCTGACTTCTTTTTGACCTCTACAGGAGTCTTGACACAGCCCCATCCTATTCCTATCCTCCTCCCCTAAGATTAGGTGGGAAGTAGATTAGCTGTGAAGAATGGATGCATTATCCTCCAGGTCAGCACCTTTCAGCAGCAAACCAGCAGAGGCTTCATTTTCAGAAGGCCGACCTTTGGTAGAGATGGGCAAGAACTACTGCCCCGAGGAGTACTTTGGTACCAAGCTCTCTTTACCCGTGTTCTGCCAAGTGCAATTCTTAATCAGTTGGTAGGACATTTGAGAAATGAATGCACGAGGATTCTTAGGAAGGGAAGTCAATTCAGGACATTGGCACTCGATTTTTAAGATTGCACATCTATGAACAGGGATCTTTTGGCCTTGGGGGCATCTTTTATAAAGTGGAACTTCCATTAAATAAGTCCCTTGCCTGGGAAAATTAATTGGACTGTATTAACTGGGATCAGATTTACAAAGTAGGTTTAACTACGGATTAGACATGTGACACGGGGCAAAAAAGAGCAGCAATAAATTCATTTTTTTTAGAGAGAAAATTTGGAGTGAAAGAGACTGTATAGACCATTTCCCTGAGGTATTTAAAGTGCTAAGTCGTAGTGGTAAGGTGAGCACCATTGGTTATTACAGTGGTAGGTTAGTTATTTTCGAAAATAATTGTCACAGTTACCTGTGCACTGCATTAGACCTTGGTAAATCAAGTGGAATGTACCAACCGTGTAATGCTGCTTGCTCATTTCTTGTGGAGCCTATGATAACAGTTAGGTGAGAACATTCATGTGTATTTTGAGGTTAGTTGTTGCACCTCCTTGGATATACAAAGAGGCAACTTTCTTCTTTAAAAATATAGTCATATGCTGGGTGCATGTGCGTGCATGCCCAAGATTCCGAGAGGAGAAAGGATTGTGGCATGGCCATCCCCCCTGAGGGTGATTTCTCGCTTTCTATCTCTCTGTCTCTCTCTGTCTTTCTGGCGAGCTCATGCACCCTATAGCAAATATATATATATATATATATATAGTCATAAATGATGTGAAAATTCAGCCAGTTACATAAGTTACAGAATTAAATACTCTGGCTTAAGTAATACTTAGTTGGAATTTCAAATCAAAGGTTTATTGTTTTTGTCTTCCATTGTTCATATAAACAAAAACACTATGAGCAAAATACTTGACAAACAGATGATATCCCACTGCATTTGTTATTGTTGTTAATTAATAGCAAGATACAGTTTGGGGAAAACAGAATGTGTACTGTTTGATACTGAATACTCATTCATGTTGAATTTAATCTGAAAGTGAAAAACTTAATTTTCTTTAAAGAAATAATTTTCTGTTGTCACCAACTTCCTATTTTAATAGCAGTGAGATAATGTATAAAACGAGTAAGCAAAAATAAAACTTACTTTTAATAAGGAAAAGGGGTGATAGAGGTACAGAGATGATCTTCACATATTAGGTCAGTTTTAACAAAATATATTTTTAAGCTTTTTTCTATAGGGCATGTGTACTCTCCAGAGAAAGACCGAGAGAGTTGGTTGGAGAGAAAGTGAGACATTGCCCCCTGGGGGGGATGGCTATGCTCCAGTCCCTTCTCCTCCAGTGTTTCCTCGGGTCTGTGGGCATGCACACACAGATGCCAGGTGTGGTTTTCAAGCCTTTAGGTCCAGGACTCAAACCTTGGTGGGCCACGTGGGAGTCCAGTGCCTTAACCACTACACCACCTGCTGGTCACCATAAAATTAATTTTGATAGAGGAATATATATGGTACTTTTTAGCTTTTATCAGCTAATGATTTCAGTAGTGTACCCAGACTCTCCCCAAAAGGTTAGATGAACCTGTCCATTCCAACGGCTGTTCCTCATGGTCATAGCAGACCCTTAGAAAACAGATGACATAGTATTCTATGTCAGGGCTCATGGACGAGTAGTCCCAGGAGACTAAAGTACGTTGTTTTATTTTTTTTCTGGAAACATCTTATTGTGGTTGTTAATCATCTACAGAAGAAAGAAAGAAGAAATAAAAGCAGAAAGAAATAGAAGGGTTTAAAAATTAAGACAGGCTTCTCTGTTTCTGTGTAGTCTCCTGCAGACAAATCTCAGAAGATTCATGCTGGGGATGAAGTCATTCAAGTTAATCGGCAAACAGTGGTGAGTTTGAGTTTGGAAATTTCATCCTCCCCTTTAAAGCTTTCAGTGAAATCAGAGCCATTTTATTCATTTTTAAAACGTGTAATTGTTTGCTCTCTGAGCCTAAGATGGCAATAATGAATATCCTATCTTCTACTAGTTTAAGTAGTGCTAAGATGAACATATGTGCATCTGCCTACCTGTATCCACCTAAGCGCTTACAATTCTGCTTTCCTTGAGATTAATTCATAGGTTTGGGTTTTCATTATTCATGAGCAAGTCCTCCCCCCTCATTTGCTTTCTTTGAAGGTGGGGTGGCAGCTGAAAAATCTGGTGAGAAAATTGAGAGAGAATCCCACAGGAGTTGTGCTACTGCTGAAGAAACGCCCCACGGGTTCTTTCAACTTTACTCCTGCTCCCCTGAAAAACCTACGGTGGAAGCCGCCTCTTGTGCAGGTACCTGCTAATCCTCGCTCGCCTTCATCTAACATCAGCCTGTGAATAGTATTCACAAAGGAAAAAATAAAAGAGAGATTAAAACTTAAAGGTGATAGTTTTCAAGGGTTTGAGTATAGTTACTCTGTAATCTTGCTTATACGAAAATAGACATCGCAAATCTGCATTGAATAATATGGTAGCCACTAGCCCTGCATGACTATTTAAATAACTAAATCAAATTAAATGTGAATTTCCACAGTTCCCTTGACACATTTGAGGTGCTGAGTATTCACATAGGGCTAGTGGCCACCACGTGGGATGTGCAGAGAGAGACATTTTTCATCAGAGCAGATAGTTCATCTAGTCCTTCTCTCCCGTTTCACACACATACTCATGTCGCTGTGCAGTTTGAACACTGACCCTGGGGGGCTCATGTGGGTGGAGTCCTCAGCAGTGCTTTACTTAAGGCAGGGGTGGGGGTGTGGAGCAATCTGCCCACTGAGGAGTTGTATCACGCCATGGTTTAGATGTAACTTAGAATTGCCAGTCTATGGTGACAAAATAGAAGCTGACTTTAGGTGCGTTTTAGTATTTAAATTCTCTTCAAACTGTATACTCCCTCATTACTGGTACCTGGATAGACTGTGCACTGTCCCGACCCGGGGGGACAGTCGAACAGGTTTCCTGAGTGAAGGAGTGAGAGCCAGGACAAGCGGCGTAGTGTTACAGCACGGAGACGACACTGTGTCTTCAGAGTCATCTGTTTATTGTGGACAGGAAGGTACAGCACAGAGACAACGCAGTGTTACAACTCTTCAGGCTCGTCCGGAGACGATGTAGTGTTACAGCTCTTCAGGGTCTCCCAGGTTGTCTGGAGACTGTGCGGTGTTTCAGCTCTTCAGGCTCTCCTGGTTGTCGTCTTCTTCCTGGTCGTCTGTGTTGTCTTCCTGGTCGTCTGGCTACTGTGGGCCAGGCATCGTGGTTATATACATGCTGGTGGCCGTGATTGGTTGAATGAAGGATAGCAAAAGGTGGGTTATGATTGGTTGCTTTGTGGACCAATCATGAGGTGCCCAGATATGCAAATCTGAGGGATTCTAAGCTCACCGATTTGCTATGGGAAGTGGCCAATCAGAGTGTGGTGTTGAAGGTGAGGTTTTTGAAGGGGAGCCAATTGTGGCCTTTGTAATTGTTTGCTCTCTGAGCCTAAGATGGCAATAGTAAGAGACTCATGAAAAATGGCTTTGGCAGACTCACTGGTGCGCAGCCTCCCACAGTGCACGCTGACCACCACCCTTCTAACACCATTGTTTTTTGGTATTTATTTCCTAAACCAAGAGTAAAAAGCAATGAGGCTTAAATGTCCTTTTATAAGAGTGAGGTTATAACTCGTTTGTAACTGTGATTTTATTGTACGAGTGAACACGGACACTTTGTGGTGAAGAGCACTGGAAATAGAGGTGACGTTCATGGGGGAAGATTTAAAAACAGTGTGACACGAAGCAGAGAGTGGCGCAAAAGAAGAGCATAATCATTGTCACTTCTTGGGCTTGATGGAACCCCATTTATCTGCTTTTGGTTTTGAGTTTGGGTCCTGGGCCTCAGCTTTCAGACATGGTCCAATGTTGACATTAACATTGACTCTCCTATATTGAAAGTAGAATTGGCAGATTATACATTAGTGGCCAAGATCTAGGCTATGGGGATTATGCTATGGGAGGTCAAAGACTGAAACCCTGTCTCTCGGTGTCTCGTGTCTTTACTGAAAATGAGCCATTGCTCTGTGACTTGCCTGGTGGCCACTTCTAGTGCTCTCAACACTGACTATTCAGTCCTTCGAGTCCTCAGAATCCAGTTCACGGTCTCATTTTGGTGAGCTCTACCATCACAACTTGGGATAGAGAAAATTCGAATGTAGCTTAAAAAAAGTTATTTTCCTGAGAAAGAGAGAGAAGCAAGGAGAGACAGGTGCCCTTGATAGGGTCTTCACTGTGGACCTCCCACACCCCTTGCTCCCCCAGTCGGCCCTCACCACGGCATGTCTGCATGGGCATGTTCAGGGAGAACGGACATGGATTCAGCCTTCCCCAAGGGCCTCTCACATCAGGCAGAGTAGCCCTTCTGCCTGTGCTCGTGGCTGGGACAAGAGGTGGCCTTTGTGCCTGCCCAGGGCCTCGCACAGCTCTCTCTGGCCTTCATCAAACATTTACATGCCTTGACTGTAAGATTTCTTTGCTGTTTTTACCAACCAGAAAAAGGTCATTATTGGTGTCACTGTTTGAATGTAGAAGGGATAAGATTGAAGGTCTCACACAGGATTAAAAAAAAATAGATCTTTCAAGCACCAGCAGGTGGCATGGTGGTTAAAGTGCTGAATCCCACATGACTGACTCTGCTGTTTAAGTCCCAGATCCAGTGGCCTAAAAACACACCAGGCACAAGTATGTATTTGACCAAAATCCTGAGAGGAGAATGGAAGAGGAGGGATTGCAACAAAGTCATCTCGGGGGTGGGGGTGGATTTCTCACTTTTTCTCTCTCTCTCTGTCTCTCTCTGTTCAGTGCACACACCCTATGTAAAAAAAAAAATCTAAAAACAAAACAAAACAAATCCTTCTAAATCAATAAGATAATTAAAATTGAGCTGTGTGGATTTTCCATTTTCTTGGTTAACTTTTTTTTAAAAAAAGAATGATTTAACTTTATTTATTTACTTATTCAATTTGACCAGAAAGAAACAGTGGGAAAGAGAAAGAGAGAGAGAGAGAGAGAGAGAGAGAGAGAGAGAGAAAGTAAGTGAGAAAGCAGGCCTCCAGAGCTGGAACTTGAACCACAGTCAGCCATGTGGGAGTCCACCCTTAACCATCACACCACCTGCCGGTCCCTCTCAGTTACCACCGGCCGGTCCCTCTCAGTTAACGCTTATGTATGAATATGCGTGTGTGTGTGTGTGTGCGTGTGTGTGTGTGTGTGTGTGTATACGTGTATAAATCAAACCCTAGAAGGCTGTGCACTTGCTATGTGACAAGCAGTGCCTTAAGCCTGTTACCTGTGTCTCACCTGTTTGTCACAGCTACCCCTTGTTAGAACTATTCTTGTTCCCATTCATTTCCCTTCTGTTAATGAAGCATGGAGAAGGCGAGATTTTCTCAGTGAGACACAGCTGATAAGTAGAGCCAGGTCTCACCAGATAGCCAGAGTCCCAAGTCCACACTCCTGGTCAATAGCAGTGCTGCTAGTGATTTTCATGAACTAACTCACTTAGTCCTCACTGCCACTCTGTGTGAGCAGTACTGCCAGAGGAGGAAACTGAGACACAGATGACTCAGTGCTTTGTTTGGAGCTAGAATTATAACCTGGCATTGGCTCCCGAGCCGCCTTCTCCCTAGGTACCTTGTCCTTCAAAAACTTCAGCTAATTCTAAGAGTTTCAAAGAAACATCGAAGTTGAATATTGCTAATTGCTGTAAACACATGGACAGCCTTGGTCTCTTCTCACACACAGGGCTGGAGTTGGTGTGTGTGTGTGAGGAAAGGCATGCCGGGAACTATCTCCAGTTGACTTCCGCTCTTGTGCACTGCTCTGCTGCTCTCGTTTCAGACCTCACCTCCTCCCACGACCACTCAGTCTCCTGAAAGCACCATGGATACCTCGCTGAAGAAGGAGAAGCCAGCCATCCTGGACCTGTACATTCCTCCTCCGCCGGCTGTTCCCTACTCTCCCCGGTATGTTAACATCCATCTCCTGGGTGTTCTTGTCTCTGGTTCATGTGGATTCCTCATGAGGACTCCTCATAAAGACCATGTGGATCTAGTGAGAGGAAGTTGCTGAACTATAGAATGGCAGGCTGAAACTTGGAACTGCTGTTCAAAAGTGTGATTAGTCTTACTTCAGAGGAAGTTTAGGGGTGAATCTAGGTTTTGTGGGGCTTGGCATTATACACTTTGGTGGGAAGAAGCCCCTTTAAGAAAAGAATACAGAAATAAGGACCAGCAGATGGTGTAATGGTTACATTGCAGGACTCCCATGTAGTTAACTGCAGTTCGAGTCCCAGACCCAGAGGCTTAAAACTCATGGTGGGTATGTGTGCCCAAAATCCTGAGTGGAGAATGGAAGAAAAGGGATTGTGACATGGCTATGTCTCTCTGCCAAGTGCATGCTCCCTACAACAAAAATCTCTCTCTTAAAAAAAAAAAAAAAGAAGAAGAAGAAGAATACAGAAATATCTGACTTTTGGAAAGTGTACAAAAGCCTATGCTTCTTCTGGGTCCTTGGAAGGGGCTGTTTAGAGGGTCTTTGCAGTTAGAGTCCTTAACTTCATGGTAAATTCATCTTTGGGGAGGAAATAAATCAAGTTACAGCTTGATTTTTGCTGAAACAGATGTGTTCTTCATAAGACTTAAATAAACCCATGCAAGAGTAGGTATAGCCTCTTCATATTTGTGTGTGTGTGTGTGCGCATTATACATTACAGATAGCTGCATTCTTTTTTTTTTAAAAAAAGATTTTCACCATAAGGCATATCCACTTGCCAGAGAGAGACAGGGAGAAACAGTGAGAAGGGAAGTGAGAAATTACCTGCTGGGGGAATGGCCACATGCAGTCCCTTCTCCTCCTAAAATTTTGGGCATCATACACACATGTGCACCTGGGGCCACTTTTTAAGTTGCCAGGTCCAGGACTTGAACTGTGGTCAGCCATGTGGGAGTCCAGTGCCGTAACCACTATGGTGCCTACTGGCCCTGATAGTTACTTTCTTAATAACTATTTTAAATGTCATATGGTGTAGTGAGGGTGGTCATACTGGATGATGTATAGGGGATGATTTAGGTGTGGTCTAGGCTTATTTAAATCAATTCACATATTTACATATGCTGATAAAACTAGCAAATCTGACCTATTTGTCTTGCATACGTTTACTGAGTGTTGGGCCTAGGTCACTGTATGACCCTGGGCAGGCCCTGTCCTTGCCCTGAGAGGACTACCAGTGTCTTATTCAACTCTTCAGGAATATATTGAGAGATACATAACTACGCTATCATATTTCAGAAGGTAGAGTTCAGGCTGAATTGGTTGTGGTGATATTTTATATTAGAGTTTTTTTGTTCATTTGTTTTTTATTTGAGGCTGAGTTATTTGTTTCAATTGTATTTTTCCCCCTGCGTGCCAAGAAGGTTTAATAGTGTTTCCCTCTTCCTTGAGTCTTGGCATACCCAACTTAGGACAGCTTGTAAAAAATGTACCTTAAGTGATCAGGGGCATCAGGTTCACCAGGTCTTAAATGTGTCGAAAGCCACAGGGAGTCTTTTCCTGTGTTCATGGGGGACTTGGAGTTTCATTGATGACCAATACATGGATTACCCTGTCAGAATCTGTAGGGAGATCCTCTGTCACAGTCCGAATCTTGCCTGGGCCTCAGAGACGGGAGAGGAATGGGGACAAGATAAAGACATGGACAGTGAAGGAGAAAGGGAACGGGGCTCCTCATCTACTTTAGGGAAGATGTGTGTACACTTGAGCACATACACGCACACACCCCTTACTGATGTATTTTTTTCTGATGAATTAAAAAACGTAAATGGTTACAGTGAAGCAATAGAAAGGGCATGAAGGCTTTGTGTGGGAAGGGAGTTACATACCAGTTTTAAAGGTGTGCAGAGAGTTGGCTTCCGAGGCAGGAGAGTTTGAGGGCAGCAGCATCACCTGAGGACACTGCAGCTCATAAGTCTTTGGGACTTGGCTGATTCTGCTTTCGGTCTATCAGTTTTTGTGCCGAGAGCCTAATATTGGGTTGTCAGAAAAGTTATGACACATTTTTGCATAGAAAAACACGGAACAATATGTCATGACTTTTCCAATGACTCAATAGAATTCGCTAAATGCAAAAATTTAGCCAGTGTTAACTGACACATGACTGAAATGAATTTTAGTGTTTATCTCACGCTGATGTTTCGTTAGAATTAGGGTGGAACTGGTGGGCCAACTTTTGCCGGATTCCGTGCTTGGAGTTGAAAATAGTCATTCTCCATTGGTGACTATAAAGGCCCCTTTGTATTTTTCAACCTAATTTTCAAATCTAACAATTTTATTACACATTAAGAGTCTTCTTTGTTGGATCTTGGCAAAGATATTGCTCTTGGCATACGAAAAATGGTTTAATAGATCATACCTTAACTTGTGATTCCTGGGGTACATAGGAGATTCAGCTACAGGATAGAAGCACAGAAAACATAAAGCTATCTTTTTAAAGGTATATTTGTACCATTTAAACACATATGGATCAAAAAACCACATTTATTCTCTCTCTCTTTAGCTACAGGGTGTATGCACTTGCCACAGAGAGAGAAAAAGTGAGAAATAACCCCATCCTCTGGGGATGGGGAGAATGGCTATGCTGCAATCCTTTCTCCTTATTCTCCTCTTGGGATCTTGGGCACACGTGGCTGGCATGGTTTTCAAGCCACTGGGTCTGGGACTCAAACTGTATAGTCAGTCATATGAGATCCAGTGCCTTTAACCTCCACACCACCTGCTGGCCGTACGTTTACTCTTATTTAAGAGAATGTGTATATGTTTGAGGAGCAAGTGAGGTTGAAAAAGTAATTGCATTTTCTTCCGGTTTAGGAGAATTTGTGTTTCTCTGTGTGCTGGAGGTAACATGATTCTAATAATTCTTCTGTACAAATCCTTGTAAGCAACTTACTTATCGTACATTTATCTTCCAGGGATGAGAATGGGAGTTTCGTTTATGGAGGATTCAGTAAGTGTAAACAACCACTGCCTGGTGCTAAGGGTTCAGAGTCCCCAAACTCCTTCCTGGACCAGGAGAGCCGAAGGCGAAGATCTACCATGGTTGATTCTTATCAATTGCCTGGGTATTCGGTGGAAACCAGTGTTCTGCCCACAAAAATGAGAGAGAAAACACCATCGTATGGTGAGTTTCCAAGAGTTCGTTTTGTTCTGCTGTTTGTTTTGACTTCTCCTGCCCTCCCCCTTCCTTATTTGGAGCTGTTGGATGGATTTGGCAAACTTTCCACGCAAGAGGAAAACATACACTTCAATGATATTCTAAGTATGAGACCTTTATTCCTCTCTTTAAAGTGAAGCCTTGTTGCGTCATCACTCTGCTTGGCATCGAAGCCCAGCTGGGCGAGCTCATGTTACAGGTTTAACTTTCAGAACCTGGATTTCAACTTGGAAATTGCTTTGCTCTGAAAAGTCACCGGTTCCACAGAGTCTGTTTGCTATGGAAATACGGTACTTTAATATACACGACTTAGTTTAAAATTTGGTAATTGCTTCTGCTGAAGTGGCTGTGATACTGCAGGGTCTAACTTAAAAATGAAGGCAGTGATTCTCTCAAGTCACCAAGCTTGTCAGCCTTGTCACCATCCTTTTATTTTCTCTGAAGGCAAACCCAGGCCTTTGTCCATGCCTGCTGATGGGAACTGGATGGGGATCGTGGACCCTTTTGCCAGACCTCGAGGTCATGGGAGGAAAGGTATGTATAACCTAAACAAACCAAAAGCCACCAAAGAGTGTCCAAGACCTAGGTCCCAGCTTTAGCTGTGTGCCTGAATGAGTTATAACTACACGAGAGTACTACCTTCTGAGTGAGTCCCATGCTCCCATCTATAAAATCAGAACTGTTAAAGAGCTCTAAGATTCTATTTATTTATTTATTATTTATTTTCATTTCATTTTCTTCCAATACATTCAATCACATTATTATTTGTCTTACAAAATGAATATTTCAACAGGTGAACATTTCTCCCTAGTACTGTTGATAAAACTACGAAATATCTTCAACAGATAATACCACACCTCTTTGTGCCATTAATGCTTTGCTTCCTTTTCCCCTCTAAGATTCTATTTATTTCTAGAATGGCAAAGTTACATAATCTCAGTTAGTGATCATAAATCTTCTATTTAGCATTGTGTGTTTGAAAATGGCTGTGGACCTTAGTAGTCTCATTTTTGAACAAGTGGAAATAAATTCTTCATCTATCTAATCCTAAATGTTGGGACTACTGTTATTGTATATTTTTGATGAACAAATATGGATTTTTTTTTCTGCTCAAATCCTTCTTGTTGGAGAGTTATTAAGTTTGTAAAAGAAGTTCAATTCACTCCATGATCAACATTATTAGTTATTACAGTGGCATTGAAGGAAGTGTTTTAAAAATTCTTATTTTCTGCCAGATTACATTTGACTGTCATCACTGGCAGGATATTATAACATGCTTGTGCAATGCTGAAACGAACTGCTGAAGAGTTACAGTATAATAGGCTTTAAACAGCAAAAGGAAGACAGTTAAAGACTTCAGGTAGTTAAGGTGTCAACTCTTGACTTCTATGAGGGACCTAGTCAAGTTTGTTCATCCAAGTACCAGGATCACCTGGTTTAGGCTAAAATGAAAAAGGACAAGGCATCAGCCGTTCCAGTGTGAAAGTCCGTGGAGCAGTCAGCAGGTGGCAGGTTTGGCTTTTGTTTAGATTTAGAAACGGGAACATCTTTATTGCCATGCTTAGGAGGCTGGATTTAGTTTTTCATTTCTCTTAGTCTATAGAGAGATGGAATAGGGATATCGGGGAGTGTGAAATTGAGAAATGGAAAATTACTTATCTTCCCCCTGTTCTTCCTTCTCCATTTTTCTTGAATGATTGTTTCAGAATGAAAGGATCTCACTTTTATTTTTAACATAACAGCTTCATGGACACGTAACATAGATAGCACAGAACTTACCCTCTTAAGGCATAAGATGAAATGGGATTACTTACATTCACAGAACTGTGCATCTGTCAGTTCCACAACCCTTCTGTCACCTCAAAAAGAAACCCTATACCTGTCCACAGTCACTCCCAATTTCATCCTTCCCCAGACCTGGACAGTAATTAACCTACTTCGTGTTTATGGGTTTGCCTGTTCTGGACACCTCACATAAATAGGTTTGTACGATGTATATCTTTTGTCACTGAACATTTTTTTTTTAAAAAAGAACAATTTTATTTATTATTATTACTATTACTTTTAATTTGACCAGAAAGAGAAAGAAAGTGATAAATCAAGCCCCCATGTCTGGGACTTGAGTTCACCATGTGGGAGTCCAGTACCTTAACCACTATGTCACCTGCTGGCCCTGACACTGGGCACTTTTTAAAAGTGACTTTTCCCCTTTGATTACAAAAACAAAACAGGTACATTGGAGAAGCATCTAGTTACAGTGAAGCAATAGAAAGGGCATGAAGGCTTTGTGTGGGAAGGGAGTTACATACCAGTTTTAAAGGTGTGCAGAGAGATGGCTTCCGAGGCAGGAGAGTTTGAGGGCAGCAGCATCACCTGAGGACACTGCAGCTCATAAGTCTTTGGGACTTGGCTGATTCTGCTTTCGGTCTATCAGTTTTTGTGCCGAGAGCCTAATATTGGGTTGTCAGAAAAGTTATGACACATTTTTGCATAGAAAAACACAGAACAATATGTCATGACTTTTCCAATGACTCAATAGAATTCGCTAAATGCAAAAATTTAGCCAGTGTTAACTGACACATGACTGAAATGAATTTTAGTGTTTATCTCACGCTGATGTTTCGTTAGAATTAGGGTGGAACTGGTGGGCCAACTTTTGCCGGATTCCGTGCTTGGAGTTGAAAATAGTCATTCTCCATTGGTGACTATAAAGGCCCCTTTGTATTTTTCAACCTAATTTTCAAATCTAACAATTTTATTACACATTAAGAGTCTTCTTTGTTGGATCTTGGCAAAGATATTGCTCTTGGCATACGAAAAATGGTTTAATAGATCATACCTTAACTTGTGATTCCTGGGGTACATAGGAGATTCAGCTACAGGATAGAAGCACAGAAAACATAAAGCTATCTTTTTAAAGGTATATTTGTACCATTTAAACACATATGGATCAAAAAACCACATTTATTCTCTCTCTCTTTAGCTACAGGGTGTATGCACTTGCCACAGAGAGAGAAAAAGTGAGAAATAACCCCATCCTCTGGGGATGGGGAGAATGGCTATGCTGCAATCCTTTCTCCTTATTCTCCTCTTGGGATCTTGGGCACACGTGGCTGGCATGGTTTTCAAGCCACTGGGTCTGGGACTCAAACTGTATAGTCAGTCATATGAGATCCAGTGCCTTTAACCTCCACACCACCTGCTGGCCGTACGTTTACTCTTATTTAAGAGAATGTGTATATGTTTGAGGAGCAAGTGAGGTTGAAAAAGTAATTGCATTTTCTTCCGGTTTAGGAGAATTTGTGTTTCTCTGTGTGCTGGAGGTAACATGATTCTAATAATTCTTCTGTACAAATCCTTGTAAGCAACTTACTTATCGTACATTTATCTTCCAGGGATGAGAATGGGAGTTTCGTTTATGGAGGATTCAGTAAGTGTAAACAACCACTGCCTGGTGCTAAGGGTTCAGAGTCCCCAAACTCCTTCCTGGACCAGGAGAGCCGAAGGCGAAGATCTACCATGGTTGATTCTTATCAATTGCCTGGGTATTCGGTGGAAACCAGTGTTCTGCCCACAAAAATGAGAGAGAAAACACCATCGTATGGTGAGTTTCCAAGAGTTCGTTTTGTTCTGCTGTTTGTTTTGACTTCTCCTGCCCTCCCCCTTCCTTATTTGGAGCTGTTGGATGGATTTGGCAAACTTTCCACGCAAGAGGAAAACATACACTTCAATGATATTCTAAGTATGAGACCTTTATTCCTCTCTTTAAAGTGAAGCCTTGTTGCGTCATCACTCTGCTTGGCATCGAAGCCCAGCTGGGCGAGCTCATGTTACAGGTTTAACTTTCAGAACCTGGATTTCAACTTGGAAATTGCTTTGCTCTGAAAAGTCACCGGTTCCACAGAGTCTGTTTGCTATGGAAATACGGTACTTTAATATACACGACTTAGTTTAAAATTTGGTAATTGCTTCTGCTGAAGTGGCTGTGATACTGCAGGGTCTAACTTAAAAATGAAGGCAGTGATTCTCTCAAGTCACCAAGCTTGTCAGCCTTGTCACCATCCTTTTATTTTCTCTGAAGGCAAACCCAGGCCTTTGTCCATGCCTGCTGATGGGAACTGGATGGGGATCGTGGACCCTTTTGCCAGACCTCGAGGTCATGGGAGGAAAGGTATGTATAACCTAAACAAACCAAAAGCCACCAAAGAGTGTCCAAGACCTAGGTCCCAGCTTTAGCTGTGTGCCTGAATGAGTTATAACTACACGAGAGTACTACCTTCTGAGTGAGTCCCATGCTCCCATCTATAAAATCAGAACTGTTAAAGAGCTCTAAGATTCTATTTATTTATTTATTATTTATTTTCATTTCATTTTCTTCCAATACATTCAATCACATTATTATTTGTCTTACAAAATGAATATTTCAACAGGTGAACATTTCTCCCTAGTACTGTTGATAAAACTACGAAATATCTTCAACAGATAATACCACACCTCTTTGTGCCATTAATGCTTTGCTTCCTTTTCCCCTCTAAGATTCTATTTATTTCTAGAATGGCAAAGTTACATAATTTCAGTTAGTGATCATAAATCTTCTATTTAGCATTGTGTGTTTGAAAATGGCTGTGGACCTTAGTAGTCTCATTTTTGAACAAGTGGAAATAAATTCTTCATCTGTCTAATCCTAAATGTTGGGACTACTGTTATTGTATATTTTTGATGAACAAATATGGATTTTTTTTTCTGCTCAAATCCTTCTTGTTGGAGAGTTATTAAGTTTGTAAAAGAAGTTCAATTCACTCCATGATCAACATTATTAGTTATTACAGTGGCATTGAAGGAAGTGTTTTAAAAATTCTTATTTTCTGCCAGATTACATTTGACTGTCATCACTGGCAGGATATTATAACATGCTTGTGCAATGCTGAAACGAACTGCTGAAGAGTTACAGTATAATAGGCTTTAAACAGCAAAAGGAAGACAGTTAAAGACTTCAGGTAGTTAAGGTGTCAACTCTTGACTTCTATGAGGGACCTAGTCAAGTTTGTTCATCCAAGTACCAGGATCACCTGGTTTAGGCTAAAATGAAAAAGGACAAGGCATCAGCCGTTCCAGTGTGAAAGTCCGTGGAGCAGTCAGCAGGTGGCAGGTTTGGCTTTTGTTTAGATTTAGAAACGGGAACATCTTTATTGCCATGCTTAGGAGGCTGGATTTAGTTTTTCATTTCTCTTAGTCTATAGAGAGATGGAATAGGGATATCGGGGAGTGTGAAATTGAGAAATGGAAAATTACTTATCTTCCCCCTGTTCTTCCTTCTCCATTTTTCTTGAATGATTGTTTCAGAATGAAAGGATCTCACTTTTATTTTTAACATAACAGCTTCATGGACACGTAACATAGATAGCACAGAACTTACCCTCTTAAGGCATAAGATGAAATGGGATTACTTACATTCACAGAACTGTGCATCTGTCAGTTCCACAACCCTTCTGTCACCTCAAAAAGAAACCCTATACCTGTCCACAGTCACTCCCAATTTCATCCTTCCCCAGACCTGGACAGTAATTAACCTACTTCGTGTTTATGGGTTTGCCTGTTCTGGACACCTCACATAAATAGGTTTGTACGATGTATATCTTTTGTCACTGAACATTTTTTTTTTAAAAAAGAACAATTTTATTTATTATTATTACTATTACTTTTAATTTGACCAGAAAGAGAAAGAAAGTGATAAATCAAGCCCCCATGTCTGGGACTTGAGTTCACCATGTGGGAGTCCAGTACCTTAACCACTATGTCACCTGCTGGCCCTGACACTGGGCACTTTTTAAAAGTGACTTTTCCCCTTTGATTACAAAAACAAAACAGGTACATTGGAGAAGCATCTAGAAAGCATGAGGAACATAAAACTAAGCTGGAACCTGCTACTCTAACCTAGAAATAACCATGGTGTGTACTCCAGTTCTCCGTATATTTACATATTATATACTTAGAAAAATGTGAAAATGTAAAAAAATAAAGATGTTCCATAATACTGTGTAAAGTGACTCCTATGTAGAACATACATTTTTTATAAATTCATTAGTATTCCATCTTAGGACTGTAGCACCTACTTATTCAGTGTGCTACTGCTGGAAATTTAGGTTATTTCTATTTTTCTCCAATTATAAATGTTTCAGTAAGCATCTTTTGAATATTTTGGGGAGTGGAATTTTTGGGTCAAAAGAATGCTACATGTTGTCAAAGTGTCCTACATTTTAAAGTTTCCCCGCCTCCCACCTCACTCCCAGAAAGCCTACAGTATTTAGGGCAGGATCATTCTTCCTTATTCAGGAATGTGGAAAGCATTGCAGGACATTAAAATCTTTGACTACCTCCCATTAAAGGCAAATCGTCCCTGTCCTTCATTCAGGGTGACCACCCAAAGCACCTCTACCCCCCAAATTGCTCCTGACAGGGTGCTGCAGGAGGAGAACTCTGAACATCCTGCCTCATATGGAGGGCATTGAGCGAAGACAGGTGGGGAAGGAGTGACTATCTTAATCCAAAGCATACAACTTTCTTTGTTTTTTGTCAGTAAGGGAAATTGTGGAAAGTCTCCCACTGGTTAGGAAGTGCAGGCTCCCTGATTCTGCTCTGTTGTCCATTATTCTGAGGTGTTAAGGCAGCCAAAAGCAGGACGGGCCTCTTCCAGTTCTGTTTTCTAAATACCTGTGAAGTGGACCTGCCACATGCAAGACCTTGGAGCAGGTGCAGGGAGGAAAGCAGGGCGTGTGCGACTTTCACAGTGGCCTCAGGAGTGGGGCAGGCGC
The DNA here is from genome assembly GCF_000334495.1 of Tupaia belangeri chinensis. Taxonomy (NCBI): domain Eukaryota; kingdom Metazoa; phylum Chordata; class Mammalia; order Scandentia; family Tupaiidae; genus Tupaia; species Tupaia belangeri. Next base: position 2,269,193 of record NW_006159444.1, read on the forward strand.
AGTGGGTTATCTTAACCGACTTACGGACTTTGTCTGAAAACAGGGGAAGACGCCCTTTGCCGGTATTTCAGTAATGAACGGATCCCTCCCATCATTGAAGAGAGCCCCTCTCCCCAGTACCGGTTCTCCAGACCCACCACTGAGCGGCACTTGGTCCGAGGTGCAGACTACATCCGGGGGAGCAGGTGCTACATCAACTCGGATCTCCACAGCAGTGCCACGATTCCATTCCAGGAGGAAGGGACCAAAAAGAAATCTGTCTCGTCAACCACGAAGGCCTCCTCCACAGAGCCCTCCCTCCTGGTCAGCTGGTTTACCCGCCTGAAACTTTTGACTCACTGAGAGCGCCTCCATCCCCTGCCCGCTCCTCCCGCCAAGTGCCTTCCTCCTCCTTCAGTGGACATCGCTCCGATTTCACCCACAGTGTTATGTGGTGACCTTAGGTCACGTTTTTCTTTTCTCTTTTTCTTTCTTGGAAAGTTGTATGCTACCCCTCTTGGAATCCTGAAGTAAGTGGATGGAACAACTCTGGAGCATCCTAGATGCTGGCTCATGGAGAGAGGGGTAGGCCATGGGTATCTGATTGTCTTCCTCTCCAGTCAGAACATGGAGACCTGCTCTGTCAGTAAGAGTCCTGGCCAGAATGCGGTCATTATGAGGAACTGGCGGCATTGTTTGCCTTTTTCGTCTTTGAAAGGGGGGACTAAAATCAGGGGCTGTTGTCATGCAGGTGTGTTGGTTGGTGGTGCAACTTCCTTACCTGAAAAAGCCAGTGGAGAAAACATTTTTGTTTGATTTTTAAAGCTACCATATTTGTCAGTGTAGCAGCTTTGACTTTGAAATAGCACGTGACAAGTGTCCAAAGCTCTCAAGTGTAAGTCTGTTACACTTGGTGAATCCCCACTTTCATAACAATCTCACTATAGGTCAGTTAACACAGAAGTACATGAACACCTTTTTGATAGGGCTTATTACAAACAAAGTTTATGGTTATTTGTGAGGGGTGTTGTCATATATTGTTGTCTATAAGGGAAGGAAGCTGTAAGATTTGCTCAAAGCCAAAGTATCATTCCGAAAAGTGAAGCAACAATTTAGGTTTATGAGATACATCAATTTGCATTTTTACTGTTCAATGTCTATCTTCCAGAAAAGAATGTGTACTTCTTCAAAACTGTGCATATTTTGCTAATTAGAAATATCTTGAGACACCTCATGGTCACTCATTTTCAACTAGCATCAGGTATTTTGAAAAAGTGTGTCTGGATAGTGACTCTTGTTTAAACTGAATGTATGATATTTTGTTAGTTTGGAAAAATACTATCTTGTTAATTTAAGTGTTTTAAATATAGTTGTATATTTTTCTTACTCTTAGTAATATGTAATTGAAATATTTCTGTTCTGGGTCATACAGAAAACTGATGACTGAGAGCATTTGAGGTGTTTTCAAATTCATGAATGACCACCATGGCTGTTGACATGGCTGTTTGGTGAGCACTGTTGTTGAAAAATAAAATAAACCCTCTCAGGCATTTGGGGTTTTATGGATGAGAAATGAAGGAGCATGTATAAAGTAAAATTATCGTTGGGGAATTTGCTAAAGAATATTCCTAGCAGGACTGGTATACCCTACGTGAAATCGGACTTTCTCACAATGCTATTTGCTTTGCTGAATTGCCAGGTAGTCAGCCACCGAGAGAGACGCTGAAGTTAGGAGCATCTTCTGTTTAAAATGTCCTGGGGGATTCAAAGAACTAATAGCCACACACGATGGTGTGATTGACTTCAGTCAGGCTGTTTTCCTGACAGCCTGTAAGGGAACTGCAGTGAAGATCCGAGTATTCCAAGTATTCCGTGGGGGAGGCAAGGGTGTCTTGGAGTGTGTGATTCAATGGGTGCTTAGGCGTACTATAAAGGGCAGAGCCTAGTCATGGGGGGCTGCGAGTGGGAGGGGACTATTTAAAGGCAGCAGAGCCAGCCCTTGGCTATTTCACTGTTAGCCTGAGCTGGCTGTGTGCCCAGGAGATGGGGCAGTAACACCTCACTCCACCTCATTGCCTGGATTTAGGGGAAGACTGTCAGTGTTGTAGTTCCACTACTTAGTGAATGAAACAGCTTTGGAAGGTAGTCCTTTTTCTGTGGAGACAATGCTATTTGTGAGTTCAATGACCACCTTGAAATGAATTTTTAGAAGTCAGTCTTTGGGGCTCAGCAGGTGGTGTACTGGTTAAGGCATTGGACTCTCACATGGTTAACCACAGTTCAAGTCCCGGACCTGACAGCTTGAAACTCATGCTGGGTGTGTGTGTGCATGTGTGTCCAAAATCCCAGGAGGAGTATGGAGGATATCTCTGTCTCTCTCTGGAAAGTATACATGGCCTATGGCAAAAACCTGAAGGAAAAGAAATAAAATAAAAAGAAGTCAGTGTTAACTCTCAGCAGAGCCCAGCGTATGTCACTGCACCAGACTGGTACTTTCCATACTCTGCTCCCACAAGCCCTGGGGAATCTCAGAGCCAGTCTTGGCATTTTCTATCTTCGATCAGCCTCTGCAGCTTTGTTTACTTGTATTTTTATTTGGGGGGGGATTTCTTGAATCATGTTTGAAAAATGTTATGCTGCTAAAAATGATTTATGTACCTCTACTATTGAAATGTATAAGCAATAGTTTCATATGAATTTTTTAGAAGTTAATGGAAACTGCTTGACATACTAGTAACCCAGGTTTAAGGATGAACATGCGTTAACATATGAAAATGTAGGATGACACTTCTTCACATACTATTTCAAAACAGTGGTCTTTTAACCCTGCTGGACTCCCATAACGTCCATCCCTTTTTATAATAAATGTTTTATAAAGTCATTTTACAATCATCAAATGAGAACCATGGATGATAAAATTTGCTTTCATATATAAAAGCACACCCCTTTATTATTCCGAACTGAAATTAAAAGGGGATATAACTACCTTCTAAGCACATCAATATAATGTCCTAACTAAAATATAAGGTAATGAAGTGATTGTTTGTATACATAAGTGCTCTGGCATGATTATTATAAGATGCGAAGGCATGATGAAACAAGGTGCGTACTGTGTGTGCGTGTGCATGTGCGTGTACATGCTGTCAGCACCAGCGCAGTAGCTGTAAATGCAGACCTGCTATGTTGGCATTTCAATACCAGGAACAGGAGTGGTGTCAGCAGTGTAAGTAATTTCTACAAAGTGGCCAATTCCTGGTCAAGTGCTAGCAACACAGACTTCCAGAATAACCTCACTCGTGTGGGGCTTCCCGTGTGTCTGGTGTCATTCTCAGCGCCCACTGGACATCTTGGCGAGGTGAGTGCTGCTGGGATTCCCATTGTACATAGGACCAAGTTACCCACGGGTACATGGCAATGACAGCCTAGTGGGGATGAAAATTGAAGCAGTCTGCCCTGGGATATTCGCTCATCATCCCTACTCAGTAGGCTTCCTTCGATTTGTATTCTACTTGTATTCCTGGAAGACTCAAAAGATATTAAACCTGAACTAAAAATTCTCTGTTTATATTGAAAATGGAAATACATTACAGACTCAGATAGTTGTGAACTGGTTTTATAGCTATGCTGGTGAGGGACATCTTTGTTGGGAGGGCCTACTTTGTAAGACTGTAGCATCCATGGATAGTGGTTTTTTATATTTTAGTATTTTAGTTCCTCCTGCCCTAAAAGGTGCTAACCAGAGAGCAAAGAGACAGAGAGAAAGAAAGTGAGAAATCACCTCCCAGGTGGAATGGCCATGTTTCAATCCCTTCTCCATTTTCCTGTTGGGATTTTGGATACAAATGTACATGTACCCAGCATGATTTTCAAGCCACTGGGTCTGGGACTTGAATCATAGTCAGCCATGTGCAAATCTAGTCACCTTAACCACTATTTCACCTGTTGGCCCCTCACAGGGTTTCTGTAACACATATTTTTTATGAATATTTGAAGACTCTGTATTATTTGTCTCTATTTCTCTCCTTTCTGTCATTACCTCACTAAACCTAAAGTTTTAGAATCTGTTTTGTGGGTGTTGTGTTTGAGTTTTTCCTTCCCAGAAGTCAAATCCTTGCTGCCTCCTTGGGGCCAAAGACCAGCACATTCCGAAGTTTCAGTCTGTTAGTCTTCAGAAAACCTTAAGAGGTATTTATACATAACTTTTCACTCCTGCAAAAGCTTGAGTAGGTAAATCTGTTTGATGTTTAAATATTATGACCAAAGCATAAACCTCATGTTGCATTTTTGCTGTCATAGGCATGAGTGGGGTGTGGCCCTAACTTAAATGTTTTCCGCTATCATATATGTGACTAGTTTGACAGATTCCTGGCTCACATATTGCTCTCATACTTGTTAATAAAGCATTACACCATTCCCTTTAGGATGAGACTACTGCAAACTGCTTCCTTGGATATTATGTAGAAGGGGGACAGCTTAAAAGAAATTAGACCCTTTTGGGTCTGGCCAGTTTTTGGCTTGGTCAATGATACTTGATTTTACTTATTTTTAGAATTTTTATGTCTTTATCAGCTCAGGTTGTTAGGAAATAATACCATATACAGAGTGGTATATGGTATATGGTATATGGTAAACAGAAATTTGTTTCTCATAGTTTTAGAGTCTGGGAAGTCCAAGATCAAGGTGTTGGCTGATTCACTTCCTGGTGAGGACCCTTACGATAGTTCACAGACAACCATCTTCTTGTGGTGGCCACACATGACAGACAGAAAGAGAGGAAGCAAGTCCTCTCCTTTCTCTTCTTGTAAGGGCACTTATCTCATTCATGAAGGTTCTACTCTCTGACCTAATCACCTCCCAAAGGCCCCACCTCTCCCAATACCAATAAATCGTAGATCAGGGTTTCAAAATACAGATTTTGGAGAGGACATGAACATTCCATACCCCTCTGCTCGTGTATTTTAAAATGCTTTCATGCTAATCAGCTGGAAGGTGAATACTTAAAAATCTGTTTACTGATTGAAAACTGGCTTAAGGAGCACACAAAAGCTGACCTTTCTGATATTTTCAAATATGTGGAAGGCCTTAAATGAAGCATCAAGCCTAGTTGAGCTAAGCAAATGTTTGGTAATACCTAAAGAAATAATGTACTTCATAGATTGTAGGTGGTGATTTAAAAAAAACCTTACTGTAAAATTTACATATAATTACTTGGAAACTTCTCAAGTCCTAACTGTAACTCTAGAGAATTCTATTTATTTTGTACTGGAATTACTGCTAGATGTGTATGAAGTTGACAAAGGGGGCCCTCAATGTAAGGCTAACATATGGAAAAAGTGACTACATCATGTTCAGACTTGCTAGAGAGCCATGTTTTTCTCTGGTTTTAGGGATGGGGTGTCTGTACCAAATTCCGTGTGTGTGTAGAGGAAAATGCTTTCTTATTTCAAAAGTCCTTCTGAAACATTGGTCTATGGCTTACCATTTGGAGAGAGGACGGTTAAAATTTTGCTCATAATCAGTAAAACAATATCATAAAGCTAGGAGGTTGTCACAAAGTTGTTCAGAACCTTTGGGGCACACAATCTGCTCCCCTTAGATAGAAATGCAAGTGGCACTGGTTATTGAGGACTAGATTCTGGTTGTAACCTGATCATGACTAGGAATATACTAAAATTCTTTGACCATGTTTAGGAAATTTATCTTCTCTTTTTTATTTGTTGCTAGAGAAATCAGACACTTGCTAGAGAGAGAGAGAGACAGAGAGAGATAGAGGGTGACAGGTAAAGTGCCTCCCCCCCAACTCCCCCACGGGGCATGTTCTTGCCACAATCCCTTCTCCACCTCTTCCTGTCAGGATTTTGAGCATGCACACATACATGCCCTGTGTGTTTTTCAAACTGCCAGGGCCAGAGTTTGAACTGGATGGCCATGTGAGATCCAGCTACCTTTACCCCTACCTAACTCCCATAGGCTGGCCCTGAAGATCATTTAACCTGTTCAGCTGTTCATATACTACCAATTTAAACAGGGATCAGAACCTGTGGGGCAACCCTGTGGAAGGTCGGACCTGAGTCTACTCTCTCCTGAATGTCACCAGCTCTGTTGGAGACACAGTGCTCTGAGCACCCTGGTCACGTTTGCAGCCCACTTGTGAGCCACAGATATCCTTCACTAAATGAGTTTTTCAGAAAAGCTGTGAAGCTGAAGTAGAAGAAGAAAACGAAGAAATAAACCTCAAAATTATTTTAAAAAGGAAGGAGAAATAATGACTCCTTACATTCAGGATGATGTCTAGAACACTGTAAACACTTGGATGTTTGTGAATGAATGGCTAAAAGGAGAGAAAATATCAGGAGAAAAGCAACAAAAGAGAAATGATCTTCCACTGATGAGATCCACATATAAAGCTTTATAGTTTAATGGGGGTGAAGACTGGATTTTATTTAAGATATTTCTTCACCACTTGGACATATCTTGGTCTGAACATTTTAATTATGTTTAAGGAATCATGAAAGAGCTTTAAATATAAAGTTTAATATAAAGTAATGCTGTCTCTGAAGAAAAATTGTGCTTTCAGTTTTAGTGAGCATCATGTTATTTTTAAAAAAAAACCCTCATATTTATACTGTGTCACTCTGTGCCAGGATAAGAAAGGAGGGATTTGGGGAATTAGCACTAATTTAGAGGTCTTTGACTTTTGGAAATTGCCGTTAAGTGGTATGAGCAGTTGGGGACTCAGCTTTTGAAGTCCCGTAATCCAGCTTTCCCGCTTCACCCTTCTGAGCTCGGTAACTTGGAGCAAGGTATCTTTGCTTCAGTTATCTATGAAATGGGGATAATAATAGAATCTACTCTATAGGCTTACTGCAACTAAATGAGAATGTGTTTGTAAGGCCTTTGCTTAGTATAGTCTAGCACACAGCACTTGATGGATGCTGATGCTTGTAATACTGTAGTAGCAGCATTTATTCCATCTTGACCTTCAATACATAATATATTCAGAGCTGGTCAACAGAGGATTGCTCATTCTTTTGTCCATAATCACAAAATAATGCTGTCACATTATCAGACGTCTTCTGTGGAAACTGTGGCCTGGAAATGGGGTTCTGGTACAAATCTCAATTACTCATATATTTTGGATGAGTCAGAACTAAAGAAATGATAAAAGTCTGTCTATGATTGGACACATACTCAGACTAAAAGAGTTCATCTTTACATTGGCTTGCTTTATCATCAGTCTATTTTGTCTCTTGAATCAAAAACTTTCAACAAAATGATACATGAAAACAAAGGAAATCTAAGTGTTTTCCCTATCTCCTAGATGGCTGAAGGACTTTGCTTCTCATCTTTCTCTTTCTTTTTTAACTTATTATCATATTTTTCTGAAAGAGAGGGAGAAAGTTAAAGAAAAGGCACCCCCATTACGGTTCACGTGACCCAACTCCAGCCTCAGCAAGCCCTGGACCTTGGTTATGCACACACCCTGTTTGTTGAGGGAGGACTCTGGACACAAGACTGTAACCTTCCCTGTGGGTCGGCCCTGCAAAGCGTTGCATTACTGCTGCGTACCATCTGGCCCCTTATCTCTGTCATGAAGTGGAACCCTCCACTGCATTTCTATGTCCTATATTTATAAAAAAGAAGGAATAATGTAGTATGGTACCTGTCCTGACAATTTTCATTGTGAACAGGAACTCTTGCTTAAGCATAAGGCCAATAGGATGTGTTGCTTTTGTTGAAGTTTGTGATAGTTGTCATGTGCCTTTACCACCTAGTGCTTCCTTAGGTCCTGGAAGAAATCGGGAAAGAGGAACTGCAAGAGAGGCACACGGTACTGAAAAATGATTGTTAGGCTCAGCTTTCATTTGGTTTACTGAGTTGTATATGATAATAGAAGACAGACTGATGATAAATTAAGCCAATGTTAAAATAACACTGTCGTTTTGAATGTATAGCCAATGATCTGGGTGCATCCGGTCTATCAGGCAGACTGACACACAGACTGTCCAGATCCTTAGCTGATGCAGATACAGGAGTCGTGAATGTTGTTTTTGTAAAGACTTTTGTGGCCAAAGTCCCATTTCTGATTGCCCATAAATTGAAGTGTAAGCTACTGGACCGGGATTGGGCTGTAGCTATGGTTTTTCTGGTGAATTTCTCAATCCTTTCCCTGCTTGAGTTCCGACTCCCCCATCTATTAAAAGGAACCCTATGATTTGAGAATATTTGGCCATGTTTTACCTACATAATCATGTTTTGTATGATTAGGCTTACTAGTTCACAAATGCCTCAAGGACAGAGATCATATTTGTTCTTCCTCTTTGTAGCAAAACAATTCTTCCCTGTGCCTCATGCTATAGTTGCATTTTATAGTGATTATCTGCCTCTATGGGTCTCTCACCCTCACTGCACTGAACACCTAATGATGACCCCAACTTTGATCTTAATCATCTGTTTATCTCTAGGGCCTCTTGTTGTTGATTCCTAGGAAAAACGATCATGGTGGATTGATAAAATTGTCATTTTTTATTATTGGTATTCATGGCAATGTCAAGGATAAGCAAGCATTGGTTGTGGGTGTTTAGATCAGATACAGAATTAAACAAAACCAAAGAAATCCCTCCAACATTCAGGGCTTGTTTTAGAAAAGAGAATTAAATGAAGACCTTTCAAGATTTTGCTTCTCCTATTGCTCTTAGGATATTGAAATAAGTGGAAGAACAGTGAGTACTGTATTTTACTTGGAAGTGCCACTGCTCTTTTCATATTTCTTCTTAATGAAGAAATGCCACAGAAGCCACCCTTAAAGAAACAATTATGAGGGAACCAGCAGTTAGTGTAATGGCTATGTCGCTGAACTCCCACGTAGTCGACTGCGGTTCGTGTCCTGGACCCGGTGGCTTAAAACTCATGCCAGGCGCATGTGCGTGTGTGCCCAAGATCCTGAGAGGAGAATGGAGGAGAAGGGATTGCGGCGTGGCCATCCCCCCTGGGGGGTGATTTCTCGCCTTCTGTCTCTATAGCTCTCTGTCTGTCTGGTGAGCGCACGTGCCCTGTAGTGAAAATCTCTCAAAAAAAAAAAAAAAAAAAAGAAAAAGAAAAAGAAACAATTACAATTCCTAGATGACAAAAAGTACAAATGTCAGTGCTTAAGATTTGGAGTGTGTGTTAGTTTTAATTAACAATTAGTTCCTTTTCACTGATGCTCTTATTATTATTGGTAGAGGGTGTGTGGGCTTACCAGAGAGAGACATAAAGAGAAATGCAGAGAGAGAAGTAAGCACCATCCAGTGGAGTATGGTCACACCACGGTTTTTTCTCCTCCATTTTTGGGATTCTGGGCACACACAAGTGCCTGACATGTTTTTTTCAAGCTGCTGGGGCTGAGATTTGAAGTAAGGTCAGCCATGTGGGATTCAGCTCCCAATGTACAACTTAAACTATCGTACTTACGTTCTTCTTTAAACCCCTTTCTAAGCACTTGTCCTAGAGCCCTGAATCTTGTCTATGGACTCATCCTTCTAGATTAGTCACCTGGCTGAGGTGACTCTCCTTGATCCTACTCTAGACAGGATTACATAGGTCTCTTCTGTTCGTCCATAGCATTGACTTGTCCTTTCAGTTGTGTTAGCTCCCCAGCTTGAAAACCTTTGTAAGCAGGCTCTGTATAATTCACATAACACGCAGCAAAATTACCAGAGTAACGGGATGGTAAAACTCATTATTGTTCAGCCAGGAACAAAATTAGAAATTATTATAGTTTTCAGTGGAAAAATATTTTAATTTTATGTTAACATTTCTTACAGACTATTTCATGTAGAATTTCCTTGCACTGGCTCTTATTTTAAAGAAAACATTCTACAGGTGTCAGAACTCAATCATATTTATAGGAAGAATAAACTTTGGCTGTCAACAACAGCTTATTAGGTTATAGGGTTACAGTAACTGCTGAGAATATAAGCACCTTTTGAAGTCTACAAAGAACTCATTTAAGGCTTATACAGGCAATTCCAAATTAGCCATAGAAAAATTAACGGTAGAGGGTAAGGCCTAAGAATATTCCTATAAATGTAGCAAGACGGTAAGACAATTTCAGTTGTATGATGTTTGGTTGAAGGAGAGTAATTTGCACCTGAGAAAACAAAGCATATAAATATTCAGGCTGTTGACCACATAGTGAAATATTACTAAGAACCTTCATCCCAAGGGGTTGAATTAAAATCACTGAGAAGGTTGTTGCTGTTATTTTGTAGACAAACAGCAATGCTGCTAAAATCATCTGAGACATGAATGTTTAATTTTAAAATAATGTTCTTTGCTCATTGCTCTGTTGGATCCCATCAGGTGTGGGATTCTACTTTGTTGATTTAAGAAAATGAGCAGAAATTCTGCTTCGCATGCACCCTGCACTCCTGGAAGATGACAAGTAACATCAACGATAATGTAATTCAATAAAGAAAAATAAACTGAAAGGAGATATGAAATGATTAAACAAAAAGACTCTTGCAAAAAGCAGTTAATGATTATTGCAGCTAGGTATTGTTTTCCTCTTTTAATACTTCAGGGTACTTTTATCAAGAGCACTCAAGTAGAATAAACTGAAAATGTAGACTACTCTCCTCTCCACTCATTACAAGGGAAATGGAATTGAATTCTATTCTTGGCAATGGAAAATACTTGGTGCATGCAAATAAGAAAATTCTGCTTTTGCCTTCTCTCTCGTGCAGGGAATATTCATCTTGCGCTCTCCGGGAAGCCTGCTCCTCTGCTCTGGATGTCTTTATTTGACTTGTACTTTTCCTCCTATGTTTTCTGAATTTTGGCTTTGGGTTTCTTCTTTTTTTTAAAAACAAAAACAAAAACAAAAAAACTTCTCATACTAGGATCATGATATAGCAATCCCCAAATCTCAGTGACTCCACCCACTAGGAGTATACATTTTCCTCATGTAAAGTATATTTTGGATGTTTCAGGTTGGAAGATACACCACTAGGGCCCTCTTCCAGGTAGTGACTTGGGGACTCAGGCTCCTCTCTAATGGTTTCTCCAGTTCAGGGCTTCAAGGCTACCCTGGCACTAACCGACCGGTAGACTGGGGGATGGACCATGGCAAGGTGAATTTTAAATCTACCTGGTTAGAAATGGTCTCTGCCATGTTTTTTAAGTTGAATATTAGCTCATTAAATGGATTTTAAAGGGACCAGCAGATGGTAAATGGTTACATCTCTGGACTCCCATGTAGTCAACTGCATTTCGAGTGTTGGACCCACTAATTTAAAACTTACGCCAGGTGCATGTGTCTATGTGGCTAAAACCCCTGGCGGAGAAGGGATTGCAGCATGACCATCTCCCCGGGGGGTGATTTCTCGCTTTCTGTCTCTCTGTCTCTGGTGAGTGCACACGCTCTATAGTAAAAATCTCACTCTACAAAAAGATTTTTAAACTATTAAAATGCAAGATGATAAACTTCTCTCAAAATACTACTTTTTATCATATTTCAGGGGTTTGATATCTAATATTTTCACCATTATGAAATTATAACTAATTTTTAATTTCCATTACAATGTATTCTTTGACCTAGGCATAATTTTGAAGTTTATGTATTTATATGACATTGGGATTTCTTACAGAAAGCAGTATAAGGGATGAATGACTATAAAAGAAAAAGTGATACATTCAGCTACACTAAAGTTAAGTTGAGAAAACCATTTTTAAGTTTATTTTTTTCTTACATGAGAGTAAGAAGGAAAACGAGGAAGACAAGCACACTCTATAGTATCTGATGCTGCAATCCCTTCCTTTCCAGCCAATCAGGACCATGGGTCCTTGCCTGGCATATGCAGGTTGACAGGGGAACCAAACCCGTGATGTTCCATGTGGATCTAACTTCACTGAACAGTACATTGTTGCTGAGCCACCAAGCCAATTTTATAGTTAGAAACTTTTTTTTAAAGAGATCCAAGATGGTGGCCATCAGGAGACTGACGAAGGAACTTGAAGAAATTCACAAACACAGAATGAAAAACTTCCACAACATTTACGTTTATGAAGCTAATTTATTGACTTAGCAAGGGCTTATCATTCCTGACAATCCCCCATATGACAAGGGGGCCTTCGGAACCGAAATCATCTTCCCAGCAGAGTACCCATTCAAACCACCGAAGGTCACATTTAAAACAAAGATCTATCACCTGACTATCCATAAAAAGGGGCAGGTCTGTTTGCCGGTAATTAGTGCAGAAAACTAGAAGCCAGCTACCAAAACTGACCAAGTAGTCCAGTCCCTCACAGCACTGGTGAACAACTCCCAACCTGAGTACCCGCTCCTGGCTGATCAAGGCATAGATTGGAGCTGGTTGTTCCTTGACCTTGGGAAGTAATGAGGCTAATTCTGTTGCTCCTTGGCAGTGTCATTCAATTGCAAACCCAAACCCTGATCATGCCAGTGAGGGTCTGGTGCTGCCTTATACATCTTTGAATTCCCTTAAGGGGCCAGCTAGTGGCACAGCTGTAATGCAAAGCTCTGCAATGCTGAACGCACATGGAAGGTCTCAGGTTCACATCCTGAGGCCTCTGCGTATGCGTTTGGTGCATGTGCACATGCTGGCAATCTGGGATGGCTGCGACTGGAAGTAGATCATGGTGCAAAGACCTTGTTGAGGGCGCCTCTCTTTTTCATGGGAGAAAGAAAGAAACACAGACACACACACACACACACACACACACACACACATCCCTGCAAGATTCAGGGAATCTCCCCTAAACTCTGAAGTTTTGTTTGACCTCTGTTCAGTGTCCTTGATGAAACTGACCATAGGAGATGGACATCTTTTTCACAGTGTCCCCTGAAAGCCATATCCAGGGGGTCTATTCTGTGTGCTGCTTGGCCATCACCTTTGTACAATGCAACCCTGTGTCTATCAAGAAAGAAAGGTTTGCATTGTGGCATATTCTTACAATGGAATATTCTGCAGCAAGTGAAAACGAATGAATTATAGCTGTGGGCATCAAAGAGATGAATCTTATTAAAATGTTGACTGGAAAAAGTAAATACCAGAAGACAACATAGAGTATGACACTCTTTTTAAACATTCAAAACCAAGTAAAACCAGAAAGAATATTTGTTAGACACAGTGTATAAATGAAAGGCCAAATTCAGATTACTTGTGGTGAGGCAGCAAGGGTATGGGGAAGAAGGAACCTACAGGCATTCCATAGGTAGTTGTGTTAGCCCAAGTCTGAAAGCAGAACTGGTGTGAGGGATAAAACCGTGAGTGCTTCCTTTGGAAGATACAAACCCAGAGAAACTAGGGTGAGAATAATAGAGCAGTGAGGCGAAATAAGATACAAATGTATGGGCTGACTTATGTCCTTCCATATTTATACATTAAAGTCCTAACCCCCAGCACCTGAGAATGTAGCCATATTTGGAGATTAGGTCTTTAAAGAAGTAGTTACATTAAAATGAAGTCATGTGGATGAGCTTAATCCAGTATGACTAGTATTCCTATAAGAAGAGAACCTTTGGACACAGTAAGGTGTGAGTTGTAGAAGGACCACTTGGAGGCACAGGGACAAAACACTCAGTTGTTGGCCAATGAGAGCGACCTCAGAAGAAACCAACCCTTTGACAACTTGATCTTGGACTGCCAGCCTCTGGAACTGTGGAAAATAACTTCTGTTGTTTCAGCCGTTTCGGTTGTAGTACTTGGCTATGGCAGCCCTAGCAAGCTAATAAACAAAGTGATGCATGGCTACCACTTCCAAATGAGCCATGTAGAGTTACAGCAAGACACTGGGTAATCAAGTTTTAGTCAGTGTGATTTCTCTGGAAAGCTGAAAGGAGTTGCCCACAGGAGGAAAAGAGAAGAGGGGATTTCACCTCCAGGTGCCTCCCATCTGTCTCCCATGGGAAATTAATATCTGTATACTTTCATGACGTGTCACCTAGCCTCTTTGGTGGCTGCTCAAGATGCCATAGCCTATGCGCTCCAGTGTGGCCTACAGAGGTGGTCTGTATTTATCAGCCCTAGACCCACGCAGCCTGAGTGAGTAGGTCAGGCATGGGAGAGGCTGAGGCAGAGGTGGTTCTGAGGGAACGAGAGGATGCACACGAGATTCGTGACTGATTGATAATATCCTATTAATAATTATTATTGGGATCATGGGTACACAAGTGTTCATTTTATTTTCAAAAGGAGATAAATTTAAAAAGGAATAAACATGAACTAATGATGTTTAAATGAATCAAAGGTTAATCAACCTAATTCTATGTTCCTAAGTTTGCTTTTCTATAAAAAGAGAACAGCAACATTAAGTCTTCTAGTCTATGAACCAGGAATGTCTTTTCATTTGTTTCTTTAATCTTTTTCATTATGGTTTTCAGTATACAAGGTTTTCAGCTTTTTAGTTAGGTTTTTTTTTAGGCGTTTTATTATTTTTGGTGCTATTGTATATGGGATTATTTTCCTAATTTCTTTTTTGGATAGTTCATTGTCAGTGTATAGAAACATAACTGATTTCTGTATGTTAATTTTTGTATATTGCAACTTTATTGAATTTGTTTATTTACTTATTTGGTGCAATCTTAGGGTGTTCTGTTTATAAAATCAAGTAATCTGAAGACAGGTATAAAACAATTCTACATTCCTATGGAACCACAAAATATGAGTAAACATATCAATCTTAAGAAAGAAGAACAAGATGAAAGAATCACACTTCTTGATTTCAAAATATATTACAAAGCTACAGTAATAAAAACAGTATGGTACTGGCATAAAGACAGACATAAAGACCCATTAAATAAAACAGAGAGTTCTGAAATAAATCACATATATGGCCAACTGATGTTCAACAAGAGTGCCAAAATACACAATGGGGAAAAGATAGTCTCTGACAAATAATGTTGGGAAAACTGGATGCTCCCATGCAAAAGAATGTAATTGAACCCTTATCAAAACCAACTCAAAAATGAAATAAAGACTTAAATCCAAAAGTATGAAACTCCTAGAAGAAAACACAAGAAAAAAGCTTTCTGATATTTGACTTGGCACTGATTTCTTGGCTGACACTACACACATAGGCAACAATAATAAACAAATGAAACTACATTAGACTAAAAAGCTCTTGCCCAACAAAAGAAACAATCAAGAATGTGAAAAGGCAACTTATATTTGGGAGAAAATACTTGAAAGCCATGTAGGAGGTTAATATCTAAAATATGTATGGAATATAAGAAACTCGATAGTAAACAAAAATACCCTGAATAAAAGAAAGACCAAAGACCTGAATGAACATTTTTCAGAAGAAGACATATAAATGGCCAACGTTTCTCAAAAGAAGGCATATAAATGGTATACATAAAGGTGTTCCACACAACTAATCCTCAGGGAAATGCAAATCAGAACAAGAGTGAGATGCCACCTGTCACCTGTCACCTGTCAGGATGGCTACTATCAAAAGCAAAGAAGATGGGACCAGCAGTTGGAGTAATGGCTAATGGCTATGCTGCTGGACTCCCATGTAGTTGACTGCAGTTCGTGTCCCAGACCTGGTGACTTAAAACTCACACCAGGTGTGTGTGAGTGCGTGCCCAAGATCCCAAGAGGAGAACGGAGGAGAAGGGATTGCCGCGTGGCCATCCCCCTGGGGGATGATTTTTTGCTTTCTGTCTCTCTGTCTCTCTCTGTCTGTCTGGCGAGTGCACGTGTCCTATAGCAAAAACCTCTCAAAAATAAACAAACAAACAAACAAAAAACAAAGAAGGCAACAGCATTGGTGATGTGGAGAAATTAGAACCCTTGCACACTTGTTGGGAATGTAAAATGGAGCAGGTGCTATTGAAAACAGTATGGAGGTTTCTCAAAAATTGAAAAATAGAGCTACTATATGATCCAGCAATATCACCTTTGTATTTTTATCCAAAACAATTGAAATCAGAATCCTAAAGAGATATTAGCTCCACCTTGTTCAGTGCAGCACTTTTTCCAATAGCCAAGGTGTGAAACAATCTAAACGCCCAAGCACAGATGAATGGATAAAGAAAATGTGTATGTGTGTGTGTGTATGTATGCGTGTGTTTGTATACACATTGGATGATTATTCAGTCTTTAAAAAGAAGGAAATTCTGGGACCAGCAGGTGGCATAATGGTTAAGGTGCTGGATACTCCCACATAGCTGACCACGGTTTGACTTGAGTCCTGGACCTGGTGGCTCACTTTCTCACTTTTCCCCTCTCTCTCTCTCTGGCCAAAATTAAAATAAATAAATAAAATTAAGTTAATAATTCTTAAAAGAAGAAGGACATTCTGCAATATGCAATGGTAGCGATACATCTTGAGGACATTATGCAAAGTGACATAAACTAGTCACGGAAAGATAAATGTCGCATGATTCCACTTATATGAGCTATTTTAAACAATCATATTCATAGAATCAAAGAATGAAATGCTGGTTACCAGGGGCTGAGGAAGGGAGAAATGAGGAGTTCCAGGTAAGCAAGATGAATACATTCTAGAGATCTGCTGGTCAGCCTTGCACCAATAGTCACCAATACTGTATTGCACAACAACACTTTCGTTAAGAGAGTAGATCTCATGTAGAGTGTCCTTATCAAAATAAAGTAGAGAAGAAGAACAGAACAGTTGCTTTTCAACTCTAGGAAGCCTCTACTCTTCCTTGCACTGAGGAAATTAGCTGGTTATTTTGAAAAGTGAATTTAAGCCATTTGAGGGAGACCAAGAGTGAAGATCTCCTAAAAGTTTTAACTATAAGGTTTCTGACTATTTTTCTTTATTATAGTAGTTGTTTAAAAGTGTATAATGCATTTGATTATAGGAAATTTATAAAAAATTGAGTATGGGGCTAACATGTGGCATAGTGGTTACAATGCTGGACTTCCACATGGATGGCTGTGTGCTTTGAATCCCGGATAGGTGGCTTGAGAATCATGTCAGGCACGTGTGCATGCCTGCCCAAAATTTTGGGAGGAGAATAGAAGAGAAGGGATTGCAGTGTGGTCTTATCCCTGGGGCGGGTGGGGGTGGGGGTGATTTCTCGCTTTCTCTCTCTCTGTCATTGTCTCTCTCCAGCAAGCACATGCACCCTATGGAAAAAAACTTAAAAAAATTGAGTATGTATATTTCTCGTTTCCAAAGCTTGCCAGTTTATGTTCCATTTAAAGTAGAAGAATGTTTACTTGTGCATATTTGTTGTAAATTATTCACATAGCTAAAGCATGCAGCAATCTGTGGTTATCATGCACCGTGAACTTGACAAACATTCTCACTTTCCTTCACATTCCTTTCCTATTGCCTCAGTTAAGTAATGCACACAATGAAACACCTTTCTTTAATTTTCTTTGCAGCAAAATGCCTACATTATTTTATCAGTTGCATGAAGTTGCACACCCTGTGGTTAGTTTATTCTTTTCTTCTGTGGTTTACTTTGCATTTGGAAAGAATGAAATCCTGGATGCATTGACGTGAAGGCTAAAGAAATCAGTCATGCATCATACCAGTCATGCTCCCTGCAGGAGACACATGGCACCCTGCAGGGGCCATCCGTGAGTCCTAGGGAAGGGTCATTTACAAAAGCGTAAGTGGACTCAGAGGTTACACAAGAAATGCGAAGCAACCCAGAACCAGCACGCAGGATTGAAGGTGAAAGGGGGGGAGAGATCCCTGGAACTCGGTGAGAATTCAGCAGTAAGGGAGGGGGGTCACCACCAGGGGACATGATCTTGGGTGGAAGATCATTACGAGAGGGAGAGAAGGAGGGAAAGAAGAGTGGGTACTTGTCCTGAACTCTCTCTCCTCCTGCCAGTTCCCCTTTCCCCCAGTTGGCTAGACTTAACTTCAAGCCAGAGGACTAGAGAGGCCCCTTGATGGGGTGGTCCATGGAAGGCTTAAACTGGTGGCCCGAGGCAGAGGTAGGGTAATGGGGAGGTGGCGGGTTGTGAAGAGTGGATGTGAGGGGCACAGGGCAATTCCTATAGGGGTAGAAACATTATTTTCTAACAGATTTTTTGCTATAGTGTGTGTGCATTCCCTGGAGAGACAGAAAGCAAGAAATCAACCCCCCACATGCCACCAGTGGGGATGGCCATTCCACAATCCCTTCTTCTCCATTCTTCACTTGGGATTTTGGGGCACTCAAGCACATATACCCAGTGCGAGTTTTAAGCCACAAGGTCCGGGACTCGAACAATGGTCAGCCATGTGGGAGTCAAGCAATGTAACCCTTATGCCATCTGCTGGTCCAAGACATTTTTAATAATGCTTTTTTCAATCAAAGTGAAGTACATTTCTCTGCATGTTTTGTTAATTGCTATAGACTTTCTTTCTTTAAAATGTTAGGTTTTAATAATTTAGTTCCACTTTATTCTTTTTTTTTTAAATTGCCAGAGAGTACACATGTTTGCCAGAGATAGAGAGAGGGAGAAAGCACCCCCCAATGGGGCATGGTCATGCCACAATTCCTTCTCCATTCCTCCATCCCGTTGGGATTTTGGGCAGCCTCGCATGCATGTGGTGTGTTTTTATTGATATATTCTGGAAGCCTGAAAAAATGTCTAGCATAGGGTCTAGAAGGTAGTGTGGTGGTTAAGGTGCTGGAATCCCCCATGGCTAATCATAGTTCTAGTCCCAGACCTGGTGGTTTGCTTTCTCACTTTTCCTCTCTCTCTCTTTTTCTGTCTCTCTTTGGTGAGCAACATTCCCTATAACAAATTTGATAATAATAATAATAAATAAAATTAAGTAAATAATTATTTTAAAAAATGTCAGGCACGTGCTGGTGGTATAGTTTCCTCATACATTTTTCTTGAATTTTTGATAATTCATGAGGAAGAGAAGGTTTAGAAAATATTACTTGATGATGCTGATGCGTCTTGTGGAAAAATCCACTGGTTTGCTAGGGGTTTGGCAACTGCAAACCACGCAAAGTTTTATATAAATATTTTTAAAGCACTGTTTTGTTGATCTTTGCCAAGTTTCTGGCTTGCTAACCTAGCAGTGACAAGGCTAACATTGTTTTATAATTAGACTTATGGTTTTCTACCTTTTTAGAAGATCATAGGGAAATTCCAGAAATTCTGTGGGTGCCATCATTTCAGGCATTCCAGAAAGCAAAGCAAAGCAAAGCAGAGCAAAACAAAACACAATGTAGCTAACATTATTCTGTGATGATAGTTACTGTCAGAAGTAGAAGAGCAAGAAAATCTTTCATTGAATGGAGCTTATTATCCTGTGGAAAGTAGCTAAATCAAAGGACTCTCAAGAGGAATGCAAGGAAGCTTTGAATAACAACTTCCTGCCACGACTTCACTGCTTCTATTCACCCTGCTGCTCGTTACTCTTTACTTATGACACAAAGTTTCTTTGTCAGAATCTCAAAAAAGATGTGACAAGACAGAGAAAGCTAAGGGATGTCTTGCAAAAATATGAAATCTACCTTCTGCATAGGAAATGTGTACCTGTTCACATTCTGCTCTGAATTCTGTGCATTGGAGTGGTTTACAAAATCTCACACTTCAGGTTCGGGGGTATCTGGCTTCACACCCTTTCAAATGAAAAATATTTACCAGGTGTGGTAGCCAGCCTTCAGGAAGACCCACAATGGTCCCCATCACTGGGTGCAACTGATCTTCCAGTGTTTCCTTCCATGTTGGATAGAGATGGCCTGTGTTGCCAATAGAGATATCGTGGAAATGAGCGTGTGTGACTTTCTAAGTAGGTCAGAAGGATGCTGCTCTCCCAAGTCATTCTCTCTGGGGGCCAGCTGCCATGTTGTGAGGACCCTGGGACTGGCCTCTGCAGAGTACCTATGGGGAGGAGCTGAGGTTTCCTGCTGCAGTCAGCACTGACTTGCCAGCCATAAGGGTGCGCCTCTACCTTGTCAAGTCTTCAGATGACTACTGTGTCCCCTGATGTCTTAACAGTAACCGCACCAAGCCGTTCATTTGTGACAGAGACAAGGTGAGAAAATAAGTGCTTATTTATTTATTTATTGAAATGGTTGAATTATAGATTTTCCACCTAGCAATGACTAGCCAATATTTCATGTGATGATTATTAACTAGGAATCAGAATCAGTCATCAAAACAATCAGGACATGATCATTTTGTGCTGATATGGGACACAAGTTCAGTTAATAAAGTGTTTCTTTGTTGCATAATTTCTCTAGGATTAAGGAAATCAAAGGTGATTCACAGAGGTTGAATTTGGGGAGACTGACTTGTAAGCAATGCATGAGATATAGCAGGCTTTGGAGGAAGAGATAAGAAATGGGATGGGGGGAGCGGCAGGTGGCATGGTGGTTAACGCACTGGCCTCCCACATGCCTGACTGTAGTTTGAGTCCCAGACCTGGTGACCTGCTTTCTCACATTCCCTCTCTTTCTCTCTGATGAGTTTGTATGCCCTATAGCAAACGAAAAAAAAAATTAATAATTAAAAAAAAAGAAATGGGATAGGGAGAGATGTTATTTATTTATTTATTTATTTATTATTTCCTCCAGACAGCCTTCTTACTGATGAACACTCAATAGGCAGTTCTAGGGAACCAAGGACTAATTGTGGAATAAAACACCCAAGCAATATACTGTGCATTCACCTGATGACTGTGGCGATCAGACTTGCAGCTGCCTAGGCCCTTTGCTACCCCTCATTAAATACTTACAGTAGAATTTGCCAGTGGATCAAACACGTATTCCTAAAGAGTTCTGAAAAAACAATCCTGACTTCTCCCAGACAGTATTTTGAGTAACCATTACCAGCTATTTGAAACTGTCGCAGATAATAAAATTGTTACAAGGTAGTAGCACTTGAAATAGGATGTGTTATAATCCTTCCTTAGGATCTAACAAGCAGGGGCAGCTTCTACTCAAGCCCAGAGGCAAGAATTACGACATTGCAGGCTTGCACTCCCAGTAGCACAGGCTCCTAGACAGTAGGAAGACCCCTCCCTCTACACTGCAGCTAGATCTTGGATAAATCAATGAGAGGACATTCTATAAGGCAATGATGGTTTTGTTAAATATGTACAAGACTGACAGTAACACCTGAGAGGAGGAGTCCTATTGGGTCATCAGAAAAGCTGTGACGCATTTGTGCACAGAAAAACAGAAAAGTATGTCATGACTTTTCCAATGACCCAATAAATGGACAAGGAATCTAGTGTTCCTGAGGTTTTTACATCAGCCTGGACTGTGGAGACTTAACCTGGCTCATATTTTGGCTCCAAAGGGCAAAAGTGGCTTTTGGGGTCACTTAACTCTCTGCAAATGCAAATACACATTCTCTTTGGAAGAAATTTGGAGGGGAGGGAAGGAATGGGATCAAACAATAACACCCAGACAACTTCAAGGACATTATAGTATTCTAGTTCTACGTTGTAGGGTAGATTGTAGTCATGTTTGCTTTGTTACTTACATCTATTTTGCATATATGTAATATTTTAAATTAACTCAAATATAGACGAATACATAAATAAAACAACTGCCTCCCTTACTGATCTACCTGAACAAAGAATTCAGAAAACAGATATAAGGGTTTGGGCAGGTGAGATCAGGTATAGGAGTTAAGTCACCTGGTTCAAATTACTGAGCTTAAAGTGATCCTCTTTCCTTGCTACCCTGATTACCTCCTTTGTGGGAAAAACTAGGACTCCAGGGCCAGGGGAGAAATGGCAATGAGTGAGATAGGACTCCTGAATTGGTGTAAAGATCATGCAAACTTTTGGAGTGGATGGTTTCTAGTTGAGAGGTTTATTTGGAGGGAAATGAGTTGAAGAACAGTGGAGCTCTGAATTAGTGATAATAAATTACTATAATACTTCTTCCTGACCACTACTCTTTGCTTGATAGATGGGATCTTGCTCCTCACAGTTGTTGGAGGAGGTTGTGTATTTGTTTCTCCAGCTGTGTGACGAAGATTAGCCAGAAGCCTTGGTTATTTTTCTGTACTCATTCATTTAAATTAACAATCTGATTTCATGATTCATCCTCTACTACCCCGACTTCCTCAGTGCCTTTTACCTGTTCAGTCCTTTCTAGTGGATGCTGCGAGAATGCAGTTCTGGAACCAGAGTTTTATTATCACCTTTAAACAAAAATCATTCCATCGAGTTGTCAGAAAAGTGAGGATATAGTTTTTTCTACGTTTTTCTATGCAAAAGTGTGTCATGACTTTTCTATGCAGTCTTAGACATTACTAATGAGAATACAAAATGAAACAGTTCCTAGGGAGGGCCATTTATCAATATTTAATTATGCCCATGCTTGCTTTTTCAAAAAAGTTTATTCCCGGAGAGACACAGAAAGAGAGAAAGTGAGAGAGAGAGAGGGAGACAGGTACCCTAGACAAGGTCTGCATGCCGTGACCCACCCTCAGCCCTGCAGCCCACCAGAACCACAGTGTGCTCACAGCTCACCCACTGTAGAGGGATAGGCAGGACACAACCCTGGAGCCTCCCCATGTGGTCTCCAGCATCACACAGCAGTGCCCCAATTGCCTGTGGCACTGTGGCTGGGCCTGCATTTGTCTTTTGTCCCAGAAACTGAATTTGGGAATTCATCCCAAAGCAGCAAATGGCAAAACATAAAATGCAACAAATATGTACAATGCTGTTCATTGACAGCATTATTTAGGATGACATGTAGTGGAGCTAGAAATATCATCAATGTCCACTGATGGGCCAGTTAAACACACTATAGTCCACCCACTTAATGAGGTGCTATGAGGCTTTCAGAGAGAGAGACACGAACATGTATACTGCAATGCGCATCTCTTATATATTCAGTTTCCCAATACATTAAACATATTTTTAAAAAGTTTGCCTGTCCCTTTCCACTTCACCATGTGTGGAGGATGAGTTCTTACTTATCTTTAAGATTAAATGTGAGCAACAGCCACTCAGGGAAAACCTTTCCTTTCCACCTAATGAGTAGGGCTCCTCCTTGTGCTATCAAAATGTGCTGATGACATTGTGTGTTAGTGACCTGTGTCTGAGATATCAGCTGGTCTATGCAGCTCCCTCTAAGAACAGAGCCCTCACCTCGATCATAATAAATCCTCATCGAACAAAAGCATGACTAAACAAAGAACTTCAGCTAAGGAGTTGGAACTTTATCTGAGACATTGGGGGGACCCAGAGAGAATATTTTGAAGAAGAAGTGATAGTCCTTGACTTTAAAGATAACAAAGTATTGG
The DNA here is from genome assembly GCF_000334495.1 of Tupaia belangeri chinensis. Classification (NCBI taxonomy): domain Eukaryota; kingdom Metazoa; phylum Chordata; class Mammalia; order Scandentia; family Tupaiidae; genus Tupaia; species Tupaia belangeri. The sequence goes on from NW_006159444.1 coordinate 2,292,382, forward strand.
GAACCAGCAGTTAGCGTAATGGCTATGTCGTTGGACTCCCACGTAGTTGACAGTGGTTCGTGTCCCGGACCCGGTGGCTTAAAACTCATGCCGGGCACGTGTGCGTGCATGCCCAAGATCCGGAGAGGAGAATGGAGGAGAAGGGATTGCGGCGTGACCATCCACCCTGGGGGGGGGGGGTGATTTCTCACTTTCTGTCTCTATGTCTCTCTCTTTCTGTCTGACGAGCGCACGTGCCCTATAGTGAAAACCTCTCCAAAAAAAAAAAAGAAAAAAAAAGATAAAGTATTAATGAGAACAAAGATACAGTCCAACAAGCTATGAGAGAGAGAGAGAGAGAGAGACAGAGAGAGACAGAGAGAGACAGAGAGCGAGCGAGCCTAGGTCATTTGGTGGAAGCGAGGAGGACTTCTTGGAGGAGGTATTCTTGAAGGTGAGACCTGAGGACTCATTCATTCACTTATTGAAAACAGAATTTACTGGACTATGTGACAGGTGCTGTGGCAGATACCATCATGAAAGACAAAAGCCTGGAGCCTGCCTATGGCATGAAGGTTAAGGTGGCTAGATCCTACTTGACTGCATGGTTTGAGTCCTGGACTTGGTATTTTAAAAAACACTCCTGGCTCATGTGCACACATGCCCAAAATTCTGAGAGGAGAATGGAGGAGAAGGGTTTATAGCATGGCCATATCCCCATGGGAATTGATTTCTCACTTTCCTCTCTGTCTCTCTTCAGTGAGCATATGTGCCATATTGGAACAGAAAAAAAAATAGAAAATAGAAAATAGAAATATAGACATCTGAATTATGCAGTCAGGCAGTGGGGGTGGAGAGGACATTTCAAGAAAGGGAAATGACGGGGAATCCCAGGATCTGAGAGAGTCAGGTCTTGAGGGAACAGTTACTGAGTGAGAGAAGTGTAGTAAGTGAGACTGGCACGGATCATGGAGAATCCGTGTATATCCGGAATTTTGAGGCTGAAAATTGGCACGATCAGATGTATGGTACAGGTAAACTCAGTTTGCTGTGGGAGCACCGACATTTTCAGAAAACATCATTGAACTGCAAATAATCACCACGGGCTGGTTACAGTGATTGGCTTCTTTGAGTCATACAACCTATGAAATGAAGTTAAATCTTTTCTATGCCTTGGAGAATTGTCAGACTCCTTTTATTTTATTTTATTTTAGTTGCCAGAGAGTGCATGTGCTTGGCAGAGAGAGATGGAGAGACAGAGAGACGGAGAGGGAGAAAGCACCTCCTAAAGGGGTGTAGTCATACCACAATCCCTACTTTATTTCTCCATCCTGTTGGGATTTAGGACATATATGCACATGCACCTGGCATGTTTTTCAAACCACTGGGGCCAGAATTCAAACCATAGTTGGCCATGTGGAATCCAGTTCCTTTAACCACTAGGCTACAGGGCTGGCCCACTATTTTCTAAATTTGAGTCAGTTTCTAGCATTTTATCCTTTGTGCAAAATATCTCTGAGTGTTTCTTTAATGGGATTTAAAATTTCTTTCTGTTTTTTTTTTTTTTTTCCCCTTACTTTCTCTTTCTTTCATTGTTCTTTTTACTTTTAAATTTAAAATTTTTTTTTCTTTTCTTGACCATGCAGTTCTCTCTGGAACCTCTTTATGCTTTGTGTCACAAGTACTATAACTTGTCACATGGGTAAGTTTTCCTTCACTGAGTTCCTCCAGCTGCATGTCTAGTCTCTGGGACAACACCAGTGTCCACCTATCCATGGTGGGTTATTTCTTTGACCAATAACCAATCACCAGTTGATGATGGGAGAATATACGTGATTGGTTATTGATCATGGTATGCATCTGCTATCTAATGATTTAGGAACTGAAGAGCTGGCAGCAAAGTTTGGATTTTATGTAACTGCTCATGGCTAATTGCTGTGGTAACTGCAATTTGTACCATGTTTGCGGGGGAACTGGTAACTGAAATTTATGCATATTGGAAATATGCAAAGCATGGACTTATATAGTATTGCCTTATATAGTATTGTAATATTCAGATGGATTATATTTCTTAATTTTTAATAATGACAATCAACAAAAATAAAGCCATCTACCTATCATCATTACGTAAATTTCTTTTTTTATCATTACATAAATTTCTAAGTTCATTTGAAAAAAGGTGGTATCACTTTCTTATTACTGATAAAATTTTATTGGACTGATCAACCTCTGACACAATTTTTTTTTTAAGAGAGTTTTTTTTTTCTTTTTTTTTTGCTGTATGATACGTGCACTCGCTAGAGAGACAAAGAAACAGAAAGTGAGAAATCACCCCTGCAGGGGGATGGCTATGCTGCAATCCCTTCTCTTCCATTCTCCTCTTGGGATTTTAGGCATGCATGCACATGCACCCAGTTTGAGTTTTAAGCCACTGGGTCTGGGACTCAAACCGTGGTTGACTACATGGGAGCCAGTGACATAACCACTATTCCATCTGTTGGTCCCAACCTCTGAAACAATTTCTCTCCAATCTTGTTCTCTTTGGGTCAAAAATGATCCCAATAGTATTTTTCTTCTTGTACTCTTAATTTCAAAAATGGAGGTGAAATGGCAGATACCATCATGAAAGACAAAAGCCTGGAGCCTGCCTATGGCATGAAGGTTAAGGTGGCTAGATCCTACTTGACTGCATGGTTTGAGTCCTGGACTTGGTATTTTAAAAAACACTCCTGGCTCATGTGCACACATGCCCAAAATTCTGAGAGGAGAATGGAGGAGAAGGGTTTATAGCATGGCCATATCCCCATGGGAATTGATTTCTCACTTTCCTCTCTGTCTCTCTTCAGTGAGCATATGTGCCATATTGGAACAGAAAAAAAAAATAGAAAATAGAAAATTGAAATATAGACATCTGAATTATGCAGTCAGGCAGTGGGGGTGGAGAGGACATTTCAAGAAAGGGAAATGACGGGGAATCCCAGGATCTGAGAGAGTCAGGTCTTGAGGGAACAGTTACTGAGTGAGAGAAGTGTAGTAAGTGAGACTGGCACGGATCATGGAGAATCCGTGTATATCCGGAATTTTGAGGCTGAAAATTGGCACGATCAGATGTATGGTACAGGTAAACTCAGTTTGCTGTGGGAGCACCGACATTTTCAGAAAACATCATTGAACTGCAAATAATCACCACGGGCTGGTTACAGTGATTGGCTTCTTTGAGTCATACAACCTATGAAATGAAGTTAAATCTTTTCTATGCCTTGGAGAATTGTCAGACTCCTTTTATTTTATTTTATTTTAGTTGCCAGAGAGTGCATGTGCTTGGCAGAGAGAGATGGAGAGACAGAGAGACGGAGAGGGAGAAAGCACCTCCTAAAGGGGTGTAGTCATACCACAATCCCTACTTTATTTCTCCATCCTGTTGGGATTTAGGACATATATGCACATGCACCTGGCATGTTTTTCAAACCACTGGGGCCAGAATTCAAACCATAGTTGGCCATGTGGAATCCAGTTCCTTTAACCACTAGGCTACAGGGCTGGCCCACTATTTTCTAAATTTGAGTCAGTTTCTAGCATTTTATCCTTTGTGCAAAATATCTCTGAGTGTTTCTTTAATGGGATTTAAAATTTCTTTCTTTTTTTTTTTTTTTTTCCCCTTACTTTCTCTTTCTTTCATTGTTCTTTTTACTTTTAAATTTAAAATTTTTTTTTCTTTTCTTGACCATGCAATTCTCTCTGGAACCTCTTTATGCTTTGTGTCACAAGTACTATAACTTGTCACATGGGTAAGTTTTCCTTCACTGAGTTCCTCCAGCTGCATGTCTAGTCTCTGGGACAACACCAGTGTCCACCTATCCATGGTGGGTTATTTCTTTGACCAATAACCAATCACCAGTTGATGATGGGAGAATATACGTGATTGGTTATTGATCATGGTATGCATCTGCTATCTAATGATTTAGGAACTGAAGAGCTGGCAGCAAAGTTTGGATTTTATGTAACTGCTCATGGCTAATTGCTGTGGTAACTGCAATTTGTACCATGTTTGCGGGGGAACTGGTAACTGAAATTTATGCATATTGGAAATATGCAAAGCATGGACTTATATAGTATTGCCTTATATAGTATTGTAATATTCAGATGGATTATATTTCTTAATTTTTAATAATGACAATCAACAAAAATAAAGCCATCTACCTATCATCATTACATAAATTTCTTTTTTTATCATTACATAAATTTCTAAGTTCATTTGAAAAAAGGTGGTATCACTTTCTTATTACTGATAAAGTTTTATTGGACTGATCAACCTCTGACACAATTTTTTTTTTAAGAGAGTTTTTTTTTTCTTTTTTTTTTGCTGTATGATACGTGCACTCGCTAGAGAGACAAAGAAACAGAAAGTGAGAAATCACCCCTGCAGGGGGATGGCTATGCTGCAATCCCTTCTCTTCCATTCTCCTCTTGGGATTTTAGGCATGCATGCACATGCACCCAGTTTGAGTTTTAAGCCACTGGGTCTGGGACTCAAACCGTGGTTGACTACATGGGAGCCAGTGACATAACCACTATTCCATCTGTTGGTCCCAACCTCTGAAACAATTTCTCTCCAATCTTGTTCTCTTTGGGTCAAAAATGATCCCAATAGTATTTTTCTTCTTGTACTCTTAATTTCAAAAATGGAGGTGAAATTTACAGATATGATCTTAAATTCTGCATTTAACTTCATATTAATTTATTCCTATATGCACTTTGTTGTCAATCTTGATCTCTCAGTTATAATCTTAATTTAGACTCAGTGTTTTATTCACAGCATTTGTTTTCTTTCTTCCAGTGCCTGTGAGGGTCTCTTTGTAAATTCCTGTAGTGAGAGGATATTCAGGGGATTCCAGATTGAGGTTTAGACCACCCTGCCTGAGGATCGTCTGCTGTTCACTGCACAGATTCGTAGGCTCATATGCCCTTTGGTGGGAACAGAAGTTTGGCTGTTTCTTCTTCTTCTTTTTTTTTTTAAATAGACCACAGATTAATTTATTTTTAACAACCATCATGCCATGAATTCATAGGGAATAGGTTCCAGTAGCTCAGGCTCCTTTCCATTGGTCCTCACAAAGTGTGCTTCTCTGGGAAGAGCAGGCTGGTGCTTTAGTTGAACCCAGGTACCTTTCTCTTTGGCTTCCTTCTTTCTCTGGTCATTTTTCTTCACATGTTTTAGGAAGCCATCTCTGCTCTTAGAATGCTTAGTAGGCTCAATACCCACATGAATTCTCTTGGCAAGAATCTTGCCCTTAACTTTTTTATTTATAACAATGCCAACAGCATGCTGGGTAACATCGTATGTAGACTCTTTCAGTTTTGCCATGGTAACATTTGTGGGGCATTCCTTTTTGAACAGTACCCATTCCCGTGACGTCTACAATACCACCTTTCAAGTAGATTCGCATATACGTTGCCAAAGGAACCACTCCATGTTTACTACAAGTCCTAGAGAACATCTATTTAAAAGGCCTAGAGAACCTATATCAGGTGCCACTCTTCTTTCCCTTTGTGTTCGTCATTTTGGTTAGTTACTGGAAGATGGCGGTTCCGGCCAAAAGCAGAAGTTTGGCTTCTTGATCAGCTGTGCTGCTTAGGGCAGATTTCGCAAGTTTACCCATGTGCCTGTTTCCTTCTCCAGCCTTTTGGCTGTCTGGAAGGATGTCAGAGGGGAACAGCCCAGAGGTATGCAAGGATGAAAGCAGCCAGCCTGCAGGAAGAGGCTGGGTGTCTTTTCTTTCTCCTTATAATGAATGCAGAACTTAGAGTAACAGTCGAATCTGTAGAAAATAGGGCTAGATTGTGTCATAGCAAGGATGCTGAGGATAAGGAAGAAGGAACTTTGCCAAGTGAAATTTCATTATAGAAATTGCTAACAATGAGCTCGATAGTTGAATGATAGAACCTTCTGGTCTCTTGGGACGTGCTATTCCTGCCTCCCTGCTCTCTGGCTGATACAGCATGGACTATCTACCTGACTGGCTTGGTTCTGGGTCTCAATTCTTATTACCATTTTAATACCATGTAAAAAGCTTCTGCTTTACTTGGATCTGCAAAGATTTAAATAAAAAAAATGTCATGTTGAAAAAAAGTCTCAGGTACATTTTAGGTCATGTCATACAAGATGGATTTCCTGGCTTCTTGGCCACCCCTCTAGGACATACCTAAGGAATAATAGCAGAATCATGAAGAAGTCATAGGTACACATTATAGCCTTCAGGAATTTCTTGAACTTTCCAGAAATTTCCTGAATGACTAGTTCTTTTTCATAAAGAATTGAGGGTTTACATTTTGCCAAATATTACAATCCAAGTATCCTACTATATTATAATAAATATGTTTTAAAACCCTAAATAGACTTATATGAGAGAATGAAAAAAGGCAGAAGATGATGGGGAAGGCCTGTATAAAAGTGAAAATGAATGTACTGTTGTTATGGCAGGATGTCCATTAGTACAGAGGCAATCTGGGTGTGTGTTGGCAGTTCTTTATATCAGATACTCCCCTGTAGCTTAGAGTTAAGGACTAATCTATAACTATTTCTCGAAGAGTGACTATTTTTATTCTATCATTTAAAATGTCAGAATAAGCATTTGATATTAATTAAGAGTTAGAATATGGGAATCAGATTCATTTAAAGTTTCCTAAACAGTAGCCCTAAGTCTCAGCAAAGTTTGCTTAGAATTGGTGCATCATTTTATCACCGGAAACAGAGTAAGAGCAATTTGTTTATACTTAGTGTTACTAGAGATAACTTAGCTCTAAACACTATTTACACCTGACACCAGTGGATGTAAGCAATGAAAAGCAGAAAAGAAAAGGTCAGAAGTGTACAATGAAATACAGATGCGCTGTTTCAGTTCCTCGTTACTGCTTTGCTGACTAACTACTGCGTATCTCAGTTCATCTATTTAGAGCCCAGGAATAGATCTTAGCAGCCCAGTTAGTAGTTCTAGCTTTGCTCCTAATTCTGTGAATTTAGCCCAGATGTTCAATCTCTGTCTGCATTTCCCTATCTACTAATAATGCATCGTCTTTATTAATTCTAGTTGCACTAGCCGCATTTCAGTAGTCACAGTGTGGCCAGTGGCAATGTATTGGACAGTGCACGAAAGAAAAATTTCTGCCCTTTCAGAAAGTTCTGTTGATCAGCGCTAGCCTAGAGGTATGCTGGATTCAGAGGATTTGAGCAAAACCTCCAGGATGCTTCTTTCTTTCTACTTTTGATTTATTTATTTATTTATTTTCTACAGTGTTGGCACTCTTCTCAGACCAGTGAGGTGGTCGTAGCTGCTCTAATCTCATGTCTTAAGAAGGTTAAGTTCAGCAGGGCATGTTTCTTTTCTGAGAACTCCCATAAGGATATGGGTTGGTATTGATGCTGATCAGACCAGCCAACATCACATGGAATCTCAATTAGGGAATTAGACCTGGCCAGCCCCAGAACTAGAAGCACCCAAGAAACAAGGGAGCTGAAAACATAAAGCAAGATTATGTGGAATGGACTGTAATAAAGTTTCAAAGGGTGCTTGTTTGTTTGGTTTTGGTTTATTGCTTGTGTGCTTGCCAGAGAGACAGAGAGGGACAGGGAGAAAGCACCCCTTAATGAGGTGTGTTTGTACCACAATCGCCTCTCTGCCATTTCTTCATCCAGTAGGATTCTGGGCACGCACACATTTAAACCTGGTGTACTTCCCAATCCACAGGAACAGAGACTCAAAACACACTGTTGGTGAGCTCCAGTTTCCTTAACCACTAGGTCATGGGTTGGGCCCTCAAAGTATATTTCTGTAAAGTATTAAACTATATACTATAAAGAAGAAAAATACTGAATACAAAATTTATTAGAGGTGTTAAAAATGGGCAAAGATTAGCCATGCAAACAAAAAGAAAATAGGAGATGGCAATATTAATTTCAGATAAGATAAATTTCAAGGCAAAAGCATTAGGTAGGGCGGAGCATCATTTTAGATAAAAGATGCAATCTACAATGGAGATGCAACAGGAAAAAACCTCTATGGAGCCAACTACATAAATTTAAAACATATAAAACAATTTCTACCGGAGGGCCAGCTCTATTGTGCAGTGGTAATGTATTGCTTAAGAGAATCCCATATGGTGACTATGGTTCAAATCCCTGACCTGGTCAACCCAAAATATACCAGGTATGTGTGCCAGTGCCCAAGATCCAACAGGCTGGAGAAGTGAGGAAGGGGACTATGGATCACCGTGAGACCAATCCTATGGAGGGTGCTCACCTCTCTCTTTCTCTCATATTCTTAAGTGTGTGCATGTACTCTAACATGACTACAGAAAAATTAAAAAAAAAAATACTTCTATCGGAGGGCTGGCATAGTCGTTAAGGGCACTGGACCGTTACATGGCTGACTGCGGTTTGAGTCCTGGACCTGGCAGCTTGTTTTCTCAGTTCCTCTTTCTTTCTCTCTGGTCAAATTGAATATTGATAATAATAAATAAAGTTGGGTAAAAGAATTCTTTAAAAAAATATTTCTATTGGAAATATATAGAGAAACTGACAAAACCCAAATGTCATAGAACTAAACATACTTCTCCCAGTCTTTGAGAAATCAAATAGGCAAAATAAACAAAGGTTTAGTTAAGAACACTGACATAAAGTGAGAGGTTAAATCAATAGGTACAAATGGCTATACAGAGAATTCATTGTTGTTTTCATTGCTAATGTCTTTCTCTATTTTTTCTTCTTTCTTCTTCCTTCCTTCCTTCCTTCCTTCCTTCCTTCCTTCCTTCCTTCCTTCCTTTCTCTTTCTTTCTTTTTTTTTCTTCTTTTTGACAGGGTCTTGCTGTATTTCAATTCTGCTGCCTCAGCCTCCTGAGTAGGTGGGACTAAGGGCATGTGCCATGCCCAGCTTTCAGGGTGATCTGGGACTCAGACGGGGCCTCAGCTTGCCGAGAAGCAGGATCATGCAGTGCATGCTGCTGTGGCTAACTGAGAATTCGTCTTTTGCCAAGTGTCCATTAAACATTTAAAATAATCAGCTGCTTGGAGAATAAGAACATGTAAATCAATTTTCAAAGCAAAAGTTATGTTGTCTTACTATTTTGTAACAAAACTAGAAATGAATAGTAAAGATATAAATGATAACAAAAAAATCCTCAAATGTTCCAAAATTGGAAAAACAAAACAAGCAAAAAAAAAAAAAAAAAAAAAAAAAACCAACTACACAACACCCC
>NW_006159444.1:2301803-2349644 GCF_000334495.1 Tupaia belangeri chinensis
GAAAGCGAGAAATCACCCCTGGGGGGATGGCCATGCTGAAATCCCTTCTCCTCCATTCTCCTCTTGGGATCTTGTGCATGCACGCACATGCACCCTGCGTGAGTTTAAGTCACTGGGTCCATGACTCAAACCACTACATGGGAGTCCAGTGATGTAGCTATTACGCCATCTGCTGGTCCCTGAATATTCTAAATTCTTTATCTGACATTTCCAAGCATTTCATTGTACTGTCTGAGGATGAAGAGGAGTTATTCTTTTTCCTTAGAGGAGAGGTATTTTCTTGCTTTCCTGTATTTCTTGTGACCCTGTAGTAATTTCTAGTCATCTGATGGATGGTGCATTTCTTCCTAATTCTTGAAGTTCAGTCTGAGCATTCAGAGGCGTGCAGGAGGAGGTGATCTCTAATCCCTCTTCCATCCCATTTTCACTCTTTGTGCTTCAGATTCAGTGGGAATAGAGGAATATTCGGACCCTAACTGTATTTAGATGTTTGGATCCTGTTCACTTGGACCTGTCTAGAAACTTAGTGCATAGAGGCCACTGGAACTGAATCTGGATGGAGAAGTCTCAGCAGAAAGTCTTCATTTTCAGTCAAGGAAAACAGTATTTCATTGCTCAAGTTCAATATTCATGTCAGGATGAGCCTGGGTCTGTGCCTTTCCCACTAGATGTTTCCCAGCTTTAAGTTTTAAGTAAAGTTTATTAGCATTTCTTTGACTTATTAAAGATAAAACTGCTTTTCTCAAAATTAAAAAATATATTAAAAATACCTATTTAAGGTATTTTTAAGCAAGGTGCTTCCTTATAGTATACTCATTCTAGTCAGAGTTCCATGCCTAAAGTCAGACATGTATTCACAGATATATATATACCACCTGAACTTGCTATTGAAAGTAGTTAGATTATTTAAGAAATTTTGTGAATCAATAGAATGTGGGGGAAAAAAGGAATGGAAAACAAGTGAATACACCTGAAATATGTGGGAGGAGGGTGGGAAATGGCAGAGGGTGAGAAATAGGGAGAAAAAAATATACATATATACATGAAACTAGAAATGGAAAATTAGTGATGATAATATGTATGATTAAACCACTATGCAGTATATTCTGGATGGGAAATCACTTTTTTTTTCTTTTTTTTTTGGAGAAGTTTTTGCTACAGGGTGCGTGTGCTCGCCAGAAAGACAGAAAGAGACAGAGGGACTGAAAGTGAAAAATCACCCCCCAGGGGGGATGGCCATGCTGCAGTCCCTTCTCCTCCATTCTCTTCTTGGGATCTTGGGCACACACACACACAAGCTCCCGGCATGAGCTTAAGTCACCGGGTCTGGGACTTGAACCGCGGTTGGCTACATGGGAGTCCAGCAACATAGCCATTACACTAACTGCTGGTTCCAGGAAATCACATTTTGTATGCTATAACAATGCTCAGTGAATGGACGTAAATTAATTAATTAATTAAAAAATAAAGTTAAATAAAATAATTCTTTAAAAAAAAAAAAGCCCCATCCTTCAGGTCTCTCCTGTTTAATAGTATTTTTACTGATCTTGGTTTTTAAGAGACCGGGACACATGAACTCACCTCAGAAGATCAAGGCCGATAGCTAAGTCACGTGAGCTAGTGCAGAGGCAGGTAAGTCCTCAGAACAAGCCCAGGAACCCAGCTCCCTGTGTCTGTCATGGACGTCTGTGTCTCCACGGCTTCTTTATTCCTGCCCTTGACCCCGGTCCCTGAAGTAGGGACACAGAGCAGAGAGCAGTAGTTGGACTACTGTGAGATGTGACGGGCTGTATTTCTGCTCTCATTGAATCCACCTGCTTTCTCTCTTGAATGTACTTGGTTAGGGTTAATCAGCATTCCTGTGGCCAGGGCCCTCCAGCCCCCTGGAGAGACAGAGGGAGTATCTGTGCCTGCAAGGATGGGCCTGACCCTGGTCTGTGGTGCCTGCGTGGTGGTACAGGTGAGCCAGCCCTCTGGGCAGCTCCTGGTTTTCCATGGCATGTTGTTCTGTTCAAGGTTCTATTGTAGAGAGGCAACTCTATATGTCCCTCCTATGTAGCTATTTTTAAAAAGTTTTAATTCTTAAAGATATTATTTTGAGTTACTTTGAAAATATCCTTCCAGATTGCCAAATCCCTTTCTGTGTTAAGTAAACAGTATTATTGTGCTTTGTAAATTTGAAAATGGAAAGGAGATGGAAAAAAATATGTAATTTCTATGGTTAGCCTCACAACAATTTTCACTTCATTTCTTTGCATTGAAATAACCATCCTGCTAATTGATGTTCTAAACCTCAGCTTCTTGCTGGGCCAATGAGGACTGGAATATATTTCATAGCCTACTTTAGGCCCTGACTGTCACAGAAGGAATGGATGAGAAAAAGAGACCTCTGTGTCCTGCGTTGCTCACTCCAGTGACAACATTTGCCACTTGGTGGCAGTGATTGATTTAGTCCAGGACGAAGAAGTGAGTGTATCACTTGTGCAATTTACCTTCTGAATCTAGGAAGTCTATTATAAATACGATTTATGTGTGTTATACATGAATTAGTTTATCAGTGTAATAAGCTTACAAAACTGATGCATGTGATAAGGACAGGGGAAATCCAATTAAAATTCTCTCACAAATCAGGCTGAAGTAGGAGACCATAGATCATGGCAACTGTTTGGATGGATAATTGTCCTTTTATCAAATCAATTATCATCAATTCTTTTCCACAAATATTTCAGCAAATATCTCTTAAGGTACTATGTTCAGCTTAGAGACGTGACAGATGTGCATGTCAGAGAGATCACTTAGCACTGGAGGATGGGCTGGGAGGTTCTCCTGGAGATGAGACTAGCTGCAAAGGTCTTGTGATTACGGCAAGGATGAGGTCTGGGTGGAGCGAGGTGGCAGGTTTGAAGAGGGGGAATGGTTTGGGAAATACTAGAAGGTTAAGGAGATAAAATGTGATGACTTATTTGTGGGGGTAGATCACTGCTCTAGTGTGTGGACACCATCAACTGAACTAAAAATTTGGAAGGTATTATCTTGTCCAGCATTCTGGGGGTTTGATGAGTCCCAGCTACTCATGGAAGGCATGTAATACACAAGCAGGTGTGTATTACAAGCGATACAAATTAGTCAAGGGGAAAAGTCTATCCCAGCAGATTGTTGGTAGGCTGAACAATGCTCCCGCAAAGATATTCATGTTCTAACCCCTGGTATTTGTGATCACCTTATTTCACATGCCAAAGAGAATTGCAGATGTGATTAAGTTAAGGCTCTTAAAAATGAGATTATCTCGAAGCATCCCAGTGCATCCAATGTAATCACAAAGGTCCTTATACAAAAGAGTCAGGAAGGTCAGAGAAGGTGACGTCACAACAGAAGAAGAGGTCATTGTGATAAAGGGGCAAGGAGCCAAGGCATGCAGAAAGGTTCTAGAAACTAGATAAGGCAAGGAAAAGTATTCTTTTTTCATGCCTGTAGGAGCCTTGCCCTTCATAACTGTAAGATGATGAATGCATGCTGTTTTAAGCCAACAGGTTTGTGGTAATTTGTTACAAGAGCAATAGGTAATTCAGTCATGCCCACTTACATGACTTATTTCTTTACCTCTGTCTTCCCTTCACATTTCAACATGAAGAGCTCGGTATGTGCCAAGCATTGGGAGGTGCATCAGTGTACAAGATACTGAGCCTGGTTTCCAGCACCTAACACTGTAGGTGGAATTATGATCACAGAAGCTCTTTGTTTACCATACAGGAACTTGCCAGCGCTGTTGAAGTTGGAGGAATCTTGAAAAACTTATTTGAGATAAATCTTTAGTCTTTAACACTCTGACTTAATAGTAGACTGATTCTAGTTGCTAGTGACATGAAAAATTGACAAGTATTTTATATCAAAAACCTCATTGCAGGTTTATGTTCAAAAATAATTTCCTGCCTCAGCCCCATTATCTGGTTCCAGTTCTTTGATACTTCCAATTCACGTGAGTATCTCCTTATGGAGTGCCAGATGGAGATACTCACAGCTCAGGCCATGCAGGGCAGCCGAACCTCTTCCTGGGCCAGGCCAATGCTCAGTCTCCCTGGGCAATTGTATTGGGAGCTGATCCACCAGGGGCACATCGACTGGGAATGTCAGAGCTGGGGAGAGTGTGCTTAGCAGAACTGCTAAGTGAAGTTGGAATGGATACCTTGGGAGAAGCCTTTATGGTGAGAGGTGAGACCCTTACTTGACAAAGGCCTGCTTTTTTAACAAGAAATATCCTGACTGGGGGCTCATACTCCTTGGCTGGACCCTGGACTCATCAGCAGAATTTAGGCCGAGTCCTGACTATCCTCCAAATCAAAAGGTATAAAAATGGTTCATCCTGACATGGGGCTGATCATTACTGAGTAAGGCTGAACTCAGAGATGGTTAAACAAGTTCTTAACCAACAGTGCTGCAGACCTCCTCCCGGGGTTTACCGAACAGTAGGTCGCTGTTAAGAAACAATCTACACTAAAATTGCTCTCATTTACTGGAACAGAGAGCACCTTTTTTAAACTTTAGAAATCTTAGGAATAAAAGTGTACTAAGCCAATAAAATAACCTGCTAGGTGAGACTAATATGAGGATCTCTGCTTAACAGAAAGACCCCAGCAGTATCAGAGTGGGCTGTGGATCTTCCTAATTAAGCCAATGTTTGAAGGGCAGGACATGGAAGGACAGAGCAGACAAAACACTAAAATACGCATTCTGTAGTTTTGGAAATCATAAGTAATTCAAATATTATTTGGCTTTAATGTGCCAAACGTTGTACCCAGAGGTTGAGAGTTAAACAAACAAACCAACAACTAAAGGACAACAAAAGCAAAGTCCCTGACTTTGAGACTCTTCTAGCAAGGACAAGACTTGTGCATAGAAACACGAGAGATTGTATTCTGTATGCCTTTTCTTTGAGGAAGCTGGTGCCTACGGTGCAGCTCATTTCCTCACTCCTTAGCTTGACGTTGAGGTGTGTTGTAGTCTGACCCTCAGCTGTTTTTTAGGTTTTACTTCTCATCATTCACTCCTTCCCCCCACCTCCGTTTTCTTTGTTTTTTTGTTTTTGTTTTTGTTTTTGGAGAGGTTTTTGCTATAGGGCACGTGTGCTCGCCAGAGAGACAGAGAGAGACAGAGAGACAGAAAGCGAGAAATCACCCCCCCCCCAGGGTGGATGGTCACATCGCAATCCCTTCTCCTCCATTCTCCTCTCGGGATCTTGGGCATACACGCACACGTGCCCGGCATGAGTTTAAGCCACCAGGTCCAGGACTTGAACTGCGGTCAGCTACATGGGAGTTCAGCGACATAGCCATCACACCAACTGCTGCTTCCAACCCCCGGTTTTAAAAATAACCTTTATTTTTATTCTATTTTTATGTATTTTATAATTGTTTTATACATTTAATCACTGTATATCATTGCAGTATACAAAATGAATTTTCCCATGAATCCACTGTATAGTAGTCCAGTTAAAGATATCATACAAGTTATCAATGAATAATTTTCCATTTTTATGACCCTTAAACATTTTACTTTTTCTTTTTTCCCCTTGATTCTTTTCCTCACCCTCCCCCCTTTTTCACCCTCCTTCCACACTGTCTCTAGTATCCACGATTGTTCTCCATGCTTTTGTATCTTCCAGTCTTTCAGTTTCTGTCATTGAATGCAGTCATTCGTTATATATTGAGTGGGGATATACAATGCCTCTCTTTATGTTTTAGAAGTTAATATATGCATTATAGCAAACTGAAAAACATAAGCAAAGAACAAAGTCATCTGCAGTAACAAACAGCTTACAGTTTGATGTGTCCTTCTAGGTCCTGTTTGTATACACAGTATCCAATTTTATGTGATTGAGATCATGCAGTAGAGTATGTATCATGCTTTTTCACACATCGTTCACTCTTTCACTATTGCTTCAATTTGCAGCTATTCAGATGATTCTCATTTTCATCAGACTCAGTGCTTCGTTTCCATTATAAAATATGAATTAAAAGGCCCCATTTACTTGAAAAGAGATTCAGAATAATATTACCTGTGCATCTGTGCTTCAAGGCTCAGGGCACAGGCTCCATTCTCTATGAAGTCCATCCAGCCAGATCCTTCCCCTCCATCCTGACTCATCACGGTCCTGCTCAGTATTAGTCTTGCCCATTGAGCACACGCTGCCTTCTGTTCTCCTTGGCTTCTGAGATCTCTGTGCTCTTTTCTTTCCTAGTTACACAGGTTCCAGCACATATTCCATAAATACCTCAAAGAATCAATAAAGCAAATCAGAGGTTTTTTTTTTTTTTTTTATATCTGGTCGGGGGGAGGGAAAAAAAAAAATTCGTAGAGTATGTATCATGCTTTTTCACACATCGTTCACTCTTTCACTATTGCTTCAATTTGCAGCTATTCAGATGATTCTCATTTTCATCAGACTCAGTGCTTCGTTTCCATTATAAAATATGAATTAAAAGGCCCCATTTACTTGAAAAGAGATTCAGAATAATATTACCTGTGCATCTGTGCTTCAAGGCTCAGGGCACAGGCTCCATTCTCTATGAAGTCCATCCAGCCAGATCCTTCCCCTCCATCCTGACTCATCACGGTCCTGCTCAGTATTAGTCTTGCCCATTGAGCACACGCTGCCTTCTGTTCTCCTTGGCTTCTGAGATCTCTGTGCTCTTTTCTTTCCTAGTTACACAGGTTCCAGCACATATTCCATAAATACCTCAAAGAATCAATAAAGCAAATCAGAGGTTTTTTTTTTTTTTTTATATCTGGTCAGTGGGAAGGTAAAAAAAAAATTCCAGCATTAAATCAGAGCTAATGTTAGATGTATTAGAAACAATGAATGTATTTTTTCATGCATGACACCATCATTTTCATTTTATTGATTTGTAGCCACTGGGGCTCAGACAACTGTTGGAGTTATTTGTGTCCTTGTCTTAGCCTTGTCCCACATGCTATGAGTTCAGAGTGTGAACTTAAAATGACTTGCCTGCTTCTGGGATGGGGTTGGTTCTGTCTAAACCAAAGGGATCTGACAAATCCATATTTGTTAAAGTTCAATAGTGAAGCTTAAAGGCTACCACTCCCAGAGAGATTGGCAGTGCAAGAGAAGGAAATGCCTTTACAAGGAAGGAACAAAACTGTAATTATGGCATTTCAGGCATCAGAGAGAGTCAGGGATGTTTTATGGACGATGTTAGAGTGGCTCGCGGCAGCCTACAAATCATAGCTTTTCTTAGAGATGGATTATGTTCTTGGATCCCAGTGTACAAAATTATAGCCCTCCCAAGGAAAATATATAGAGCACAGTATCAGTTAGGCAAGCGGTCATTAACTGGGAGCCCTCAGCTAGTTAGGAGGAAATGAACCTCAGAAACAATCTGTTCCTGCTCTCAAAGGGCTGACAGTCCAATCAGGGAGCCAAACATAAAAACAGGATGGCTACATCATTTGCTGGGCCCAGTTCAAAATAAAAATATGGGGTCCTTTGTTCATAAATAATTAATAATTTTGAAAGGGTAATAGCAAAGAATGAAGCCTAGGGACCTTGAAAATGCCTGTTGCATGTCCTGATTTGACATTGTTGTAAAAAACCATGACCACAGAATGCCATGGGAACAAAGAGGCTAAGTCTGAGGGTTGGGGAATGCTTCACTGAGGAAGTGACGCTGGGGCAATAGGCTGAAGGACAGCTGTCCTATTGAATGGACACAACTTTAGTGAGGGACAGATGGTGGTGCAGTGATAAGACGTGATACTCTGTGAGGCTGACCTGCCTGGAAGTTTCTGGGTTCACATCTGGAGGACTCTCTGAGTATACTGGGCATGCCTATGCCGATGATCTGGGCTGGCTGAAGCTGGGGGGTGAATTGTGGCATCAGGACCCCCTCAGGGAGCTCTCTTTCTCTCTCTCTCTCTCTCTCTCTGTGTGTGTGTGTCTATTGCTCATGAAAGAAATGACTAAATAAACTTAGGAAGTTGGAGACAATGGGGTGTCCAGGAAGGCTCTAGGTCATGGAAGTAAGGAGAAGGCAGTGCTTTTCTACCACGAATCTCTCTGCTTTAAGCCAGGTCACAGAGTTCTCATGATTTCTTTCTTAGACATTTTTTTGCTATAGGGCACATGCACTGGCTGGAGAGACAGAGAGACAGAAAGTGAGAAATCACCCCCCAGAGAGTATGGCCACACTGCAGTCTCTTCTCCTTCAGTCTCCTCTTGGGCACTCACATACTTGCATCCGGCATGAGTTTGAAGCTGCTGGGCCCAGGTTTCGAACCATGGTCAATTATGTGGGAGTTCAGAGATGTAACCATTACGCCATCTGCTGGCCCTGAGATCTCGTGATTTCTACAGCCTGTGTTAATGCTCTTCTGTTTTAGTCAGGGCTAAGTGTACCTATTGACCTCAGGCAGCAAATTCTGAGGGCTCCTTCACCACCATCCTCCCATTATAATGAAATTTCTGTGTTTATGGCTTCTGTCAGTTACTTGGGTAATCTTTTAAATAATGCACTTCTACTTTGTTCTTGCTTGTATAGCATCTCCTGATTCCAATGTGGTGGGTTTGCAACTCTAACCTCTCTTTCCACCTCCCAACCCCTTGATCTCCAGTGGAGCTTTCTGTGTTCATGGGAATGTTCCATGTGTGGGCTGTCTGGTGTGTTGGCTGGTAGCACAAGTAATTGTTGAGCACTGGACATGTGACTGTTGACTGAGGAACTGAATTTTAAATTTAATTTAATTAAAATTTCTCTCTCTCTCTCTTTTATTATTTTTAGAGATTTTTGCTATAGAGTGTGTGCACTTGCTGGAGACAGAGAGAGACAGAAAGTAAGAAGTCACACTCAAGGGAGAATGGCAATGCTGCAATCCCTTCTCCTCCACTTTCCTCTTGGAACTTTAGGCACACACACACACACACATGTGCCTGGTGTGAGTTCCAAGCCACTGGGTCCAGGATTTGAACCATAGTCAACTACATGGGAGTCCAGTGACGTAACCATTAAGCCATCTCATGGTCCCTTAAAATTTATTTTTTTATTTATTTTATTTTATTTTATTTTATTTTATTATTTTATTTTATTTTATTTTTTTTGGAGAGATTTTCACTGTAGGGCATGTGCGCTGCACGCACACGTGCCCGGTGTGAGTTTTAAGCCACCGGGTCCGGGACACGAACCGCAGTTGAC
This sequence comes from Tupaia belangeri chinensis, assembly GCF_000334495.1. NCBI lineage: Eukaryota > Metazoa > Chordata > Mammalia > Scandentia > Tupaiidae > Tupaia > Tupaia belangeri. The sequence continues at coordinate 2,311,007 of NW_006159444.1, forward strand.
TATGTGGGAGTCCAGCGACATAGCCATTATGCTAACTGCTGGTTCCCTTAAAATTTATTTTTTAATAGCTGTTTGCTACCACATTGGGTAACCTAACATTCTTTAACTCTTACATTGCCTTATTTACAATCTTTTTTAAAAAATTTATTTATTTGTATCTTTCATGAGGGAAGGAGAGAAGAGAGAGAACAAAGCATTCTCTGCAGGGTCTTCATGCTGTGATCCACCCACAGCCTCATCTAGTCCTAATCATAGGCACTTTGGTGTGTACAGGGAGACCTCAGGACACAAGCCCAGGACCTTCTTCTGTGAGTCCAGCGTTGCCAAGCACTGAATTACCACTGGACCACACAGCTGACCTGGTTTTCTGTTTTTCTTGCTTTGACTTCACTGCCCTTTGGGCTGCTCCACAGTTCCAAGGACAGTACCACACTCTGTTGTCCATTTTTTCCCCAGAACTCTTTGCTCTTGGAGCCACTTCTTCTCATCTTCTCTCTGCTTGTCCCTTGCTCCAGTCTGATGGTTGCTATCTAGGTCTGAAAACTCTTCACATTGTTCCAGGGAGGGGTCCTCTCTTCTCTTGATTCCCCATCTCCTATTTTCTTCCTTCCTTCCCTCCTTCCTTCCTTCCTTTCTTCCTTCTTTCTTTCTTTCTCTTTCTTTCTTTCTTGCTTTCTTTCTTTCTTGCTTTCTTTCTTTCTTGCTTTCTTTCTTTCTTGCTTTCTTTCTTTCTTGCTTTCTTTCTTTCTTGCTTTCTTTCTTTCTTGCTTTCTTTCTTTCTTGCTTTCTTTCTTTCTTGCTTTCTTTCTTTCTTGCTTTCTTTCTTTCTTGCTTTCTTTCTTTCTTGCTTTCTTTCTTTCTTGCTTTCTTTCTTTCTTGCTTTCTTTCTTTCTTGCTTTCTTTCTTTCTTGCTTTCTTTCTTTCTTGCTTTCTTTCTTTCTTGCTTTCTTTCTTTCTTGCTTTCTTTCTTTCTTTTCTTTCTTTCTTTTTTCTCAGAGGATCACCCCCAGTTAGTGCCCTGGTCTTTTATAGACACAGTATCTTTGTGAATCTCTCTAAGGATACTGGAAAGAAGTCCATTATTATTTTCCCTTTTCTACAACATTTCATGGCAACCAAATGGGAAATGATGTTATAATCCAGCACAATGTGATCTAAATAAACTGCTGTTCTCTTAAATTATTTAGAGGTCTTGGATCCAGAGGCCACATTTGTTAGGGTCCAGAGCCACACAGGGCATCACATCTGAGAGAACAGGGGTGTGTGACTATGTGTTCGTGTGTATGCGTCCCTCTCTCCTCATAAACCCACCAGGAGTCAATCACAGGAGCCCAGCCTAATCACCTTCTCACTCCCAAAAGCCCCACCTCTCGACACCATGAAGGTATTAAGCTTCCTCTCAATACCTACACAACCAAACTTCAGCCCATGAATTTTTGAGGGACATAAACCACAACAAGCTCTAAATATGCAATGGGGTATCTTTAACCTGGAAGGCCAACATCCATGTACACTGCATGTAGTCTCTGAATGATTTCTATGTCCATGGAGACAAATCTTCAGGTGTATTGGAGTGAAGGGGAACTGGCTGCTGGGCAGGACTCTGTGTGTTTGCTCCATAAAGGTTGGTCTGATGATAGAGATAATTGCAAGAGAGGCAGCTAGCTTCTTAAGACTTTCAGTCCCATCACTTCTTTAGATGTTTTAGCTTCTCTTGATCCTCTTGAGTCTTGATCTTCTCAGGGATTCTGCACCACAAATGTGGTACAGTCCCCTCCATACTAGTGTCCTCTTTAGTGATGAAATGTTGTGGCCCCTGCCCTCCTTCATCTCTTATCCTTCTCAATCAGCTTTCAGTTTTCCAGAAGATTGTTCAGTTCTCTCAAGTTATGATGCTCTTCCTCCCATTTTTTTTTGGTGTATTTATATCTTGCTATAGGTTTTCTGTCATTTTCATAGAGTCTTTGGGGGAGGGAGGGAGGAAACAAAAAGAATTTGTGCTCAATCACCATCTTGAACCAGAAGTCCAGCCACTTTGAAAAGGATCCTGATTCTATAATTCAGTGATTTGTGCTCAAAGAATTTGTATGGCTCCACCACTGGTCCATAATTGTAAATAACATGCCTTTTGAGGATGTCTTTGATGATTACATTTGAAAGTCTTGTGAGAAACCAAGCCCTGCTATTGATGTCACTAAATGCCTTTGATATCATCTAGTACTTTTGTTGCTACATAAAACAGAACTAGAGGGTAACTCCATGTAGAGAGAAGATGAGATAGTAATGCCCAGAAATAGAAGTTTGCATAAACAAGAAGGCACAGAGAGAACTTTCACTTTGTCCATGGTCAAAATCTTGTTTTATCCTTTCACTCCTTCACAGATTTAACTTACGTTTTATCTTTATCTTAGTTTCTTCATATTGCTATAACAAAATACTATAGACTATGGGGCTTAAAAGCAATAGGCATTTATTTCTTATAGTTCTGGAGGCTGGGAAGGCCAAAATCAAGGCACTGGCAGATTTGGTGTCTGGTAAGGGCCATTTTCTGGTTCAAAGATGGCTGTCTTCTTGCTTTGTCTTCATATGGCCCACAGGATGAGGGTACTCTCCAGGGTCTCTTTTATAAGGGCACTAATACCATTTATGAAGACTCACCCTTATAATCTAAGCACTCACCCACTATCCCACCTCCAACTAGCATCATAGTGGGGATTATGTTTTAACACATGAATTTGGGGGTGATATAAACATTCAGTGTATAGCAGTCTTTCTGAAAAACTAATGTAAAGAAAATGAAATGAAGTCTAAGACCAGAAATTGAAGTAGTTTTCAAACTATCATACCCTTTACCAAAGGAATACCTTTTACCAAATAGTGCTTCTGTTACTGGGATGTTCACCATGTTTACTCTGTAAATTTAAGAATTTCTAAGAAAGCAGAAAATGTGCATATAAAAGATTTCTACTTTGCTTTTGAAAGTGTCTCCCTTAACCTTTGTAAGCAAGTGATATCAGTTTCTATTTGGTGTCAGCTTTTATCAACACACCTTGAAATTAGGAAAATCTAAGGCCAACTGAATTATTTATTTCTCTACCCAAAATAGCCTTTTCCTTCTTGTTCTGTAGGCTTAGCCTGAGCAGGTCATATTAATAAAGGAAGATGGAAGAAGTGTGATTTTGTGCCATGTGGGGTTTTGTACTAGGCAGGAGCTATAGAAAATGAAGCTCTGCTGATTATTCGTAAGATGGAGTGTGTTCACTGAGCATAGAGAGGTGTCAGAGAATTTTGATCCTAATGGGTAAATTCTTACAGTTACTATATACACCCAGTGAGAACAGGTTAATGCTGTGGTTCTTGGAGGCCTTCTCATGCTTGTGAATAAGTGAAAGGTTTTTAAATTTAAATTGCATCAGTTCTTTACCAGATTGTAGGCTGGTTATACAGTGTAATGTAGTTTTTGTTTGTATGCTAACTCACCTGTTTCTTACAGATGGATGCTGGCAGTCATTGGTTTAGCAGGTCTATGCACCATGATCTTGATCTTGGTAACGGTGAGGGTGGACCACAGGCTACTATAACACCTGGAAGAAAGTTTCAGATTTTCTTTCAGTAGTGTGAATATATTTAGGATTTTACTTTAGAATAAGTCTTCCCTATTGTTAGTATTCAGCTTGACAGATGCAATTTGATTTTGAATAAAAGGGCCTACCTACTGTAATAGGCACCCTTCTAAGACAGAGTCCTTTGATTCCATCTTGTAGAATTGATTCCTGCATAATCCCTTCCTCTTGAGTGTAGACTGGACCAAGTATCCCACTCCTCAATAGAGTATGGCAAAAATGAAAGGACATCATTTCTGAGATTAGCTTACCAAGGTGACTTCTGGTTTGCTCGTGCTCTCACACTCATGTTCTTTCACTCTCTCTCTTGCTGTGATGAAGCCAACTACTATGACGTGAGCTGCTTTAAGGAGAAGTCCATGTTGTCAGAAACTGAGAGTGGCTCAGTCAGTAGGTAGCATTGAAATGAGGCTCTCAGTTCAAAGGTGTTTTAGAGACTAAATCTTATGAGCAATTGCATGAGTGGGCAGGGAGAATTTCCTTCTTCCCAGCAGCCTGAGATGACCTTAGTCCCTAGATCACAGTCTCACAGATCTTTTCCTAGAGAACCTGCTACATTAGACCCAAGTTCCTGAACCACTGACACTATGAGATAATGAGGTATTTGTTGTTTTAAAACACTAAGTTTTGGGAGTTAACCTGTTAAGCAATGAATGATAACTTAAACACATGCTAATGCTATAGCTACCACATTTGGAAGATTGTACTAGTCATGAGCCCATTTCTAATATTTTTCATTCTCTTTGAGAGTAGAGTACACATAAAGTAAGATTGTATTCTTTTCCTGATCATTTATAGAAAAACAAGATGCTGGTGTTAGAAAGGAGAAGTGGAAGGGAGGCAATTTGTTCAAGTTGCATTCAAATATGTCTAACTTCTAGCTGTCATTTTCCTTTTTCAATGTGTGAAAAAAAGTTTTGAAGTTAGAGACTCTGCTGCATGTCTTGCAAAACAATGGCAGGCAAAAACTTTTTCTTTCTTTTAAAATTTACAATTAATCAGTGTACATCTTTTCAGCATATGATACAGGTTTTCGAAGCATAAATTTACTGCATGTAAAGTAAGTAAAAGATGTTACCATACACAATGACTTTCAATTCTTGTGTCTGTTAATTTTTTTTTCCTGAGTCCCTCCCTCCCACCCCCATCTTTCCACCCACTCCTATATAGTCTCTGGTGTCTACACTGCTATTATATCTTAAAGTCTTTTAGTTTCTACCACAAAGTACAGACACTATGTAGATTGTGAGTGAGGATATACAAAATGTGTCTTTCATAGTCTAGATTGCTTTGCTTAACAATAAATCTTCTATATTCATACACTTTGTACCAAATGCCAGGATTTATAATTTTATTTATGACTGAGTAGTATTCCATAGTGTGTTTGTGCCACATTTTTAAAAATCCAGTCACTGTTTTTGGGCATTTAGGTAGATTCCATGTCTTAGCAATTGTGAATAGTGTTGCGATAAACATGGATGTAGAAGTATCTTTCTGCCTGTTTTCCTATCCTTTGGCTACATACCCAGGAGTGGGATTACTGGTTTGTCTGAGAGTTCTATTTGTATGTTTTCAAGAAAATCCGATATTGCTAAGACTTATTTTAATTCTAAAATGCATTTTACACATTTAGCTGTACCCTCTATGAACGACTAGGAGAGGACAAAGTAGGGCAATTTGAAAAAAGACTGAGCCTGTAAGAGATTGATCATTAAAAATATTCTCCAATATATTTAAGCTGTTTCCCATTTTTACTGTTATATATAAAACTCCTTAATGAACAACTCTGCATTTACAAAACAAACAAAAAAACAGTGGCATCTCAATCAAACATGCTGAGCAAGATTCTGCAAATGAGCTCAGCATCCATACCTCTAAGTGAATGTCTCTGCCCACAGGGAAGTAAAGCCATGTGCTGTTTCATATGTGTGTCCTGGAAATGGATATACAGTACAATGGGCAGTGATAATGAAATAGAACAGAGGGGATGTGCTTGCTTTACCTGAATTGTGTCCTGGTTATTGGAGTCAAGGAAGGGCTTGATAACAACAAGAAGGAAGAACAATAGAATTGAGGAAGTAGAGATGACACTTCCTCTTCTTTCGAAAGAACTTTGTTCTCTGGTCAGCTTCTAATGGGAGTTTCGTGTAGACTGAGCCTCCAGAGCTGGGCTGCTCGGAGTGGAATCTTCTTCTTTTGCCTCGGAGTATTATGAGTTTTCTGAATTTAGAGGTAGAAAGACAGCTCTTGGAATTACTCTCCTTTTATTGCATGTAAGTAAAATTGTTCCTTGCTTTTGTGTGAGAAGTAATTGCTTGGCCTATTAAGATGGTAAAGCAATTGATACCCTAGCACTATCTTTAGAATAATGAGGTCTGAAATGTGGCTTTGGGGACATGAGATTCACTCAGCTCTCTGGAAACCTGCTGCTGTGCAGTCCAGTGCTAAAGTCTCGCCTTAATTCTGCCACACTTGGAAGGAGGGAGTTGGGGGCTTCTTCTGCTTCTCTCTCATGCTCTGTTTTCTTCTCTTTTCTTTCTTTCTTTCTTTCTTTCTTTCTTTCTTTCTTTCTTTCTTTTTTTTTTTTTTTTTTAGTGTTTTTCTCTTTTTCTTAAATGAATGTTGTATTAATAGCTGCTTGGACGGTAGACTATGGGTTTGATTTTTTTTTTTTTTTTTTTTTTTTTTTTTTTTTTTTTTTTTTTTTTAGTGTTTTTCTCTTTTTCTTAAATGAATGTTGTATTAATAGCTGCTTGGACGGTAGACTATGGGTTTGACTCAGAAAAGCACAATTCAGCATTTGTTTGAGCCCTGAGTTCATTTGGGGAAACACTCTGTAGCTACTCTCTTTTGAGAAAGTGTGCTCTTTGTGGAGAATCCCTTTTTGCATTTAGGCAGCTGGAGGGGGTTTTGCTTGTAGATAAAGGTCACAGGCTTAAGAAAATATCTCTGCTATGAGAACAAGAGCTAGTGGTTGTTGGTTCAGAGACTTGTACTAAGGGCATCTAGAGTGCTTGGTTTTCTTTGCTTGAATATATATGTGAATGAATTTAATTACAGGAGTCAAAGTGATAACTCACTGAGGCATCTTTGACTACAGTAGAGAATTTTATTGGTCTTTAGGGGCTTGTGTGTTCCTAGTACTGTCCTGGGCGTTGCATGATAATATGTAAAGTCTGATTCCTGTACAGTTATTTGTTTTACATAGAAAATAGAAACAGAAAGAACACAGGTGTCTTTCTGCTCACATCAAGCAAGTGAAGAAGAAAAGCACTTCAATCTGGGTATCGCTGATGTACTCATTCTTTAATTTTTACCTTTTTAATGTTTTTGTCTTCCTCTCTTTATATATCAAATGTCTTTTCTGGAGCAAGTCCACTTACGCACTGTTTGGGGCAAGCTACATTAAGCAAATGCACATCACTAGCGCATGGAAATAGGAAGTTCTTTCCTGCGGTAGTTTGCTGTGGCAATAAGAGATAAGAAATTACTTCATGACTATTGCCTGAGACTTTCCTTCTGACTCGTGTATCCTTCTTGAACAGCCCACTTCTGCTTTTCATCCAGCTTGGAGGCCAGGCAGCGTGAGCTGGTAACTGAAGCACAGCTTGACAACTTGCAAGTAGATTTAACATGGCAAATGGTGTGTGTGAAGAAAATCTGAAAAGGAAGGCTTTTTGGTGTTGAAGAAAATCCTGCAAAAGGGAATGACAGTACTCCCAACAGTCAGAATAGTACCTGCCACATCACATGCTCTCAGTAAGTATTAGAAAGAATGAATATTTGGGATTGTTCATAAAATTAGTGTGGTAGAGTGGCCATTGCTTTATCTCTGTTCCCAAGCACTTAAGAAAATACAGGTTGGTGGAAGTTAGGGTGAAGTAGGAAAGAACATAAACGTGGGCAATGAAGACATGATCTCTACAGAGATGATATAAGCCTTAGCTTAGTAAAGTGAAAAGGGTGGCAATATGATGGTGGAAATGGAGGTGAGGGAGGAGACAGTGCTTGGAGTTAGTGGTGGTGATGAAAGTAATGAAGGGGAGGGTAGTGTGGTATAGCCAGGGGAAAACATAATTTGAAGCTAGGTGTATCTGATCAAAATCTGTATCTATCACTTTCTTTATGACCTCTGGTCTTACAGAGTGGTAATTATAATATAATGACCTTTTCAGGTTGTTGAATGATTAGAAATAAGATTGCACACAGATAACCAGGTCATGAAGCCTCACACAATGGCAATCATAAACATATATGCAGTATTTAAATCACTGTATCCACACTTAAAATTTTAACTAGACACCACATCTGTTAGTGCCTTCATCTTGGACTTCTCAGCTTCCAGAACTGTGAGAAATGATTATCTGTTGTTTATGAATTATGTAATCAAAGGTATTTTGTTATAGAAGTAGGAATGGACTGAGACCATCATTAATTAAAAATAAATGTGGGTCAGTGCTGGCATAGAGGTAATGTAATGTCTCACGATGCTGGATCACATGGAGAGGTCCTGAGTTCACATCCTGAGACCGCCCTGTACATACCAGAGGTACACGTGTGAGCCCATGATCTGGGTAGGCTGGGCCTAGAGGTAGAAGACAGTGTGACGACTCTGTTGAGGTTGCCTTTTTCTCTCTGTCACTCACAGAAGAAATAAATTAACTCAAAAAAGTGTTATAAGTTTAGTTAGAGTGGTTAAGTATGTGGTGGTGGTAAATCTATATGAAGGAAAACCATCAATAAGATAATATTTATGAGATATTCTCATGTTGTAATGCTACATCAGAAGACAGGAATATAATCTTTTTGACTATGTAAAAAATACTCTGGAGAAGCAAGATCAATGCGCAATATATTAAAATGCTAGTATATGAAAAATGCGTATATTGCAGATGCTCATTTCTGTCTTTGTACCATTCTGGTTTTTGTTGCCGTTGTTGCTACTGTTTTTGGTACAATTTTTCATTAGTGGAGCAAACCTGGACTGTCTTAACCATCTGAGAACAAAGTAAGTGTTGAATGAAAATAAATGAACAACAATGTAACCCTCTTTTAATCCTCCACCCCAAAGAAACAAAAGTAGTTTTCTAGTTACGGTGTACTGAAGTTTGTGGTCATTGAAATCTAAGACAAGACACCAAGATTTATATCATTTAGTGTTTGTAGGGGGATTCCCTTTAGGGGATCAGCAGTTAGCGTAATGGCTATGTCACTGGACTCCTACGTAGTTGACTGCTGTTCAAGTCCCGGACCTGGTGGCTTAAACTCAATGCTGGGCACATGTATGTGTGTGCCCAAGATCCCAAGAGGAGAATGGAGGAGAAGGGATTGCGGCATGGCCACCCCCCCTGGGGGGTGATTTCTCGTTTTCCGTCTCTCTGTCTCTGTCTGGCGAGTGCACTTGCCCTATAGCAAAAAACCTCTAAAAACAAACAAACAAACAAAAAAAACCAGAATGGTATAGAAGGATGTGTTGGCTCTGAAGTGAGAATAAGCAAAGGGTCCCAGCTAATCTGATTGATTCCTACGATTACATGAAAATGCAATATTTTCTCTGGATAATTTATAACTGCCTCTGAACTCAAATGGAATGACTTTATAGCAAGTTCAATAGTTAATTCAGTGGTTTGTAGTTCTAAGTTAAATTTAGACCTCCCAATGTCAGAGTCATTATTTTTTGTGGGGGGTAATGTTTGACATATCTTGGTATGGGAAGAGATCATGAAAATGTTTTTGGAGAGCCGAGTAATCATTCCTCTTGTTAGAACGTTGGCATGGCCATCTCACAGGGCCAACATGTCACTGCAGACTCCTTTCTTATAGATTTATCCAAAATAAAGTATTTTGTCTTCAGGTAAGTGAAAGTAATCTGTTTTTGCCTTAGAAACAAGTAAAATATAGCAAAGAGTGTAGGGCCAAACAAATGTGAGCAAAGACAGATATCTGAAACCTACTCATGCAGTGAAATAGAAGTATTTGGAAGGGGGCCAGCAAGTGGTGTGGAGGTTAAGGTGACTGGATCCAACATGGCTGACTGTGTGGTCCAAGTGCCAGACCTGACAGCTTGAAAAACATGCCAAACACGTGTGTGCACATATCTAAAATCCCAAGAGGAGAATGGAGGAGAAAGGATTGTGGCATGGCCATTCCCTCTGAGGGGTGCTTTTTCTTTTACTTTCTCTCTATTGTTCTCTGGTGAGTGCACATACCCTTTAGTAAACTGGAAAAATAAAAAAAAAAAGAAACAAAAAAATGAAACAAAATCCTGGAATTTCAGTGAAAGCTAGGCTAGAAATGGAAGAATTAATCAAACGAAAAACTTCATACCAAATACTAAAAACTAAATAAGAATTGAAATAGAAATAGAAGCAAATAGGGTTTTTAATGGACAGTCTGTAGCATTTTCTGTGTACTTCATGTGTGGAGCAATGAGCGAAAACCGATGATGTTACTGAGCAGTAGCTATGTTCCAGGTACTATGATTAGTTCTTTTGTTTTCACATTAGAGTTTATAGTAATATTTAATTACATTTACATTTATAGTTTCAGCCACTTGTAAAAACAGTCCTGGGAAAAAATATTATTATCTCCATGAAACTGACACTTAGATGAAGTACCCTGTCTTAAACCACTCCACTAGACAGTGGCAGAAGTGGGATTTAAACCCAGATCTCTGTGTATCCCCAAGCCTGTGGTCTAACCACCATCTTACGTAACAGTATGTTGTTTTCATTTACATTAAATTTTTTCTGGTATAAGCCCTTTGAGGCTAAGAATTGGGAGACAAAGGGTAAATATGTTATTGTCTTTCTGCTTTGAAATCATCTTAAGTGAAATTCCTTTCCACTTCCTTGTGGAGTACATAGTGGAAAGGAATGTTTTTCTCTCCTTGGAGAACTACCTGTGCCCTGATATAAATACATATATGTGATTGTCAATGTAGCCTGAGTTTTAGGTGGCCAGTGGCAATGACACAGGGAGGAGCGCTTCTCAATCAGCAGGGGGAAAAGTGGTCCAGATAGGATCCCTTGTGCTACTCTTCATTAACAACACCCTATTTAATTGGAAAATATTCAGTTTCTATTTTGATTATCGATGGACTGGTAGAGCTTTGTGTCAGGCTCTATGTTTCAGAAGGAACAACAAGATCTGGAGGCTAGGAGGCCTGAGAATTCTGGCTGTGGCATTGAACAGTTGTGTGCTACCAAGCAAGTCATCTAACTTCTCCACACTTGTCTTCTCTCTTATAAATGCTGAGATAGGGGGACCAGCAGATGGTGTAATGGTTATGTCATTGAACTCCCATGTAGCCATCCGTGGTTTGAGTCCTGGACCTGGGGACTTAAAACTCATGCTGGGTACGTGTGTGTGTGTGTGTGTGCCCATAATCCTGAGAGGAGAATGGAGGAGAAGGGACTGTGGCATGACCACTCCCCATGGGAGAGGGGGGTGATTTCTCACTTCTTTCTCTCTGTGGCCCTGGTGAGTGCATGTACCTTGTAGTAAAAATCTCTCTCTAAAAAAAAAAAAAAAAAAAAAAGAGCTGAGATAAAAATACCTAGCTGATATGCTTTGTTGTGCAGACCAAATGAGATTAAGTGAAGAAAGTAAAAATATTCTAAACCTGTGGACTCCTTCTGTCTTTGCTTGTATTATATATAACATAGAGATTCAGTTGGCATTTGAAAGCATTGGTAGGAAAGGTGGGGTGTTATGGGGTTGAATTGTGACTGTGTCCTACTCTATCCTTCCCACCCCCAAATATTTTTGAAAACCCAACCAGAACCTCAGCATGTGACCATATTTGGAAATATGGTCATCGTGATTGTAATTGGTTAAATCAAGATGAGGTCATACTGGAGTGGTGTGGTTCCTAATCTGATGTGACTAGTGTCCTTATAAGAAGACAACCTTTTGAAGACAGAGGCAGAGATTGGAGTTCTGTAGCTGCCAGCCAGGGAATGCTAAGGACAGCTGGCCATCGCCAGAAGCTATAAAAACGAAAGGAAGGATTCTCCCACACAAGTTTCAGACGGAGCGTGGCCCTTCCAACACCTTGATTCCAGACTTCTGGTCTCCAGACGGTGATAGAATAAAGTTCTGTTGTTTTAAGTCACTTGGTTCGTGGTATTTTGTTATGACAGCCCTAGGAAACTATTAGAGGGCGTAAAGAATGAAAGTCATTTTTAGTGCTAGTAATAAACCCATCTACACTTCTGGCAAGCACTTCTAGGGACCAAATCCAACATGACTCATTTCTTTGACTTTAACCTGTGGCATGGAGCCTCAAACAGTAGATTCACTTCATCAGTGAATGGGAATGATTGAAGACCTTAAACAATGAAATACATTTACAAGATGAAAATCAGGCTATTATGAAATCTACAAAAGGGTATCCTTTCATAAGCTGAATCTAGCTAGGGATCCTGGATTATTATGCCAATGTGGTCATTTGTTGGATATGGAACCCTGGCATCTCTTTGGGGGCTATTCACTCCTCAAGTTGTATTCTGAAAGAGAAGTTTAACTATTCTGAATTGGAAAATGATGCGATATGATGACACTGTGGTCCAACTTTGAAATCTAAGGCTCCATCTAAGTGTATGGAAGCTCCCCAGATAATGGATGTCATTTAATGGTTTACAGTGGACTACAATTGTGATTTTTTTTCCCCATAGGGCTGGTGCAGTCACTGGAGAGAGACAGAGAGAGACCGTGAGAGAGAAAATTAGAAATCATTCTCCAAGGGCAATGGTCATGCTACAATCCCTTCTCCTCTTCTCCTCTCAGGATTTTGGGTATGCACGCACATGTACCAGGCATGATTTTCAAGCCACTGGGTCCAGGATTTGAACTGTGGTCAGCCATATGGGAATCCAGTGCTTTAACCACCATGCCACCTACTGATCCCACATGTTGATCATTTTGATACATAAGGTTAGTCAAATACCTGCATAGCTATTTTACTGATAACATAAATAGGCCTTATTTCAAACATGTTCTGGAACTTCTCTGAAACATAAAAACACTTTAAGTCTCCTTTTCAGTAGAGTTTAAATTACCTTAATTCCTACTACCATAATGATCTCTAGCAGAATAACATTCTCCTAACAGGAAAACATCATTGTAGAAATTTAATTCATTTAATCTGCTTCAAACCAAAAATATCTTTTTGTTCTCCTTTTTAATTGATTTATATTTACTTTCCTTTAGACTTCTCATTAACTGTATATAATTTTTTCCCCAATGATCCATAAAAACTTATGATTGGATAGATTCTTTTATATTTAAACAGAAGAAGATTTAGTTTTTGGTCTAAAATAGAAAGAAAAGAAATAGAACTAACTCAAAACTTATTAATTTTTTTCGAATATAATTCTGTGTAAGGTATCTGTGTATGGTGTACCCAAAAGATGCTTGCTGCCCTTATGCAAAGTCATGTCTTAAGAAGGAAACTTTTGGGACCAGCAGTTGGTGTAATGGCTATGTCTCTGGACTCCCATGTAGTCGACAGTGGTTCGAATCCCAGACCCAGTGGCTTAAAACTCACACCAGGCGTGTGTGCGTGCATACCCAGGATCCCGAGAGGAGAATGGAGGAGAAGGGATTGCGGCATGGCCATCCCCCCTGGGGGCTGATTTCTCGCTTTCTGTCTCTCTGTCTCTGTCTCTCTCTCTCTGTCTGGCAAGCACATGCGCCCTATAGCAAAAACCTCTCAAAAATTAAAAAAAGAAGGAAACTTTTAATTGTTTAAATAATCTAAACAAATGTTTGTAAACATGGAAATCATACAGTTTATGCTACTCGTTCGTGTTTATTCTATTTGAAAAACCCAGCATGATTTTAGAGAGGTTTGCATAGCTTTTTGAACTGATGAGAATATGTATAACCTCATCAATTTCTTGAACATGTTTGAAGATCCTGTTATTTTAGCAAATTAATGGTTGCAATAGGAAGATTTTGTCCTTTCACTTAATGCAGATTGTTTATAACTTTGTTCTTTTCCCCCATTCAAAGCCTAAAACGAGTGATACTGAAGGTATTATATTTTTGGTTTCTAGTTAGGTCGTGAATGGCAAGCTCTCTCCCCAAGCTGATGAAACAGTCCAAGTGTTGTTCTCACAGGTGTGAGAGTGTTAGTCATAATATGATGAGGGCTCATTTATGAGTCTTTAACATTCACTAAATACTCATTGAGTACCTAATATTTTCCAGGTAATGTGTTAGGTATTTCATTGCACTAGAATGGGAAGGATCATCGTTTGAAATTCCTTTATAATCATGTGACTTAACACTCCCTCCTTTTGGTTAGATTTAATTACACCATTCTCTCAAAGAGAAGAATCTGAACTTGAACTTTCTTAGTCAAATATGGTCAGAATTTTCCAGCTAGAGCTGGATTTTACTGTGAAACACAGCAAGATTTTTTGTACTCCAATTTTCAACTTGGTTAGTCAACCAGAGCAACTTTTGCAAGGTAGAGGGGACTTGGAAGACAGATTGTGGAGCAAGGTTTGAGCTAGACACTGGAGTACTATTTAGTTTTATTTTGTGAACACTCACAAACATTCCAAAGTTACGTACAAATCAGTTGTCTTGAGAGGAGTGCCAGACTTCCAGATATTCTGAGCCACAAAGCCAGCACGGGGAGAGAGGCACCAAGAAGTCACCAAACAGAGTAAGTGAGCCGAGCAAGTGAGGGTCGGGATTCCTTACTGCTTCGGATGTGCGCTGCTTTCAAGTTGGTGTTCCTGGTAGCAGCAGTGTCCTAGGGACAGGCACTTTCACTTCCATGTTGCCTGAAATCCTCTCGTGTGCTGCACTTCTGGAGTAAATTAGCACTGAGTTCAGGCATTGAGCACCACCGTCTACTCACAAGCTCACATTTCTTGCAATAGTTTAAGTGGGCCTTTTGCCAATGATTGGCTGGTTTCGGCCAGTGACGCTTCCTAGACAGTGCCTGGAACTGTCTGGGCAACAAGAGCCACTGGTGTGAGTCCGAGAACAAAGGCAGAAAAGCAGAAGGAGCGAGAGGGCTCCTAGTTTCTAACTGTAGCTCCAATGGGCTATTCAGGTTTCCACTTTCCTGGTGATGGTGTGACGACACATGTAGTCAGCTCTTGGTTCTTACCAAGAGCTAACAGGTTCTGTCACTTACTGTCTGCCAGGGAAGGCGGTAAATGCTTTATATCCATTATCTAATTACTTAATGAAATAACTCTCAGAAGTGTTGTTGTTACTAAGCATCTTTCTTTATCTGATGAGGAAACAGGTTTAGGGAGTTGAAGAATCTGGCTGAAGGTGACACAGAAATAGAAGAGTCAGGCTCCCAATACCAAAAGTTTAACTCTAAAATCAGAATTTGAACCCAACACTATTTGACCTGAGAGTCCACTGATATATAACTGCCTTGAGAAAACATAATATAAGGGAAAGGATGCTGTGTGGTTTCTTATTCTTTTGAATAAGGTTTCTTCAAGTATGTACAACTTTCTCTTTATTCCTGGAACTGAGAGTGTGTAATCTAACTCTGTCAAGACCAGAGAAAGCTTGTCTGGTGGATAAGAATTTTAGGAGTATTTGGCACAGATTTGCTTGAGCATTGAGTAAAATCTCTTTCCTAAAGACGTTTCTAGATGAAAGCTGAGGACAGTTGAGGCTGAGGGTGATGGAACATTTACTTCCAAGGATTCAGATTGAAAAGGGGAGGAAAAAGGAGATTGATGAGAAGGCAGGATTTGAGAGAATGTGCCTGAATAGTCTTCATTCATCCTTTTTGTTTATAAGACTAGAAAAAATTCTTGAAAATAGAAAAAAATTTATATATATTAAATTAGCTAAAAAGAGGGAAAGAAATACTCCCTTTAAGCAAATACTTGAAATTCAACTCTGTAGCAAATTTGTGTTATCAACTCTCTTGCTAGTTATAGGTTACATTTTTAAAAATAATTATTTTTCTTTAGTACACATATAGTATCATTTATTGCCAGTGATGCAAGCAAGTTAGAAGAAGATAAATATTTCACATGATCTGATAACCTTAAAATAATGATAGTTAACATTTTGGTGTAAAATCTTTAATGATTTTTCCTTTTTTCTTTAGATGTGTGTGTGTTTACTGAAAATGAGATTTAAATGTACTTTGATACATTAAAATCATATTCCTAACCCATTCTATACTTTAGATAGCATACTTGACCTTGTAGGAATGTAGAAGTCAAACTTTCTGACTGGATGATCAATGGACAAGTTAAGAGATCTCGTTATGATAACTGATCATAGAAAAGTTTGAATATTGAGAATTAGCAAATACTGTGAAGAACTGACAAGTCTAACAAGTGATCAACATTCATGCATAAGAAAGCAGAAGATAATAAAAGAACAAAGTGATCGAGGGAAGGCCCTGCATGACTGAGAAAAGGCAACGGGTTGTGGGGTGCCACAGCAGGTGGTACCAGCTATTCTTTGGAAGGAGGATTATTAATTGATTTACATTTTTTGTAACTTTGTTTTGGTATGTGGAGACTCTGGAGATTAGTCAGGCTCTGACCTACTCAAATTTATAAGCCTATCATATCATTACTCATACAAAATCTTGAGTTACTGGATTGTAAGTAGTACTGAACTATACTTCCTGGGGCCAGCAGGTGGCATTGTGGTTGAGATGCTAGACTCTCACACGGCTGACCAAGGTTTGAATTCTGGACCTGGTGGCTTGCTTTCTCTCTCTCTTTCTCTCTCAGTCTCTTTCGTCTTTTTCTGGTGAGTGCATGTGCCCTATATCAAATTAAAAAATAATAAATAGCATTAAAATAAATAATTATTTTTTAAAAAGAAAAAAATTTTTAAATAGATTTTTGTTACAGTGTGTGTATGCTTGCCAAAGAGACAGAGAGAGACAAAAAGCAAGGAATCACCAGGAGGATGGCCCTGCTGCAATCCCTTTTCCTCTATTCTCCTCTCTGGAATTTGGGCATGCACACACATGTGCCTGGCATGAGTTCCAAGCTTCCAGATCCAGTACTAAAACCATGGTCGGCCATGTGAGAGTTCATCTGCCATCTGCTGGTCCCAAAAGATACTTTCTTGAACTGAAATCTTCTTATGTTCCTAGAGAATGTAACTTCAATTCAGAGAAAAAACAAAAAAAAAAACAAAAACAAATCCTGCTGAGAATTTTCCTCTGTATTAGGCATTGTGGCAAGTACAAAATAAATAATAATCCCTATAAGTATCTTACTAATTTCCTGGGCTAACAAAACATACACATGAACCATCGAAGATCCCAAAGTGATACATGATGATCACACTGAGCAGGGTGGAGGAGATGCACTTTTTTTTTTTTTTTAATATTTTTTCTATAGGGCATATGTGCTTGCTGGAGAGACAGAGAAAGATAGAGAAACACAAAGTGAGAAATCACCCCCCAGGGGGATGGCCATGCCACAATCCCTTCTCCTCCGTTCTCCTCTTGGGTCTTTGGGAACACACACACATACCTGCGGGGTCCAGGCCTTGATCCATGGTCAACCATATGGGAGTCTATCATTTCAACCACTATGCCACCTGCTGGCCTCAGAGGGGCCAGCTTAAGTCAGAGCTTGATCTGGGAGTGTGGCATGGTGGAGGGTGAAGGTGGGCTGCATATGAAAGAAGAGCCAGGTTTGAGGTAGATGGAGAAGAGAGAGATGATCACTTAGGAGGAAAAACAGGTTCAGAATTTGCCCCCTTGTCCCAAGTGCAAAAGTTCTCATGCTTGCTGCTGCATTTTGGGCAACTGTTGGCTAGGAAGAACCCTGGACCACTTGTCAGGCATCTTTGTTCTATCAGTTGCTGAGTAGGCCAACATGGGATGTTAGATCTCAGCTTCTCCATTTGAGAAATGGGTAGCATCCTATCTTCACATGCCTCAAAGGGTCACTGGGGTCTCCTTGAGATAATGCATGTGAACTCTTTTTGCAAATTGAAAAACAGAATGTAAATGTTTGATGATGGTTTACTGGGTTTACAGAGAGGAGAAAAGCACACAGCCAGGTCACAAAAAGACAGTAAAGTTATTGTACTTGATCCCCTGCACTAATGTGATTTTAGAGAGAGAGTGAATGCGTAATTATGATGTGGCAGGTGAAAAGAGGCTGGGGGATGGGTTGAGGGCACTTAAACTTACCTGGTCGACATGAAGAAATGATGGAGAGTGAGAACACTTGGGGAGGAGATTTCCAGGGGAATTGAAGGACTTTGGGAAAAATTTGATAATAAGGGTGAGTTTTCATACATTTGTATCAATAGTTAGTCTAATAAAAGGCAATTTCTTGAATCTCGCAATCAAAGCATCGTGTTAAATCCTTTTTGTACCAATTGAATAGGAGGAAAGGAAAATTTTTTCTTTTCTCTTCATTTCACTTATTTTCCTTTCGTAGGACATGGCAAAATGTTGAAAAAAGTAGTTGAAGTAGTTTTGAGAAAAATTTCAATTAGGTAGAGAGTAGATCTTAGGTGCAACCCTCTTTTTAGATTGAGACATCTAGATATTACAAACGATTAAAGCTTAATATAATCAACACATAACGGGTGATGATAATAAGGTTCAGGTAAAGCAGGAATAAATAACAGATGCACACAAAGATAAAGGTACATTTTGTTTAACAGATTAAAAAACTAGCTTTGCCTTTCATTATGTACTGAACTTGCTAGTGGACACAAAGAAATGCAAAAGGGATGTAGCCAGGAGAAGAAAAAACTTGGAAAAACTAGGAGAAAATTGGAGAATTCACATATTTATAAAAGACTTCTGATATGAATTAGCCTGGCAAATTTCCTGCCTGTTTTTGTTCATTACACTCAATTTACACTGCTCTCAAAGTCTCTACTTTGGACTTTTCTCTTGGATTTAGCACTCCTTTTAGTACTGAGCACATCCTCCATCCCCAAATGACTTCTGTAGATTTCTAGACCCAGGTCTTTTTGCCTCGTCAATGTAGATGACCTGTACCCCATCACTCTCAAATTTCCCCTTGAGCCTTTCAACCATGGCATCTTACCTGATTGAGTACTCAGTTCTCTGTCTAACTCTTCCTAGAAATTGTCTCTTGGGGATCATTGTCTCTTGGGATCATTGTTTCTTGGAGATCATCTTCTGTTGGGGCCTCAGTTATCTTCAACTGTTACTCCCCGATATGATTTGAACACGATCTTTCCAGTCTTGCACTATCTCTAGATTTCCACTTAGTTTTCTCTTGCTAGCAGATTTTCCCTCTCACATTACTGACATTATTGCAACTTGAACATGCTTGAAATGGAATTATCACCCAACCTTCTAGAATTCATAGAGTGATTATCAAACCAACCTCATCTGGTTAAAAATAATTAAAAAAATAACATTGATTAGGCTCTCTCCCTCACATAGGGGTTAATACTACTTCACCTATCACATGATGTAAGATTGATATACACTTGTTCTTTGGTCAAGGGAATTTTGTTATTTAATATTTTTCTTCCTAGCCAACCTGGTCATTCAGTTAAGGAAAGCTTCCCTACCCGCCTCCCCTATCTCCCAGCCTTCACCTCTTCACCCTAATCATGAGTCTGGTAGGGAATCTTGGCTAGCCAAATCTCTTTCCTCTGCCTCTACTACAGTTTCCTGTATGTCTTCTTTGTGATTACCACACACAGTGGCTTAATCCCATGTCTGAGTCCTGCCCTCTTTGCTGCTCAGTATGGGGCCTGTCTCTTGGTGTAAAGATGAGACTCTGAAATTCACTCGTTACTTGACTGTCACTGCATGATCTGGGGCTCTGAGTAAGTGTGACAAAGACTCAAACTTAATGATCTTTTGTTTTGTCTTATGTAGATGTTTCTACTGAAAGTCTGTTCTCCTTTCTCTTAAACCAAGTGAGTTTTATATATTAATTCACCATCTATATTTTAAGAGTGGGCAAGTATGAAGCTGTTGCTGTTTTTCAAAGGTCTTTTCTTGACCTTTTTTCCCTCTTCTTTCAGAAGGAGATCTTCTAATCCTAGATACCTGTTCACATGGAACTTTATCATCTATTGAGTACAGTTGTGCATTTTCATATTGATTTATTTTTGGAGAGGTTTTTGCTATAGTGTGTGTGTGTGCTCGCCAGACAGGCAGAGAGAGACAGACAGAAAGCGAGAAATCACCCCTCAGGGGGGATGGCCACACCGCAATCCCTTCTCCTCCATTCTCCTCTTGGGATCTTGGGCATGCACGCACACGTGCCCGGCGTGAGTTTTAAGCCACCAGGTCTGGGACTTGAACCGTGGTCGACTACGTGGGAGTCCAGCGACATAGCCATTACGCTAACTGCTGGTCCCTTTCATATTGATTTAAAGAGTTTATGCTGTCTACATGCAGAGCAGGTGATAACACATCCATTGAGAAAACTCAGTGGCCTGTCCAGGGACATACTATTAATGAATGACTGAGAGGAGGCTTGAACTCTGGTTTATTGTCTTTAACATGGGTTTCCCTCTTTTGAAGCATTTTATTGCCTGACATGCATCAATAAGTCATCTCTATTGATTTATCATCTAGGTAAAGACTGAATTCAATTCTATGTGCTACTTTTTAGTGTCTCCCAGACTGGATCACTCCTTGAAAGACACTGATTTTTACACTCAGGTGGCTGGGTGCCCCAGCTTACATATCCTTGATACCTGATGTTAATCCTAGTTCATAGAATCATAGATATCAAACATACTGTAGGTAGGAGAGATTTTGAGTCCATTTGCTCCAACCCTATGCTTTATGGATACACAAATTAGGTCCATTTGTGATTTCCCAAATGTGTCTAGCTTGTTGGTGGTAACTCTCAGTTCACAGTTCACAGTTCACAGAAATGACTAGATTTCTCAATCCTACTCTTTTTCCACTATTAAATCTGGGTTAAAATGGACACATTCTTGGAAGGGAAAGATATTTATTACAGTTTGCTACTATAGATGTATGAATTAGTCAGTCAGATCTTTCCCACTGAAAGCTAATTAGGATTGCCTATTGAGCACAAACCACTTATCCTATAACTCTGGGCTTCTGATTGTTTAATCTGTACCCTGTAGATGTTAGTGGTTCAGCAACGTAAGCTGTACCATTTATTGAACATTCTTTTAGATTTTCTCACTTAAATGTCTTTCTTAATAATGAGGTACTATTTGTACATGAAAATGGTGGATTTACTTTATTTCATCTTTCCTCTCTCCTAGTACTCTCTTCTTCTTTTTAAATTTTAATTTATTTTATACATTTAATCACTATGCATCACTTAGCTTTTAAGTTGAATTTACCCAACATAAATACACTTCCACCAGTCCAGTTGAGGATGCAAAACACATTATCATAAACAGATAATAATGCATTTCTGTGTCCCATAAATGTCCTGCCTCTCTATTTTCCTCCTTAATTTCTTTTCTTACACTCTCTCTCCTCTCACCCTCTTCCCACATTGCCTCCAGCATCTATAGCTATTTTCAATGCTTCTATGTCTTCTAATCTTTCAGTTTCTACCATGGAGTATGGACAGTTGGTATATGTGAAGTGGTGACAAACAATGTCTCTCTTTCATAGCCTGACTTGCTTCACTTAACAGCAAATGTTATATATTCATCCACTTTCTATCAACTGCCAGGGTCTTGTTTTTTATGGCTGAGTAGTATTCCATAGAGTATATGTGCCACACTTTCCCAGTCTATTCATCTATTCGTGGACATATGGGTTGGTTCCATGTTTTAGCAATTGTGAATAATGCTGCAATAAACATTGATATGTTAGTACTCTTTTCTATCAAGGCCGTGCATGTATAATATGCTAGAGTTGAAGGGCAGTCTGTGACTGAGGAAAAATCTAAGTAAATTGATTTGTTTGAGATTCCAGTCCATGACTTTAATTCCGTTCACACTCTGAACACTACTGGGAAATAAAATTGATCCAGCTTTGGAAGTCTAGGGTGAAAGATAGGTCCAGGTTCCTTGTCTTTAGGAAGGAAGGAGTTAATTTGGGGTGATAACTAGGGTTTTCTGTTAAACAATTTCTTTCAATTTTCCTAAGATTTCTTCTAGATTCTTCACCAGGCCTGCTTCAAGATGAAATGAGCAGTAGGATGTTGTAAAGCATTTTGGGGATGTCCTGATTACACATATTTTCACTGACAGATTCTCCTCATCCTGTCAAGTCCATCTTATAATAGAGCTTTTGCCCCACCTCCAGTTTTCCCTTGAACCTCTCTCTTTCAGGCTCAGAAGGTAATTTGCTGATTTTCTACCTGGCGGTCTCTGCTGTGATTTAGAAGTTTGCACAGATGGGGTTGGGGAGAACATTCCTAATTAGCATAGGAGATGTGGGGATTCAAGCAGAACCTCTGCAAAATGCTTAAGTCCCTAGTTTTATTTGCCAAAGAGAGAATCTGTTCAAAGTTTTAAAAATTTTTTAATTACAAAGTTTTTAAAACATGCAATTACCTAAAATAACCAACTTTGGCTTCTTTTTAAATAATCATTACTATATTCAATTGGCATATAATGATTATACATATTTATGTATAAATTTGTATATTTATGAAGTACAATATGATATTTGATACAAGTATACAGTATGTAATGATCAAATCAGGGTAATTAGTGTATCTTTTATCTCGAATATTTATCATTTCTTTGTGATGGGAATATTCAAAATCCTCTCTTCTAGATATTTTGAATATATAATAAATTATTGTTACACATAGTCCTCTAGAGTGTGCTTAGACACAAGATCTTATTCCTTCCATCTAGCTGTGTAATGCTAGCTTCTTGACGTATTAAGCTTAGGCTTCCAGATAAATGTTTGCCATTCATGGGGCTTCACCAGAAAACGCATTCATTTCATAATGTTATCTACAGGTCTGATGCTGCTCAGGGAGAGAACTATGAAAATGTCATGGTCTCTGATATTTCAATTGCATTTGTCCTGAGTATGATCTAATAAAAATTGTGGCAGAGTTCTCTTGGTTGGAACTGTCCCCATTAAATATGGAAACACGAGCATGCCCTTGAGGCACTTTGTCTACAGTTAGGGTTTGCCTTTAGTCAGTTCCCTGTGAAATGTGTGCACTCCTCAGAGTAAGTAAGATTAATTTTCCTTCTGGAAGAATTGAGAGTGAGGTGTGGTGACAGAGTCCAGAGAGAATCAGAACTTAGGAGGGCCCAAGTCCGCAGTTATCCACATTGTGCAGGGCACAGGAAAGATAATCCTTGAACTGGCTGTAAACTTCCATACAACATTTAGGCCAAGTGTTGGTCGAGAGAGCCTGTAATTTTAGAAGTCCTGCTGGTATTCTGTTAAAGAAAGGTTGTTTCCCACTACATTTTGTTAGGGGGAGTGGCTTTCATTGGATCTCTTTTGTCCCATACATTTTAAAATTGGATTTTGTATTTGTTGTTGGTTATTGCTGTGCTCTATCAAAGGGGATTATCCTTATGAGGAAGTAGTCGGGTGGGTAATATTGAATTTCAATTGTTCTGAGCCCACATATACTTGGTCTGTTCACTTTCCTCTTGCCAGGGGACAGAGCTTGTGCTTCTTGTGACAGAGGTATGGCGTGCTGTATTTTCACAGATGAGAGCATTAGGTTAGTTGTGAGCTAATAAGCAGTCTTGATAGTATAGTGTCTAGAGTGGTCCAGGAAACACTTTGAAGTTTGTGGAAGAAAAACAAAGATTTAAAACTGAAACTGTCCTAATGAGCTTAGATTATGATTTCCTCTGAGAAAAGATCTATTCTTTTCATCATTTGTTTCCTCACACTTTGAGACGTTCAAACGTTCTTAACACAATGCTGATACAGAACTGTTTGGTAGTCAAATGAGT
This sequence comes from Tupaia belangeri chinensis, assembly GCF_000334495.1. Classification (NCBI taxonomy): domain Eukaryota; kingdom Metazoa; phylum Chordata; class Mammalia; order Scandentia; family Tupaiidae; genus Tupaia; species Tupaia belangeri. Next base: position 2,334,490 of record NW_006159444.1, read on the forward strand.
AGATTCACAGAAAAATCACCTATTTTCTTTTTTGCATGACTGACTTAGGAAGTGTTGACAAAGTTGTTCATGTGAAGAGCTACCTAGAGATATCACTCTTAATAGATTTCTAAAAACGTAATTTTAAAATACTTCCACCCACCCCACCCCCCATTTCCTAGAAAATTAGAATCTGTGCTAATACCTTTTGTACAATCTGATGTCTAGAGTTATTCCTTTCTGTCATCTTTTGAGATGTATGCTTAGTTACCTTGAAAATGGATTTAACTGTTTTTCCTTGCTTTTCATAATGCACCAGTAAATGTTGGAATATCACTTTATATTGCATTACCTACTTTGAACTACTTTGAAATTCAGCATTATCTGATGGTTATTTATTTGGCTATTTATCAAAGTATTAACATTGCATGCTTTAATTACTTAACTTTTCTAGAGGAAGACCAAAAATCTAGAATAATCAAGCAGAAAGAGAACTAAAGATATCTTCTGGTTTCAATGCTTGCATTTTAGAGATGAGATTACTAAGCCTGCGGAGGTTCTAGAAGAAGTTACATGTCTAACTTTTGGCAGAGAGATGAGAGAAAGAGAAAAAGAGATAGAGAAAGATTTAAAAGAATTCTTTTTTTTTTTTTTTAAAATCTATTCAGCAGCATTACCCATCTGATTGGTCAAAGAACTGATTTTTGACGAAGCACTGGGCAAGACTTTAGAAATACTCTTTAGCTTGTCCCAACTCTTTTTTTTTTTTTTTTGGAGAGATTTTCACTGTAGGGCGCGTGTGTTCGCCAGACAGACAGAGAGAGACATAGAGACAGAAAGCGAGAAATCACCCCCCAGGGGGGATGGTCACGCCGCAATCCCTTCTCCTCCATTCTCCTCTCGGGATCTTGGGCATGTACGCACACGCGCCCGGCGTGAGTTTTAAGCCACCGGGTCCGGGACACGAACCGTGGTCGACTATGTGGGAGTCCAGCGACATAGCCATTATGCTAACTGCTGGTTCCCCTTGTCCTAACTCTTAATAAAAATATGTATTTTTTTTTTTACTAAGTGAAATAATTGTAGCCATAATTTTATATTTTGCTCACATAGTTGGTCTATATCTAGAGAAAAAGAGCTGCAGATGCAATGGAAATGAGCACTTAGAATACTGATGGGAATTAAACTATATGTAACTGGCAATAACAGTCTTTGGGATTGCTTTAGTCCTAACTCTTTAGGCTGTACCTTTGACTTGAATCCTAAAAAAAAGTCAGTTAGGTGGTAAGAGAATAAGAGATTTAACACTTGGTAGGTAAATCATAAGATTAGAAATGTCTTGCTACAAGGAAAATGAGGTTCTTAAATTATACGGCTAGGCATGGAGGCGTGAACAATAAATCTTTTCTCACTCAACAAGGCTTGTTCAAATTATGATGCGAATTTTCATGTCAGTTCCAAAGAATGTGTTTCTACAGTTACAATTCTATAGAAAACGAAATACATCCACTTCTATTAAAAAAAAAAGGTATATCCAAAGAAAATGTTCAGTAAGGTGCAGTCAAAAACACTGGATTAAACAGAATTCATTAGAGAATGTCATTATTCTCCTCCTAGGAGCATGTCAGAGCTGGCAGGACAGGAATTTACACTGGTTACTCCTCTTGTATTCCTAGCACTTCAGTAATGGCTGACATAAAGTAGATGCTCAGAAAATAATTGTTGAATAAAATAATTTAGTTTATTTTATCAGCCAACTATTTTTTTAATGGAAAATGTCATGTAGACATACAGTTAAAAATGTAATAAAAGAAGGCATGTTGGAAAGTTCTGTTTACTTTCACACAGACTTCCAAGCTTCCTCTCTCAGTTCTCCTCCACAGAAGTAACCACCGTACACAGTTCATGTACTATTCTTTTTGGATATTCTATGCCTATTTAAACATACATTTATGTGTCCATGCACATACGTACATATCTACATATAGATATACATATACTGTATATTTGTTTTTTTGCTGTTGTTTTGTTTTTTAGGATTTTGATTGAGGGCACATGTGCTTGTCGGAGAGACAGAGAAAGGGAAAGTGAGAAATTATCCCCAAGGGGAATGGGCATATCACAATCCCTTCTCCTCCATTCTCCTCTTGGGACTTTGGGCACACATACATACCTGCCTGGCATGAGTTTCAAGCCACTGAGTCCAGGATGTGGGAGTTTACTGCCTTAACCACCATGCTGTCTGCTGGCCCCATATTTTGGGTCATTGGAAAAGTCATGACACATTTTTGCATAGAAAAATACATCATGACTTTTCTGATGACCTGATACAAAGTATTTTTAAGCACAGGTTTAGACATAAACTGTTCTACTCACTGATATTTTACTTTTCATTTCTTTATGACTGAGGTTGATCATCTCTTCATATGTTCATAAACAAGTTGTTTTTCTGTCCTATAAACTGCCTCTTTAAATTCTTTGTCAGTTTTTGTATTGATTTAATGGTCTTTTATAATTGATTTGGAAGAAGTCTTTATGTACAAAGGAATTAGCTCATTGTCATATGTGTTGAAATATTTTTCCCAGTTGATCATTGTCTTTTGACTTTGTATGGTATTCTTTTTCTCCAAGCAGGAAAAAAAAACAAAACAAAACAAACAAAAAAACCCCACAGAACATTTTTATATAGTCACATTCACTAATCTTTGGAATTTGAGTCCTGTGTATTGTTTAGGAAAGCCTTCTCATCTCCAAAGAGAAATACTTCTAGTAGTTTTATGATTTTATTTTATGTAGTAAAATATTTGATTCATCTGACATTTATTGGGATGAAAGATATCTTTATCAGGTATTTTCCAGATGGCTAGTCATTTGAATAAGCCATATTTCTACCATTGATTTGAGATGCCATCTGTTTATGGTCTAAATTTCAAGTACTTAAGAATTCAGGGGCTGGGTAGTGGCTCAGTGGAGAAAACTCAACACTGCAAAACTGACCCATACAAGAAGGTTCCAAGTGTAGGTCTCTTATTATTTTTTTTTTTTTTGGTCTTTTGTTTTCTACTTGATTCTTCTTTTCCAAATTCTCAAGTATTATTTTGCGACCTTCCCTGGTTTATTAAATATAATAGTAGTAGGTAACATTTATAGAATATAAGTAAATGTTTCAGATACATGCCAAACATTGACATGATTTTCTTACTTAATCTTCATAATAGCTCTATGAATTAAACATATATCTCTGTTTTACACCTGGGGAGACTCATGTAGAGGGAATAAGTAATTTATCCAAGATGAAAATTTGCATGACTTAGTGTTAGAATGCAAATATAACTCATAGGCATAAGTACTATGCAATCCTATTTTTCATTCTGTGTAATGCCTTTGGCTTTTCATTTTATTGTTTTGAGAGGAATATATTTATTCTATGAGAATCTACTGAAGCACCTTCCATGTAACCAAAACTATCTGCAGGCAAGTACATAAAAGAACTAACAGTTACATCATAATCTCCCAACTTCTAGTTTATAGCTTTTGGAGAAAGACAGGGCATGCATGGATGAAATAGAAGAGAACTTCCACTAGTGCAAAAATCAATCTCCCATGAGTTTCACAGCACACAGAGCAGAGAACCAAGCCCCAAGTCAAGGATTATTAGTGTGAGATGACAGTAACCACTGAAGGCTTATGAAAGATCTTGAGGAGGCTTATTTTGCCAGCTTAAGTACTAGATCTTCTGACTGAATTATGTAACTGTGGTAAAAACCATTCTACCTTCCGCTCCACAGAATCATCTTTTTCTGGCTTTTACTTTCTTTGAGGTGCAGAGTAATTAACTTGGCCAGTGTCACACAACTTGTAGGATGTGATAGTGAGGAAGATGACCTGATTTTGACATTTTGGGCCTTATCTAAGCCTAGACATTTCCATTTCTTTCACTCTGACAGCATCAGCTGTATAACTGGGAAACAGCAAGAATGTTTCCTATAAAACTAATCCTCTTCCTTTGCTTCCAACAAAGTGAAATGATCAACTATCTCCACAAAATTTTGAAAATGCTCAAATTGGTGATTGCGGGAGCAAAATAGCAAGAAAATAATCCTATTTCTATTCTTCATATATATTTGTTAATCTGTCTTCCATGATTTTGGGGTTATCTGTAACCACATGAGAAAATCTGACTTAATAAGATCAATTTCTTAGCCACCAATGGGTTCCTAATTTTCTTCAGCATATTTATGATGAGAAGCAATTATAGATGACAACACACATTATCATATATAGTTATTTTATGATTTTGGCAATATTTTGAATTTTTATTTTAATCATTTTTCTATGTATACTGAACCAGATTTGGTGAACTGAAACTATAGCAAGTCTCAAAAAATGTTGCATTAAAATACAATCACTGTCAGAGAATGAGAAGACAAGATACAGACTGGGAGGAACTGTTACAAAAAAAATCTAAAAAAGAACCGTTTTCCAAAACATACAAAGTACTCTTTAAAAAGCAATAATAAGAAACAGAATGATGATTAAACTTACCTGAAAAAGAGCCAGACTTGGTGCAGATACGCTCAACGCCAGTGGGTGGGCTGACGCAGGAGGAATACCATGTGTGATACTGACAGGATAATAACATTTTAGTGCTATGAATTCCCCTCTTAGTACTGCTTAGCTGCACTCCAAGAATGTTTGAATGCCAGTTTCATTCTCATTCAGTTTTAAATTACTTTCTAATTTCCCTCTGGACTTATCTTTTTTGGCCCATGGGTTACTTAGAAATTTCTCTATTTATATGTTTTAGAACCCTTTTTCCCCTTATTCTGAGAATTTAAAAAGCAGTTTTATTTTATGTCTTTTATTGGTTTATTAGCAATTATCCCTTGTCAATCCCGAGAGAGATCTCTGTAGAGCTTTTTCTGAGTCACTGTCTTTTCTCTGTCACTGTAGATTGCTTTGGCATCTCTACTCAAACCTTTTAAACTCAGAACTTTGCATTCTGCCTTGGCTCCCCCTCACTTCTCTGGAGCCTGGAAACTTTCTCCATGCACCAGCTTCGACCATGATAGGATTCACTTCTCAGAGATCATTGCCTTACATTGACCAACTTCCAAAGTTGTGAGAGGCAGTGTTTTACGCATTTTAACCTTTTTGTTGTTGTTTTAGAAAGGAGGATAAATAAGACTTTATTACTCCATTTTGATAGAAAATGAAAGGGGCTATGTACTACCTGTTCCCTCTGTCCATGTTACTTTCTTGAGCCTCACATGGAAAAATCTGTCTGGGCACTTTGGTTTCAGCTCAGATACACACCCTTAGAGAAGTTTTCCATCACCTGCAATCCAAAAAATACTATAATATTTTTCTGTTCTTTTGCCTTAACATTATTGATATTTTCTGGGCAATTTCCTACTAGTTTGCTTTTTAATCTCTTTCTCTATTTTATTTTTTGTTTTGAGAGATTTTTGCGATAGGGCATGTGTGCTTGCCAGAAAGAGAGACAGAAAGTGAAAAATCACCCTCCCTCCCAGTGGGGATAGCCATGCTGCTACCCCTTCTCCTCCATTCTCCTCTCAGGATTTTGGGCACATACACACATACTCGACATGAGTTTAAACTACCAGGTCCAGGACTTGAACTGCCTTCAGCCACGTGTGAGACCAGTGACATAATCATTATGCCATCTGCTGGTTCCAATCTCTTCCTCTTAGTAGATTAAAAACTTCAAAAGACTGTGGACCTGGTAGGTCACATTCTCACTAATTCTTTATGGCCTTTGAAGTACTAGGACATAGGAAGCACTCACCAGGCATTTACTGAATGAATAAATAAATTCCTATTTTATTGTATCACAAACTATATCATTTTTACTAAAAATGTGGTTCATGGACCAGTATTTGTTCACCTAGTGTTACTAGACCATGATGAGTTGAGTGCAGAAATTGGGAATAACCATTCAGAAACTTCCTGTTAACTCCACAGAACAATTTTATATGTACCAAATCTGATCATGAACATTTGGGTTCATATAGCTTATATGTCTCTCTTAAATTTTAGTTTTTCCTAATCCATTTGTGTTTTATGGAAGTATCCAGTCCGTGATGGCTTAGAATTAAAAACAAAACAAACCATATCTTTCCCTGAGAGAATCTGAATTCTAGAAAACATACTATAGAGAAGAGAATAACGTGTCTTAAAGGACCCAAGTTCAGGAAAGCCATCTATTGCTATGTAATTATGACTTAATACATTTTAATTTCAGTTTTTTCCCCAAATGTTTACTGGGTGTGATGCACTAGATCAATTATTACTACTTTTTCTTTTCCATACTCTATTTTTTTGGACTTAAATTAAGGTTCACCTCTCTGCACGGGAAGTACTTATCTATACATGTTATTTGGAATTTTTCTGTAAGAAAGATTTATCTCCTCTTCGCTGTTTATTTCTTATCCAATCTCTTATGTTTATCAGTAGGAAATCATGAATATTTATTTTTATATCTTGATTATAATTTCACACAGTGTTATTTATTTATTGTTCAAATTGCTCCAGTCTTGGCAGTTGAGTTCCTTCAGACTGGCTCCTGTGTTCTTTGAAATGTTGTGATTCCTCTTCCCCCTTCTCGAGCACTTCTTAATATTAAGTGTAGATTAAATGAATGTATATACCCATTAGTCACTACTATAACGAAAATACCATAGAAGACTGGGTGGCTTAAACAACAAACATTTATTTCACTCAGTTGTGGTGAGGATCTACTTCCTCGTTCAAAGATGCTATCTTCTCACTGTTTCTTATGGGCTGGATGATAAGGGAGCTTCTTGGGACTCTTATCTACTTACCTATCAAAGGTCTGCCTCCAAATGCCATCACCCTGGGGATTGGAGTTTCAATATATGAATGTGGGGGGCGAGATACAAACATCCAGTTTACAGAAATACTCATGTAGCCACCATTTTAGTCAAGAAGTGAAACTTCTCCATTATCTGAGAATCTTCCCAGACTTCATTCCTAGGAATCCCTTCCACCTCTTAGGCAACCACCATTCTAACTTTGATCACAATTTATTAGCTTTTCCTTGATCTTCAACTTCATATAAATGGGTCATATAGTAGGCACTACTAGGTGTTTCTGAGGTCCTTCCTGTTGTGTGTATGGGCAGTGCATATTTGGCATATCTTAACTATCCGGTCACAGAGCTTGGGAAGCACAGTGGTTCTACATTTTCTTCACTATTCAGTGCTTTCAGTCCTCTTGATTTTAGCCATTTAGTGAACATAAAATTTGCATCTCCTTAATGACTAATGATATTGAGCACATTTTTATGTTCTTAGCTACTCCTGTATCTTCTTTGTTGAAGGGTTTGCTCAAGTTTATTTTCTATTTTGAATTAGATTGTTCACTTTTTAGATTATTTATTTGTAGGAGTTTTATGTGTCTCAGATACATTTTTTGTTAGATATGTCTTTTCTAATTATTTTCTCCTGGTCTACTAATTGATTTTTTCATTAATATATCTTTAGCCTAAGTGTTTTATATTTGATTTCATGTAATTTATACATTGTTTCATGTTTTGTGTTCTTTGCATCTTTTAAAGCAGATTTGCCTGTCCAGAAATTACAAAGGTGTTATCATCTGTTGTCATCCAAAATATTTAAAGAATATCTTGTATGTTCTTGTATGTTATGGAGTAAAGGCTGACATTTACTTTGTCTTTATCAATATCCAAAATTCCCTCTCTTTTTGATAAAATATTTTCTTTTCTAAACAGAATGACTGACTTCTTTACTGAAAATAGACTGATGTTTGAGTTTATTTCTAGATTCTCTATTTCATATAATTGACTGATTTATCTTTTCTCTTATTTATTTATTTATTTATTTACTTACTTACTTAAGGTTTTTGCCATAGGGTATGTGTGCTCACTGGAGAGAAAGAAAGAGACAGAGAGACATAGAGAAAGGGAAAGTGAGAAATCGACCCACAAGGGGGATGGCCATGCTACAATCACCTCTCCTTCATTCTCATCTTGGGATTTTGGGCACACATGCATATGCACCCGGTGTGATTTTCAAGCAGCCATATCTGAATCTTGAACTACTCTGGATCAGGTGGGAATCCAATGCTTTAACCACCATGTCACTTGCTGGTCCCATCTTTTCTCTTTTTTTCTCTTTTTTAAAGTTTACATTTTTCTTTCAAAAAGAGAGAAATAGTGAGGAGATACAGGGACCCTTTAAGGTCTTATTGCATTGAGATCATCCCTTGTCACCCTCCAGACCACCAGGATCATATGTGTGTCCAAGAAATGCCTAGCATGTTCATGCCGATTCAGGGACTAAACCCAGGGCTTCCCATATGGTTCCAGTATTGTACACCTTATGGCCTGTACTACTGCAACTGGGCTTGATTTGACTTTTCTTACACCAACAATATACTGCCCTGATTTCTTAGCTTTCTAGTAAAATTTAAAATGAGAAAGTAGAATGATCCTCATATCTCATTTTTATTTTTCAAAATTATTTTAACTACTCTGGATCCTTTGTATTTCCCTAAAAATTTCAGAATCAGCTTATCAGTTTTAAAGAAAATGGGATTTTGATTGGAAGTGAACTGAGTGTGTGGACCAATTTGGAGAGAATTGCCACCTGGACAAATATTACATTCTTCTGATCCACAGACATAGCATATTTCTCCACTTACTTAGGTCTTCTTTTAAAATTTTTTTGAGATTTTTGTTACAGGGCACATGCACTGGCCAGAGACACACAGAGAGACAGAGAGATGGAAAGTGAGAAATCATCTCCCCCAGGGGGGAATGGACATGCTGCCATTTTCCTCTTAGAGTTTTGGGCACACATGCTTATGCACCTGGCATGAGTTTAAGCTGCTGGGTCCGGGACTTGAACTGTGGTGGACCACGTGGGAGTCCAGTGATGTAACCATTATGCCATCTACTGGTCCCTTTTTAAAAAAATTAATTTTTTTTTATTTTTTATTTTTTTTAGTTTTTGCTATAGGGCACATGCGCTTGTTGGACAGAGACAGAGACAGAGAGAGAGGGAGAGTGAGAAATTACCCCTAGGGGGGATGATGATGCCCCAACTTCATGTCTTCCATTCTCCTCTCAGTATTGCATGCATGCACATGTACCCAGTGTGTTTTTGAAGCCGTTGGATCTAGGACTCGAACCACAAAGTTAGCTGTGTGGGATTCAGTGCCTTAACTTCCATTCCACGTGCCAGCCCTATATAGGTCTTCTTTTCATCTTCTTGCTTAGTGGCTTTCAGTATCTTAAATCTTTCAAGCTTTTACAAAAAGTTATCCCTGAATTTTGTTTGATAGTATCATAAAGAATATTGTTTGGAAAGTTTTACTTTCCTATCAAATTTTTGCTACTACAAAGAATTACAAATGAGTTTTTATATTAATCTTTTTCATGCAACCATGCTAAATATAATGATTATGTCTAAGAGTTTTTGGGTAGATTCATTAGAGTTTTCTTTTTTTAATTTATTTTATACATTCAATCGCTATACATCATTACAACTTGTAAAGTGAACTTACCCAACATGCATATACTTCACACCAGTCCAGTTGAAGATACTGTACACGTTATTATCAACAGATAGTCATCCATTTCTGTGTCCCATAAGCGTCAATTTTCTTCATACTTTAAAAAAAAGTATTTAAGGGGCCAGAAGGTGGCGTGGTGGTTGAGGCACTGGACACTCCCACATGGCTGACTGCTATTAAAGTCCTGGACATGGTAGCTTGTTTTCTCAATTTCCCTCTCTCTCTCTGGCCAAGTTAAAGTAAATGAATGAATAAATAAAGTTAAATAAATAAATAATTCTTTAAAAATAATATTTAAGATGTTCTTTAGGTGATAGTTTGAACGCTTCCTTTCCACATGACATTAGGTAGTTTTGTCAGTACAACGATAATAGGAGTAATGAGATAGGGTATCTTTTGCCTTATTCCCCACCATAGAGGTGTGTTTAATATGTTATTGTAAATATGATGCTAGCTATAAGCTTTTTGTAGATGATGTTTATTAAATAAATTCCTTTCTATTACTTGCATGCTGGAGGTTTCTCATTGTTTTCTTTGGCTTTATTTATTTATTTTTTTTGAGAGGTTTTCACTATAGGGCGTGTGTGCTCGCCAGACAGACAGAGAGAGACATAGAGACAGAAAGCGAGAAATCACCCCCCAGGGGTGATGGTCACGCCGCAATCCCTCCTCCTCCATTCTCCTCTTGGGATCTTGGGCACACACACACACGCACCCGGCGTGAGTTCTAAGCCACCGGTTCTGGGATGCGAACCGCGGTCAACTGCGTGGGAATTCAGCGACATAGTCATTATGCTAACTGCTGGTTCCCTCTTTGGCTTTTAATCATAAATGTGTTTTATGCATCTATTGAGATGATCCTGTGGTTTTTCTCCTTCATTCTGTTAATAATAGTATTTAAAATTGATTATCAAATGTTAAGCTTGGAATAAGCTCCATGTAATCTTTTTTAAAAAAATATTGTTTATTTAGTTTTATTTGTGATTATTATTATTTTGTCTTCTTCAGTGCATACGCATTTGCTAGAGAGAGGCAGACAGAGAGAGAAAGAGAGAGAGAGGGAAAGTGAGAAAGTGAGCCATCAGGTCTGGGACTTGACCTGTGATGGGTCATGTGGGAGTCCAGCACCTTAATTATGTTTTTATTTTGCCAAACGTTGAGAAATAAATGTAAATGTACGAATCATTCCATTTTCTGAAATTTTTATGATACAATAAAAGTTCATAAGTAAAACTATTTTCCCTCATCTGTAGGTTTTATTTATGCGTATTTTGTAATCATTTGTCTTCTTTTAAAACTAGTGTAGACACTTTCAAGAATTTTTGACTAATAAATTGAAAGATAATGATACACATCACTGAACAAAATAAATTAGCTGAGAAGATAAGCAGAATTTTCAAGATGGGGAAGAGGGCAGAGGATTCTATTTTGAGATATATTGAATTTTAAGTAATAAATTCTAAGAAGAAACATATTGTTTTTCTTGGAAAAAAATACTAGTGTAGATATTTAAAGCATCAGAACAGCAATCCAAAGGTAACATTCCTGTACATGTATTTTAATTCAGGAAATATGTAGGAGTCTAAGAAGTGCTCCCCTGACTAGCATGACAGCTAACTTTAAGTAACTATTCCTATTATTTCATAAACTAGAACATCTAAGATAAACTATCTAAAAACCTACACCACCCTTCTTAATCACTGTGACAAGAATTGAGAATAGTAAGGATTATTAAAATTCTCAGATGGAGCCAAACTCTTTATTAGAGTGAGGTTTTCTGGGCTTCTTGAAAATAAAGCTTTTCCTTAGGGCTGTGGCGGCCAGCCACATCATTTGAGTTCCATCTCCTATTATTTTTTCTGATCACTTTTTCTCCTGAGTGTAATGAGTTGTAAAGTGCCAAAAGATAAACCGAGAAGAAAAGACAAAAAAGCAACATCTTGAACCTAGACAGATTAGAAAAATAAGGCTTGAAATAGTTGACAAATACCATTACTTTTTTAAAAAATTATTTATTTAATTTTATTTATTCATTCATTTATTTTAACTTGACCAGAGAGAGATACAGAGAGAGAGAGATATGGAAAGTGAGAAAGCAAGTCACCAGGTCTGGTACTTGAACCGTGGTTGACCATGTGGGAGTGTCCAGCCCCTTAACCACCATGCCACCTGCTGGTCCTGACAAATACCATTACTTTTATTTTGATTCTTTTTATTTTTTGGAGAGGTTTTTGCTATAGGGTGTGTGTGCTCGCCAGAAAGACAGAGAGAGACAGAGAGACAGAAAGCAAGAAATCACCCCTAGGAGGGATGGCCACGCTGCTATCCCTTCTCCTCCATTCTCCTCACGGGATTTTTGACACACACGCAAACGCACCAGGTGTGAGTTTAAGCCACCGGGCCCAGGACTCGAACCATGGTCGACTACGTGGGAGACCAGCAACATAGCTATTACTCCAACTGCTGGTTCCTGATGTTTTGATATGTATAAACTATGGTCAGCTTCTAGAATTTAAAATTCACTTAGGAGTTTTTTGTTTTCATTTCAAATTTAAATGTATTTATTTCTTCCATGAGAGCGAGAAAAAAGAGAAAGAAAGACAAAGCATCCCCACAGAATCCCATGATGCAGTTCCCACAGCCTTCCCCCTCAACCCTTAATGAACACACGCCTGGAATTCACAAGTCGACTGGTAAATTGCCTTGTAGTCTTCTATGGTCCAGCATTGCTTGAGCAGCACATTACCACTGCATCACACAGTTGGCCCTTGGAGTATTTTTGCTTTCATTCTTTTTCACTTTGCTTTGTTACTGATTGGATAAACATATAATGGGACTGATTATAGGATCTCTTTTCAAAAAATATTTATTTATTTATTATTATTATTTCACCTGAGTTTGTTCAGAGAAAGAGAGAGAGAGAGAGAGAGAGAGAGAGAGAGAGAAAGCCATCAGGTTTGGGACTCGAACCATGGTCAGCCATGTGGGAATTCCAAAGCCTTAACCACCACACCACCTGGTCTAATTATAGGCTCTTTTGAAACTCAATTTTCTCTCTTCTTCCCTGCCCCCATCCTTTTTATTTATTTATTTTTTTGTTTATTTGGAAAGCCCATGCTTGTGCTGTGCTTTGGGGAGCATAAAACAGACTTCAAGCTTGTTTTATATCAGCAGGGAGTTCATTCAAATTCTATCTTGCTAACCTTGAAGCATCCTATCAAAAATCGGTTGTTTCTTTTGGAGTTTTTATTTTATTTTATTCTTAATTTTTTAAAAAAATTTAAGTAGGAGTTTTTTCTTTTATACCTCAATTTTGTGCTTCTCACACTTTGATAAATAGAAGATATGTTGCTTTGGTTAGGCTTGGAAAGCAATGATTGCTAGCAAGAGAGATTCCTAAAGCTGAAGGAAAAGAATTAAGATGGAAAAGGGCCTGGAGGAGCCATCTTGTTTTCTTTACATGGAAAACATCTCAGGGTGAGAGTGGAGACAGTGTTGGACAAATAAATTTAAAAATGTTTAGTAAGTGCATTTCTCAGTCCTGTTAGGATGAGAAACAGATGTAGATGCAATTAAATCATGTCAAATACAAACTGCCTGTGTATCCCATGTATATGTGTAAATATTTAACAAGAAAAACAGTCACATGAGAACTATTCTGGAGTAACCTTGGAAGCAGGAAGCCACAAATTATACATCTGAAATTTATCATGCATGGTTTAAGAGTCCAGATAAGTAAAACCAAATGAAAAGACTCTGAAAGTTTTAAAAATAGTTCATGTGTTTTGGTAGGGGTAGGGAAGGGGAAGGATTAGAAGAATTTTAATATACTTCATTCAAACACAATCAGTGCATTTAATTAAAATCAGAGTAGTAAGAATCATATGATAGGAATTCAGTTATGCATTTGATTCTAAAGCATATTAGTTACAACTATATGTAGGCACAATTACTGTAGAATCATAGCTTATCCTTAATTAGGTTCTAAAATCAGCATATAAGCCAAAAATCACATAAATTCCAATTTATCCTGGAAATATCCCCTTGGAAGGCACCTCGTTTGACAGAGACACACACAGGTCTATTAATACAGTCAGTGCAGATCCTCCGATCTTCCACAAGTTCCAGCTCATGAGGTTGTTTCTTGCTTATGGGCCAAATGGCGGTCGGGGCGGGGAGGGGGCGGAGGAGGGGGAGAAGGCGATTATTGACATCAGGAGCCCGTTGTATGGAAAATATGTATTTCTGAAACTGGAAACACTCTCAGATTCTACATGAAAACCAAAACAGATTTTTTTTTTTTTTGGTCTTATTTACCCATGATCTGGGGCTTAAGGTTTTCGAGGGGAAGGGTGGAAAGAATGTGCCCCATTTTCTTTCTTTGTTTTTAAATTAATATTTAATTTTATTAAAATAATATTCTCTAATTGCCGTCTGTGCTTTAAATTGTTTTGTTGAGGAATGGCCTTCCTAAAGTGGAATGCCAGATCATTCGGGCTATAGTTTTGACAAATACACACATCCATGGAACACGTACTGTTACAAAGCTTCGGAACATTCTCTCTTGCCGCATGATAGTCTATGCCAGCACGCTCCACAGTTCGGTCTTGCCTGCTCTGGAACTTCCTACCAGAGGCATGACACGGCTGGCACTCTGAAGTAACTGGGTTCTTTTGTTCAGTGTAACGTAGATGAGATTAATTTATGTCGTTGCATAAATTATCAGCAGTAGGTCATTTCTGTTTATTGCTGTAGAGTCTATCATATGACTGTACCACAATTTGTTGATCTGTTCCTGTTGGTGGACATTTGGGTTGTTTTCAGTCTGAGGCTCTTAAAAATAAAGTCATTATGAATATTCATACACAAAGCTTTGTGTGAATATGTTTTCCTTTCTCTTAAGTAAACACAAAAAAAGCAGAACTGGTGGTCACAGGGTATGTTATGTTTAACTTTTTAAGAAGCCACCAAATATTTTTAAAAGTGATTGTAGCTTTTTTTATACTCTCAATAGAACTATAAGAGTTCTGGTGGCCTTGTGTCTCACCAACATACGATTATTATAGTTTTTGCTTTGTAGCGAAAGCATGGTGGTATCATATTGCGGTTTCATTGCACTTTCCTAATGATTCACTGGGCTAAGTGCTAGTTCATGCACTTACTGCACATTTGTAGTTTTTCTGTGAAGTGTCTGCTCAGGTTATTTGCCCATTTTTAATTAGTCTATTTGTTATTTTATTACTGAGTTGGAAAAATTCTTTATATAATATGATATAGGTTTTTTCTTTTAATTTTTATTTATTTATTTATTTATTTATTTCCAGAAACATGTTTTGTGAATATTTTCCAGTCTGTGGCTTGCTTGTTTTGTTAATGTCACTTTCAACAAGCAGAGACTTTCTCTTTTTCCTTTATGAGTAGCATTTTTTGTATCCTAACTAAGAAGTCTTTGCCTACCACTTGATCATGATAATAGCTTTTTTTTTTTTTTTTTTGAGAGATTTTCGCTATAGGGCGTGTGCATTCACCAGAAAGACAGAGAGAGACAGAGAGATAGAAACTGAGAAATCACTCCCCAGGGGGGATGGCCACCCCGC
>NW_006159444.1:2350575-2355572 GCF_000334495.1 Tupaia belangeri chinensis
AGCAGTAACCTTTTTCTTGGTGGCTTCCACGGCAGCAGGAGCCTTTTTCTTGGTGGCTTCCATGGCAGCAGGAACCTTCTTTTTCTTCTCTTGAACGCCTTCCATGGTTTCAGCTGGAAAAGAGGATATAGATTTAATTTCTATGTTTAGATCTATGAGGTTGGAATTGAAGTTATGTTTTTATATGAATATCCAGTTGTTCCAGCAGTATTAATATTTTTAATGATTTTTGAAACATATGTATATTATGAGAAGGTTAAATTGAACTACACAGTATAACAGTAACTTCATATGCGTATTTTTGGTGATGAGAATGCTTAAAACCTATTCTTTAAGTGCTTTTCAAGAGTATAATACATTGTTATTAACTATAGTCACCATGTTGTACAACAAATCTCTAATTTATTCTAACAGAAACTTTGTATCCTAAGACTAATATATCTCCTCTCTTCTCCCCCACCAACCCCTGCTAACCACCATTCTACTCTTTGCTTTTATGAGTTCAACCTTTTTGTAAAAAAAATTTTGCTATAGGGCATGTATGCTTGCTGGAGAGAGACAGAGACAGAGAGAGAGAGAGAAGTCACTTCCTCAGGGGGCGTGGCCACACTGCAATCTCTTCTCCTCTATTCTCTTCTCAGAATTTAAGGAGTGCACAACACACAAGTAGCATGATTTTCAAGCCGTTAGGTTCAAGACTTGAACCTTGGAGTTACTGGTGTTGGACCCAGTGCCTTAACTTCCACACAACCTGCTGGCCCTGCATTCAACTTTAAAGCACTCCACATATAAATGAGATTGTGTTGTATTTGTCTTTCTGAGCCTGACTTATTTCCCTTAGCACATGTCCTTCAGATTCATCTATTGTCATAAATGGCGGGATTTCCATCTTTTAAAGACTGAATAGGACTTAGCCAACACAGCACATGCAATAATATAACTGATCTGCAGTGCTGAGAGCCACATGGCCACCCACGGGTTTGGCTCCTGAGTAGACCTGAGACAAGCTTGGCTCAGGCCCAAGATCTTGACTAGATGGAGGGTTCTGGGGAGGGCATGGTGATGTTTTGAGACCCCTTAAGGGTGTTCGTTGCTTTCTTTCTCAATAAAATAAATGGACCTAAGAAAATTGTCTGAGGGGGCCAGCAGATGGTGTAGTGGTTACGTTGTTGGATTCCCACAAGGCTAACAGTGGGTTGACTTCTGGAACTGGTAGCTTGAAAATCATGTCAGGAGTGTGTGCATGCATGCCCAGGATCCTGGAAGGAGAATGGAGGAGAAGTGATTGCAATGTGGCCAGCCTTCCTGGGGGGGGGCAATTTCTCACTTTACTTCTCACTGTCTCTATCTCTCTCTCTCTGTTGAGTGCATGTACACTATAGCAAACCATCTCCCCCCCAAATAAAAGAAAGAAAGAAAATTGCCTGAGGCTAAATAGTATTCAATTTTGTATCTATACCACATTTCCATTATCCATTCACCTGTTGATTCTTTATCCTGTGAATAATACTGCAATGAACATGGAGTGTAGATACCTCTTCACCATATTGATTTAATTTCTTCTGAATGTATGATCAGTAGTGAAATTACTGATCTCCAACACTCTTATTTAAAAGGGTTCTCCACTGATGTGCTTTGGTGCTTCAGTTGAAAATCAATTGAATATAGAAGTATGTGTCTATTTCTGAACTCTCTCTCTTCTGTTCCATTGTCAATTTGTATCTTCTTATGCCAGTATCATACTATCATGATTGGTATCATTTCATCATAGATCTTTGTAGATTTTTCTTGTCCCTGCTGTGTACATTTTAGGATAGAGGTTTTTGATATCTTTTACTAGATTTATCCATAAATGCTGAATGCTTTTTGATGTCATTATAAAGGATTTACTATTATTATATAGAAATACTGTTTTTTATATTGACTTGTTCTAAATGCATTTATTGGTTGAACACTTGTTTTGTAGATTTGTTTGGGGTTTTCCATGTACATGACCTACTCATGAATGGAGACAGTTTATTTTTATTCTTCCTTTTTCATATTTATATTTTATTTATTCTTCTTGCATAATTGCACTGACTATTCATATCAGAACAATTTTGAAAAGAAATGGTAAGGGTGAATATCTGGTGCTTTTATTGATTTAAGTTGGTGACTAGTCAATCTTTCACTGTTGAGTATAATGACAGCTATAGCTATAGATTTTAGCACATGTTATTTTTCAGAATAAAGATATTTCTGCTATTCATAAGTTGATGTCTTTTAAAATTTTATTATTAAAAAGTGTTAAATTTTATTAAATGCTTTCTGAGTCTACTGAGGTGATCACATGACTATTCTCTTATAGTTTGCCAATGTGCATAAGTACATTGATTGGCTTTCAAAAGTTAAACTTGTGCTCCTGGGATATATTTTCCCTTTTATATATTACTGGATTTTATCTGCTAAGATTTTAAGAAGTCTTTTGTGTTAAAATCTATGAAAGTTATTGGTGTGTAATATTCTTTTCATATAATTTCCTTTTCTGGTTTTGGTAACGGGTTATGTAAGCCTCATTAAAACAGCTTAGAGAGTTTCCATAATCCTTTTCTAGAACACAGAGTTAATAAACCTGTCTACATCAAAGGGTTATAGTGGGAATTAATTGGATGAATTGGTATGAACATCTTTTAAAAAATATGTGATATGCTACACACCTAGAAAATCTTCATAGTTCATAATTTTTTTGCAAATATTACAGTAGTATGGCACATAACTATTAAATGAAATTCTATATTCTGACATTTCAAGCTGTGGCAACATTATCCATTCATTTATTTGCAATGCTTAATTGGAAGACAGTACATTTGGCAACATAGTAATATATGCATAAATTAGATATGGTCTACTTTTTAAAGAATTTCATAAGTATAAGCTGACACATAATGAAATCTAAAGTTCATTCTAAATATCAAACATATTTCCAGTATAGTTTTGTGTTAATATTTAAATGCATTCTAATTCTTCAAATTAGTGGTTCATACATGGGAGAATTTATGGAAATTATCCACTGTCATGTTACTATACTCCCTTCTTTTGATCTTTTTGAACAATAGAGTTTATTCTAAATGTATGGCTAGAATATACACATTTGATTGTATACATGTTGGCTGGAAAATAGCCAGAGATCACACTCACTCTTTCAAAGACAATGCTTAAAACAGAGTTTTATAGATGATACCTCCCAACCACCCACAATGGCTTGACTTACAATGTTTTCAACTTTATGATGGCGTGAAAGCGAATGCATTCATAGAAACTGTGGTCAAGTTTTGATCTTCTCAGAGGCTGGTGATCTGCGGCACAATATTCTCTGTAATGCTGGACAGTACAGCAGTCACGACTCACTTGTCCTGAGTTCCCGGCAGGTTTCAGGCACTATACTGGACAACTCTGCCACTGTAGAGTGGGGGATGGAGATAGACACTATGTTTTTATTTTTATTTTTTAATTGCTAGAGGGCTGTGGACTCTTCAGAGAGAGAGAGAGAGAGAGAGAGAGAACCCTGCCCTCCCATGGGATGTGGACATGCCATAATCCCTTTCCCTCCATTTCTTCCTCCTGTCAGAATTTTGGGTGCACATGCATACATACTCCCAGTATGTTTTCAAGGTGCAGGAGCTGGAATTCAAGCCACATTGAATTACATGGGATCTGGTTATTTTAACTTTCAGGCTACCAGATGGGGCAGGCCAGACACTTACCTTAATCATACAAATATACCTGAGATTGTGACATTGTAAAGGCTGTGAATGAGAGGTTTTGGAGTTCTGAGAGCATGTAATGTATGATTTGACTCAGTCAGGGAGCTCAGGGGAAGTTACCCCACCCCATTTATATGCTGAAGTCCTAACACACAGACCTTGGAATGTGACTGTGTTTGGAGATGACACTTAAAAGAGTAATTTAAATGGCAGCACCATGGCCTAGTGGTTGAACTCAGCCATCCCTCATGGTTGACTGCAGTTCGAATCTTGGCCCTGGTGACTTAAAAAGTATATCAAATGCATGTGCCATGTGTGCCCAATATCCTGACAAGATGAAGAGATGGAGGAGAAAGGACTGCAGCGTGAACACGTCCTATTTTTTGGGGGTGCTCTCTCTGTCTCGTTGTCTCTTTCTGTCAAGTACACATGCTCTCTGGCAATTAAAAAAAAGGTAATTAAGTTACAATAGAGTTGTTGGTGTGGGCCTTAAACCAGACTTACTGATACTTTGATCTTAGTCTCTAGCCTCCAGAATTATGAGAAAGAAAATTTCTTTTGGTTAAACCACTGAATCTGTGCTATTTTGTGTTGGCAGCCCAAGAAGACACAAGAAATAACATGTACATATGGACATGAACACGAATGTGACTTTAATACAATGTCTGCAGATGGGAGACACAGTGGGATGAGGGGTTAAACAAACGTAGGCTGAGAACTGAATCTGGTATCAGCTAGGTGTATGACTCTGGGCAAGTAAGCAATTTAATGCTTTGGAGTTTGAGTCATAAAATGGTTCATCACAGGGAGCACATGAACATGAGAAAGTACTTAGAAGAGGGTCTGGTCGTGGTGGGTGTCCCATGGTATTCATCTCCCTGCCCTCTTCCCTGGCTATGTAAGTTCTTTCCCAAGGGGCAGGGTGTGTTGGCCCTGAGAGCATTCTGAGAGTAGGGTGTCACGCCAGCTCTGGGCTTGTCCCTTGATTTTCAACAAATAGGGGATTACACAGCATTGCTGGGCTCTGTTCTAGTTCATTCTGTTGCTAATGACAGAAAATACCTGAATCAGGGTAATTCGAGAGAACAGAGATTTAAATGCTTTTTTTTCTTCTGAAATTTTTTTTTATTAATTTACATTCATTCCCTGAGCATCATCACAACATTCTAAATGTGGTTTCCCATCTAGAATATACTGCATAGTGGCTTAATAATGCATGTTATCATCCATAATATTCCATTTCTACTTTCATAT
>NW_006159444.1:2357478-2409185 GCF_000334495.1 Tupaia belangeri chinensis
CTGTTCACGCGAGTTTTGGATGCTGGAGGCCCAGTTATCAGTGGGACATCTTCCTTTCTCCCCAAATGGCTAGATCGCAGGAGCCATGGAGCTCTCTGTCTCTTGAAGAAGGGCTGTTCTGGGGAGAACAGAGATTTATTTATCTCATGGTTCTGGTGTCCAAACTTGCATCTGGTGAGGGTCTTCCTGTTGGTGGGTTTTCCTGTTGGTGGGTCTCCATGGAGAACGCCACATCACGAGGGAACTGTGCCCATGTGATTCCTGGTCATCTTTTCTGTCTTTATAAACCTACCAGGAGTGAGTCATGGGAGGATAATCTTAATCTCTCCTCTAAAACCTGACCTTTCAATGCCATACTCAGATTGAGTTTTTATATTCTTATTCCTGTCACAACCAAATCTCAGGGGAGAAGGGGGCATAAAAACCATAGCAGACTCAAACCTATACTTTCCAGTGACCTGTGAAGTTGAACCTTGACTTTAAAATTTTATCTTTTTAATGAATTAAAGTAAACAAATTTGAGTAAGAAAACAAGGAATGGGATTGTGGATACAAGGCACAGAGTACCTAGTAGCATCTTAGTGAATAACGAGAACATAAGTGCAGCTGAGGATAATTTGTCTTATGTGGAGAGCTTTCTGGAGTTGGACAGTAGAGGCCAAAGGGAGTAGGCAGGGAGACAAAGGAAGTGGGGGAGTGGTTTCACTGAATGAATAGGAAAATATTACTGGTGTATTATTTGAACCAGTCAGATGTGATTTCTGTGAAAGAGTATTCTAGTAAGTTAACAATGTATGGGATGGAGAGGTTCGGGACGAGGAAGACGGCTGAAATATAGAAATGTAAAGGTAGGAGGGTCTGGAGATGTTCTGGAAATGGAAAGATGCAAGGTGAAGAATGCAGGATAGAGTTACTGCCTGCGTGGGAATGGAGGGGGAAGGGAAAGGGCAGTCAAGTCACTGAAAGGCAAGTATTTGGTATCAGGATGTTGGGCTCCTGCTCGTGTTTGTTTTGTTTGGTTTTCTCCTGAGAAAGATGCCCAGCTCTGTAAGTGGTGAGGCAGAGAGTGCTGGTGGAGAGTAAGGAGGCACCAGCCTTCTCACTTATGTCTAAAGATTTGAACATTTCCATATTCTTGGAAATGTGTCACTTATCTTCATAAACAACCTGGATCTTATGCTATGTTATATTTACTTTACAGACAAAAAAATCTGAGACTTGGAGAAAACATTAGTCTCCCAAAGTCCCACAGCTACTAGGAGGCAGAAGCAAGATTACAATATGTGTCCACAGTCGTCCCACCACCGTGGGGAGTTACAACTAAATGAGACAAATAAAGCACAGGTGAAAGAAGAAGTGGAGGGATTGGGTTTTGCTGCCCTCATAAAAATGAGGGTGTGAGTCAGAGATTTTTGAGAGCAAGACCTAGTGGTTTGTGAAATTAAAGTCTATAAACATTTCAGTCACTAGATTCAGGATATTTAACTTAATAACAGAAGTTTTGTCAGCCTAAAGCTGAAATAAACATTTTTCTGAGTTGGCATACAGACTTACAAACAAGAGTAAGGAGACCTCTCTGGAAGATTTCTGCCAAAACCCAAGTGTAGTTGAATCTCATTTGTAAAGGGTCTTCAAAAAAGTTCTTGGAAAAGTGAATTATGAAAAAAGTTTTTGCATTAATGAACTAGGACTTCAATCCCAGTATTCCACAAACTTTCTGAGGTTCCCTGATATTTGGAAGTTATCTATACTATAAACTTGCCCATCTAGCACACAAGAAAAGACCAGCAAAAGAGCAAAACTCTGTGACCGCACATAAAGAAGACATAAATACCAAATCATGAATCTTACACAACACACTTTTTAATTGCATCCAAAATTCCTTAAAGCTCTCACTTCGAATCTATTTAATAATGCTTACCTGATTTCTAAATCTATAGGAGGATAAAAGAAACACTTTATTAGGACTATTAAAGTCTGAGAAGTGATATCTCATGGGAAAGGATTAGATGAAAAATAGAAAAGGCAGCTATAAAACTAAGACCTTTGCATTAATTCAGATTATGGTCAAACACCTTCAATAGATTCTGGGCATGTACTTTTTTGTAATACACCTTTCAAGAAAGTGGAAGTTTTCATGTTTGGCCAAAGTGAGCAACATAAGATTAAACTAATTTCAAACTACTTTTTTAAGTAGGTGGGAGGTACTATGGTATATAGTACATTTGTAATATATCATTTATCAAAACAAAAACAAAAACAAAAACAGAAACAAACAAACAAAACTACCAAAAACCAAAATGGAAATGTGTCAATGCTTAAAAGGATGGGAACTCAGCCTTCTGGAATGCACATTAGATGTACAAAGTGATGCATAGTCAGAGGCTTTTGGGTAACCTGGCGTATTGTCATTTAACTATGGATTACCATATCCTGCAACAAATTTCATTGAAATAGGGGCAGTGGACCTAGGATAAAATCCTCCCATTGACCTAAAGAAGAGAGAGGAAAGTCTCTGCTATCCTATGGGTCAACCGTAGCCCATACTAGTTGTGGGACTTTGGGAAAACTAGTATTTTTCCCAAGTCTCAGCATTTTTTCTTTTCTGTATAGCTAGTATTTAAGACTTGGGTTTTTATGAAGATTGAGATAACTTCTGTGAATTTGCCCAGTTAGTGTCCTCACTTCCTCCTTTACATTTCCACTGTTACTACGGGGGAGGGGGTGGTGGTGATGAGAGAGAATATCCTGGTTGGTCTTGATCTTAGGTCAGTTAATTTTGGGAAATAAGGACAAAAATCTTTGCCTACGACCTCCTTGGGGTGGTCTCACCTCATGTACACTATTATCACCCGTCACCTCTCAGGACAAACTTCTTTGTATCAGATTCTGATTGCAAATGTTATAGCTGTTACTAAAAATAATATTTAAGTTTGTGTTAAGTAATCATGTCGACAGTCTTTTGTTTTACTTCCTTATTCTCGCCCCATTCCAACTGTGCTAAAAGTGTCAAAGCGTCTGATAAAAATGCAAAGAAGCCTGACACATAGGGAGAAAAAAAATAAAAGGAAAGGCTTGTATAATTTGCAAAATAGAAAATGAATCATTAAAGGATGAAGTTAAACGCATTGCTTAACAGAGATTTTTTTAAAAAAGATTTTTATTTAAAGAAAAAGGTCTAGCTGGGTTGCAAATCCTCCTGCCTCAGCCTCTTAAATAATGAGGACCACAGGCACACCCCACCATACCCAGCACTTTTTTAAGACAGAGTCACGCTATCTTGCCCTGGCCAGCTGGGAACTCGCAATTCTCCTGCCTTAGCTTACTGAATCACAGGGATTATGTACATGTCACTGTGCCTGGTTTTTCAGGAGGGCTAGGAATTGTACCCAGATATCCCAAGGGTTCTTCAAAAAACTCATATATAAGATGTGCTATGAAAATTTGGATTTTGAAATTTTTGGCACCAAGATAAACTCATACTTTAATTCTACTGTTCCAAGAACTTTTTGAAGTGCCCTCCAAGAAATGTGGACCCAATGTATCAGAAAGCTGTTAAGTGCCTTTTCAGGTCACACATACAAACTTAGGACATAGTTTTATTTTTTTGTATGCTGATTGCATTGCTGTACCATTAAAGGGGCTAGAAAACTCATTCACTTTCTAATATTCCCTTTTATTTAAAGAGGATCCAACTGTCCTTTAAGTATGAGAAACCAGCATCCCCTAATCATACTAAAGATCTCAATAAGATCCTTCAAGAACTCTGAAAAGATGCTACTTGCATTTACAGAGTATAATTTCTTTTGTGCCCTGGACACTCTTACCAGTCTGGGAAAGCCTATGTACTTTGGCAGAATAATGTTTTTAATTCACAGGACAAAATACAAGGACTACAAGAAAAACAAATTTATAAAAGTGTAACAATCAAAGTATCAGAAAATATAGTTTAATAAAATATGTACCTCTTGGTTAACACACTGGCCGTCATAATCTAGCAGTCTAGTAGCACTTGAATGGTGACAATGACTGTAAGCAATACTTTAACATAACTGCAGCAACCATAGTGGGAGATGAAGATACCTGTGATTTCTAGAGGAAACAAATACAGATAATTGGCTGATACCAGTATGGTTTCTTGCCTATGTTGATATTTGAAGGAAATGTTAAATGTCAGCTAAATGTCAGTAAACATAAAGATACATTTTCCCCATCCACGTGTACAGACTTCCTGAATTCTGTTCATAGGCACCTTTCGGGTGTCCAAAATCTCTGAATTAGACACCTGGAATAGGATTACTTTCATAGGATAATGAGTATGGTTGGTGGTACCATAGGCTTGGTGGTTGAAAGAGCAGATGTGTCTAGGCCAGCCCATAGCCTAGTGGTTGAGGAAGCCAGATCCCAAATGGCTGACCGAAGTTTGAATCCTGGTCCTGATGACTTGAAAACACTCTGTGGGGTGTGTGTGTGTGGGGGGAGTGGGCATGTGTGCCTGTGTGCCCCAAATCCCAACAGGATGGAGAAATTGAGGGGAACTAATTACAGGGCGGCCATGCCCCATTGGGGAGTGTTTTCTTCTTCTCTGTCTCTAAGTCTCTCTGCTCTATGGAAAATGCAACACTCTTTGAAAATGAAAAATCAATCAATCAATAAAAAAAGAACAGATGTTTCTTACAGTTTTTCAATAGTACATCTGAGATGTTTGCCAACATGCTGGGTTCTGGTGAGGTTTCTCTTCAGCTTGTAGATGACGGTCTTCTTTTTGTGTCCTCACATGGCAGAGAGAGAGAGAAAGGATGAAGAGAGAGAGAAAGAGAAAGATGATGGGGTTCGGAAGAGAGAGTGCTCAGTCTTTTCTGAGCTCTTAGAAGGACTACAGTTCCATCACGAACACTTCATTCTCATAACTTAATTACTTCCCAAAGATCTCCCTGCCCTTGTCCAAATACTATCACACTGGAGGGTAGGGCTTCAACATAAGAATTTTGAGGAGAAACAATTCAGTTCATAGCAATAACATACACATTGATGAAATTAACTTTTAAAAAATTCCTTTGTTTCATTGCACCATCTCATAATTTTTCAGTGTAAAACAATGGCACTTTTACTGGTTCAGATTATTTTACCAATAGCACTGAATTTAAAAAAGTATATAAATCTAATATAAATCTTTTTAACTTTTTGAGACTATAAGGTATTATTTATTTTTATTGCATTTATTAATACCACTTCCTTGGAGGTGTTTAATCTTCAACTGTAGATTAGTGATTCTTCCTTTTAATATGCCTTTGACCCATTTGAGGCTGTGATGAGAGCTAAAAATGCATGTACCACAATAAATCTGGCCACTATTTCAGGAACCACAGACCTCCTAAAGTCTCAGTTCTCAGTAAATAACTCTGGGATACAGAGTAATAGGTATGCATTTAAACATATTATATAAAAACTGTTTATTATAACTGAGTGTTTGAAATGGGTTGAGAACCAGCTAGTTGGATTAAAAGCTCCTGGCAATTACTGGGATGCAGCTATTATTCTATGCTGCAGATTAAGCAAATGTTTTCACAGACTGGAAGGACAGGAAATGCACAGACTCATTTAACAAAACATATAGCTAGTATTTCAAGGTTGGAGGGGAGCCTGGACTTTAGTCTCACGTCCCGTGCCCAAGGTTTTCATGCTTCTTGGGAAGCATCAGGAATCGCTAGCACCACTCCTGCACGGCCCTAGGGAATGATGACATAAATGTGAACACACTGTCCTCGACCTCACCGGTCCCCATTTCTCAGCTGAGTCTGAGCTGCAATGTGAGGAGTCAGGGATAACCAGGTGGATCTAGATGTTATGGGACCTAAAGCTTATACGATTTGGGAGTGCAGTTTTCTTCTTGGAAAAGTAATAAGTTTTCAACAATAAGTTGTAGGACACTTAATATATATTTATTTCTTTCTTTCTTTCTTTCTTTCTTTCTTTCTTTCTTTCTTTCTTTCTTTCTTTCTTTCTTTCTTTCTTTCTTTCTTTCTTTCTTTCTTTCTTTTTTTGGAGAGGTTTTTGCTATAGGGCACGTGTGCTCGCCAGACAGACAGCGAGAGACAGAGAGATAGAAAGCGAGAAATAACACCCCCAGGGGGGATGACCACGCCGCAATCCCTTCTCCTCCATTCTCCTCTCGGGATCTTGGGCACGCACGCACACGCACCCGGTGTGAGTTTAAGCCACCGGGTCCGGGACGCAAACCGCGGTCAACTACGTGGGAGTCCAGCAACATAGCCATTACGCTAACTGCTGGTCCCAAGACACTTAATATTTTAAAAACATAATGGAGATGGAAATAAATTTTGAAATTTTAAAAGCTGACAAAATACCATAAACAGCACAATACAGAGAAAGGTAGCATAATTTAAAAATTGACTGCTCACAGACTTATTCTCTTGACATTTTTAGCTGCATGATTTTTGATGGCTTCTTCACGTGATAATGATTTTGTAATGCTGTATTCTCTAGAGAACACAGAGCATTCAGTCTTTCCTTTAGCATAGTTGGTCAGAATTGTTTTTCTTTTATGGTGATTGTTTAGAAAACATCTTTTGGCTTCACAATATAAATTGTAATAATACTGGTCTTGTATGTTTTTAAGATTTCTTCCTCACATTTTTTTTTAACTATGAGTTTTAAAATTTGGAATAATATTTTGTAAATTTGCTCCTGGTACTGTTTTAAACCTTGTTTTTCCCCCATTATCTACATGTTTCCAGTGTTGAGAGACACAAGATCAGATCATATTATATGACCGCTTGTCCTGAGCCTTTGTCCACTAGGCTGGGTGAACTGACACAGTGGGAAGTAGGGCAATGGAAGTTATTGCTACACTTGAGAGTAACCTACATACATGCAGCATAAATATATCTCATTAATTATGAAACATATCCCATCCCATCCCAAGTGTATCCCATCTCTAGATACCCCTGTCTCTCAGAACTCATGGACCACAGCTCGCCCTAATGCCATTCTTTCTTCGCTTTCCTTTCCCTCTCCCAGCCTCCTCCAATGGTTGCCTCCCTATGGCCAAAGCTATCTTGATGGCATCTCCATACAATACCCCAGGA
The DNA here is from genome assembly GCF_000334495.1 of Tupaia belangeri chinensis. Taxonomy (NCBI): domain Eukaryota; kingdom Metazoa; phylum Chordata; class Mammalia; order Scandentia; family Tupaiidae; genus Tupaia; species Tupaia belangeri. The sequence goes on from NW_006159444.1 coordinate 2,364,588, forward strand.
AGATTCTTTAGATACAGGAGTAAGAGTGCAAGGCTCAGACAGACGGAGAAGGAAAATTTTTCTTACCTGTCTCAGAGACCCAATTTTTCCAACATTGTTGACAATAGCAAAGTAGGAGTACTCTTCTGGAAAGATTTCATTCTCAATTGCAGGACTGTGTTATTACCTCAAGGCCCTAACAGGCCAGATGTTTCAGAAGGCACCTGTCTGTCTAAAATCAGCATGAGAAAGCACCACTTGCAGCAGTTTGGAATTCATTTTCATTTACAGATGAAAGGATGTTTAAGACCATAGACATGTAGCCTGTTGAATATGACTACAGTGATTTTTAACCCAGAAATTTGAATAGATTGAACCATGTGCCATTTCTTTTTCTTTTTTTTTTTTTTAGTTTTGCTATAGGATGCATGTACTTGCTGGAGAGAGAGAGAGAGAGAGAGAGAGAGAGAGAGAGAGAGAGAGAGAGAGAGAGAGAGAGAGAGAGAGAGAGAGAGAGAGAGAGAGAGAGAGAGAGAGAGAGAGAGAGAGAGAGAGAGAGAGAGAGAGAGAGAGAGAGAGAGAGAGAGAGAGAGAGAGAGAGAGAGAGAGAGAGAGAGAGAGAGAGAGAGAGAGAGAGAGAGAGAGAGAGAGAGAGAGAGAGAGAGAGAGAGAGAGAGAGAGAGAGAGAGAGAGAGAGAGAGAGAGAGAGAGAGAGAGAGAGAGAGAGAGAGAGAGAGAGAGAGAGAGAGAGAGAGAGAGAGAGAGAGAGAGAGAGAGAGAGAGAGAGAGAGAGAGAGAGAGAGAGAGAGAGAGAGAGAGAGAGAGAGAGAGAGAGAGAGAGAGAGAGAGAGAGAGAGAGAGAGAGAGAGAGAGAGAGAGAGAGAGAGAGAGAGAGAGAGAGAGAGAGAGAGAGAGAGAGAGAGAGAGAGAGAGAGAGAGAGAGAGAGAGAGAGAGAGAGAGAGAGAGAGAGAGAGAGAGAGAGAGAGAGAGAGAGAGAGAGAGAGAGAGAGAGAGAGAGAGAGAGAGAGAGAGAGAGAGAGAGAGAGAGAGAGAGAGAGAGAGAGAGAGAGAGAGAGAGAGAGAGAGAGAGAGAGAGAGAGAGAGAGAGAGAGAGAGAGAGAGAGAGAGAGAGAGAGAGAGAGAGAGAGAGAGAGAGAGAGAGAGAGAGAGAGAGAGAGAGAGAGAGAGAGAGAGAGAGAGAGAGAGAGAGAGAGAGAGAGAGAGAGAGAGAGAGAGAGAGAGAGAGAGAGAGAGAGAGAGAGAGAGAGAGAGAGAGAGAGAGAGAGAGAGAGAGAGAGAGAGAGAGAGAGAGAGAGAGAGAGAGAGAGAGAGAGAGAGAGAGAGAGAGAGAGAGAGAGAGAGAGAGAGAGAGAGAGAGAGAGAGAGAGAGAGAGAGAGAGAGAGAGAGAGAGAGAGAGAGAGAGAGAGAGAGAGAGAGAGAGAGAGAGAGAGAGAGAGAGAGAGAGAGAGAGAGAGAGAGAGAGAGAGAGAGAGAGAGAGAGAGAGAGAGAGAGAGAGAGAGAGAGAGAGAGAGAGAGAGAGAGAGAGAGAGAGAGAGAGAGAGAGAGAGAGAGAGAGAGAGAGAGAGAGAGAGAGAGAGAGAGAGAGAGAGAGAGAGAGAGAGAGAGAGAGAGAGAGAGAGAGAGAGAGAGAGAGAGAGAGAGAGAGAGAGAGAGAGAGAGAGAGAGAGAGAGAGAGAGAGAGAGAGAGAGAGAGAGAGAGAGAGAGAGAGAGAGAGAGAGAGAGAGAGAGAGAGAGAGAGAGAGAGAGAGAGAGAGAGAGAGAGAGAGAGAGAGAGAGAGAGAGAGAGAGAGAGAGAGAGAGAGAGAGAGAGAGAGAGAGAGAGAGAGAGAGAGAGAGAGAGAGAGAGAGAGAGAGAGAGAGAGAGAGAGAGAGAGAGAGAGAGAGAGAGAGAGAGAGAGAGAGAGAGAGAGAGAGAGAGAGAGAGAGAGAGAGAGAGAGAGAGAGAGAGAGAGAGAGAGAGAGAGAGAGAGAGAGAGAGAGAGAGAGAGAGAGAGAGAGAGAGAGAGAGAGAGAGAGAGAGAGAGAGAGAGAGAGAGAGAGAGAGAGAGAGAGAGAGAGAGAGAGAGAGAGAGAGAGAGAGAGAGAGAGAGAGAGAGAGAGAGAGAGAGAGAGAGAGAGAGAGAGAGAGAGAGAGAGAGAGAGAGAGAGAGAGAGAGAGAGAGAGAGAGAGAGAGAGAGAGAGAGAGAGAGAGAGAGAGAGAGAGAGAGAGAGAGAGAGAGAGAGAGAGAGAGAGAGAGAGAGAGAGAGAGAGAGAGAGAGAGAGAGAGAGAGAGAGAGAGAGAGAGAGAGAGAGAGAGAGAGAGAGAGAGAGAGAGAGAGAGAGAGAGAGAGAGAGAGAGAGAGAGAGAGAGAGAGAGAGAGAGAGAGAGAGAGAGAGAGAGAGAGAGAGAGAGAGAGAGAGAGAGAGAGAGAGAGAGAGAGAGAGAGAGAGAGAGAGAGAGAGAGAGAGAGAGAGAGAGAGAGAGAGAGAGAGAGAGAGAGAGAGAGAGAGAGAGAGAGAGAGAGAGAGAGAGAGAGAGAGAGAGAGAGAGAGAGAGAGAGAGAGAGAGAAATTACCCCTCAGGGGGATGGCCATGTTGGAATCCCTTTTCCTCTTGGGATATTGGGCACACATGCACACTTGTCTGGCATGCTTTTTAGCTGCTGAGTCTGGGAATCTAACCATGCAGTCAGCCATGTGGGATCCAACCATTTTAACCACCACACCACCAGCTGGCCCAAGCACACGCCAATTTCAACAATAACCCTTTCAATACAACACATATGGAATATTTTAACTGCAATTAATATAACTCTCTGGTATGCCCCAAGACAACTGAGTGTAAGATATATGTTTTGGTAAGTGACTGAGTTAACTTTTATTTTTTAAGGACAACCAATAAATAGAGTTAACTTGTTTTATGGATTTATTGATTTAAAGCCACTTAAATGTGGAACTGAGTCTAACAAAGCCAATTACTTTTTGTTTAGCTCTTCTCATCAGTCAGGTATAAAGGACTCATCTCCATTAAAGCCAGTCTCAGGGCATAACAACAACAGTTATTTTATTCAAAGATAAGAATTTTCCTTATAATAGCTATAGAAGTGGAGTGTCTGCCGATTTTATCCAAGAGAATGCTAAATTGATAAGGAGCATGAAATGTCTGCTTCTTCAAAATCCATGGGAAATAACAGTGCCTATGTATTTCATGTTATATATATATATATATTTTTTTTTTTGACTAAAAAGTCTATTTTGCTTGTTTGTTAAAGAAAAAGCTATGTCTCTTAACTTTCTTTTAAATAAATTTAAAATAAATACTTTCAGAGGCTAACATTGAGGAGTTAGAATAAGAATACTTCATGTTTAACCTAAATTTTTCTGTTGTGGGCTTCACCAATGAAGAGGCAAAGCTTATATTTTATTTTTAAGGAGGATGGAGTTATAGATGTCTTCTACTTCTGAGACAGAATTCAAAATACCATACACTATCATGGGAGAAATATCCTCCCATACACCGTCATGGGAGAAATGTTCTTTCATGTATGGGACCTTGGGACATGGGTAGGGAGGTTATAAGTCTACATTAGTATAAATCATTTGTAACAATTTTAGAAATGAGTTTTCATTTTTTTTTTTTTGGAGAGGCTTTTGCTATAGGGTGCATGCACTCGCCAGAGAGATAGAGACAGAGAGATAGAAAGAGAGAAATCACCACTTGGGGGGATGGCCATGCCGCAATCCCTTCTCCATTCTCCTCTCGGGATCCTGGGCACGCACGCACACATGCCCGGTGTGAGTTTAAGTCACCGGGTCCAGGACTCGAATCGCGGTCAGCTACATGGGAGTTCAGTGACATAGCCATTACACTAACTGCTGGTCCCAAGTTTTTATTTTTAAGTAATAAATCAATTGATTAATTCTACATGCTATTCAGTTGCAGAATTTCTAAATTTTAGGAAAATAAGCAAGAAGAGTTTAGATTCATAATTTTCAAAAGAAAAAGATTTTGCAGTCATAGAGACCTGTCTTTGAATGGGCATATGCTCATAGCCCAGAGTCAAACTGACCTGTGTCAGTTGCCTACCTCAACCCGGGCTGTCTGTAGCCCTCCCTCCCAGGTCTCATCTCCCCCATGCATTGAACCTTGCTTACTGTTGGCTGTCGAGCAGGTGTCCAACTTAATAAAGCCTTTGTGGCAGGACTGACAGGTAGAGCCTAACCACTGACAGCAGCATTTTAAGGCATGGATGAGTTATAACCTTTCTGTGAAAGAAACAGCAGTGTTTCCTAGGAGCTCTCTGGGGTCATGTACTGTGATAAATTGGAGCACTGGCATCCTTCCTTCCTTTGTTCGTGTGTGTATGTGTGTGTGTGTGTGTGTGTGTGTGTGTGTATGTGTGTGTGTGCATAATGCTAATTTTGGTGACTTAAAATTTAAAAAAAAAATTCCATGAGAGAGACAGACAGAGGTAGAGAGACAGCGAATCAGGCAGGGTTCTAATACTGTGTTCCACACTCAGTTTCAGCTACCCTAGATCATGGGCACTCAGTGCTCCTGCTTAGGGAAGTCTCTGGAAGTGAACCAGAAAACTTTCAATGCAGATGGACCTCTCAGACCGTTGCACTGTACCATTGTACAATTTGGCTGCTGCAAATGTTGATAACTTCTTTTTTAAAGGTTTTGCTATAGGGTGCATGTGCTTGCCAGAAAGACAGAGACAGAGAGAGAAAGTGAGAAATCACCTTCCAGGGGGGATGGCCACACTGCAATCCCTTCTCCATCCTCCTCTTGGAATTTTGGGCATGCATTCACAAGCACCTGGCCTGATTTTCAAGCTGCAGGGCCTCCAATGGCAGTCAGTCATGTGGGAGTCCAGCGACATAAATGCCATGCCACCTGCTGGCCCCAACACATGGTAACTTTAATAGAAATTTCTCATTCTCTGTTGAAAGATGAAGAGACCCTTTACAGTTCTTAATTTTTAAAAGCAAATTTTCCTTTGCTTTCTTTGTAGTTGAGTCATTTTTCAGTTAAATTAGCTGGGCACAGTCTGTTTCTTCTATGAACAAATAAAAATGTCTTCTTGATTTGAGGTTATATAATTGACTATAATAACTCATGATATGCTTGGAAAGTTAAAGTTAAGCTGCTGATTTAAACTTAGTTTAAGTTGTTATTAAGACGTTCTCTATAAACCAACTCTAAAAAGACATTTTGGGGACAATTTGGAAAATAATCTAGTCAAAATGGTTATGTATGTAAAAACTCATTATATTTTGTAATACGTCTTCAAAATTTTTTCTTAGAATTTCCATGATTCTCAAAAATTAAGCCAGAGAATTCTGAATCCTACATTTTCCTACAAGAGTGAGTTTTCAGTTAGAAAACCTTTGTGTTCTGTCACTTACAATAGCTTTTCCTAAGAGGAAGTAGCAATGTTGAATCATGAAATACTTGAGTTGGCTCCCTCCCCTGAGCCTCAAAAGTGTGACTGGTCTTGTTATTAAAGCACTTTTGTACTCTATGTACTGGTTTTCAAACACTGAAAATGTATGCGTGGGCTTTTACATTATTCTCCACCCTGGGAGCTTATGCTCATCGAGAGAGATAAGAGAAGAATGCTCCTTCCAGAGCATTATGGCTCTTTAGGGTGCTGTCTGTACCTCATGCACACTTGACGAACTTGGGGGAATGTCATGGCCTCTGTTGTGACTAAGAGATTTAAATGTGGCTTGTTGAGTGGCTCAAATATTAGCCACAGTCCTCATCCATGCAGAGCTCTGCCTGGGCCTGGTGGATCCCAAACTGTGTATGCAGAATACCCCTTGTTACATTACACATTTTCAAAATGAAATAGAAGAAAATGGAGCAAGGGTTAAGAGTGGGTACCTATGGACTTGAGGATTCTAGGTATTTTTTTTTATTGCCCTTTTATTGATTTTGATTTATTTTTGCATTTTTATGCCTATAACAATACAAGTATGTATCTGTAAGTATCAAAACTACTTTAATTTAAAAAGTGAAACTGGGGGGGCCAGCAGGTGGGGTGGTGAGTAAGGTGCTGGACACTCCCACATGGTTAAAAACAGTTTGAGTCCTGGACCGGGTGGTTTGCTTTTTAACTTTCCCTCTTTCTCTCTGTGTCTTCTCTCTGGTCAAATTAAAATAAATGAATGAATAAATAAAATTAAAATAAAGAATTCTTGTTTAAAATAGTGAAACAGACGCTATATTGTTGTCAGAGCCAACCTAAGGTAAGGTCGTAGTGTACGTGAGCCCTGAATGCACCTTGCTCAACAGTGAGCACTGTTGCCAGACCCATAATATCAATTTTGGGCTTAAAAACATGCTCATGGTAGGGGCTGCAAGTCAGGAGCTGCTCCGTGGGAGAAAGAAGAAATGACTAGAACTGGCAGACCTTGGGCCAGAAGGGAAGAGTCAGGGCAGTGTCGTTGCATAACGTGCATTCAGGGTCTGTCTGACCCACCACTCCCTTCCACTTGGAGGCCCCAGTCAGCCTCTTTCACTTTCCTTTTCCTTCACTTTTGTTCTAACCCATGGGTGTTGATATGCATGTGAACAGCATTTTACCGAATACACACGTTTTCATCAAGGAGAGGTGCTGAAGGATAGTTTTTTTCTGGGTGTTGGAAGGTAGTCTCACAAGTCTGTGCTTTGGAATTTTCTAGTGAATGTGGTGGAGCTTTAGGGTAGGCTCAAGGGGTTCGGGGGCCAGATAGTGGCATAGCCGCAAAACTCTCTATGCTCTGTGAGGCTGACCCACATGGAAAGGGTCTGGGTTCATGTCTGAAAACCTCCCTGAGACCACCGGGCACACTTGTACGCATGGTCTGGGGCTGGCTGAGGCTGGAGTGGACCATGATGTCAAGAGCTTGTGTGGGAACTCTCTCTCTGTCACTATCTTTCTCTCCTTGTCTCTGTCACTCATGGAAGAAATACATCAGCTTGGAAAAAAAAAAAGGTTGAAAGAGGAATACTGGCCTCCAGGAGAAGCCGGAAGGGAGTAGCAAACAGGGAAGTGGATGCCGTTTGTAGCATCTCCTGTCCTCTCCGTGTCCTCTGTGGCAGCTGCTTTCCCTGCCTCCTGTGTTGCCATCCTCCCGGGGCCTCCAAGGGACTCAGGCCCTACAGAGACGCACTGTGGATCTTGCACACCTGAAAGGTTCCTTGTCCTTCATTTCCCTTTGCTTCCCTTGCCTTTTCTCTCATTGTGCTTTCCTTTATCCTCATCAAGTATGTCTGAGGGAATTTTCAAAGGTTAGAGGAAAATGGAATCAATGTACAAGTTTGTTTTGCTATAAAAAATGCAAAATCCACATAGGCTTTTCATAATGTGCATTTTCCGTGAACTTTTTTGAATACCTTTCTTACTTACAGTTCACAGTGTATTAAGATTCTAAACATGGGGGGACCAGCAGTTAGCGTAATGGCTATGTTGTTGGACACCCGTATAGTCAACAGCAGTTCGAGTCCCGGACTCGATGGCTTAAACTCATGCCAGGTGTGTGTGCGTGCGTGCCCAAGATCTCGCTCGAGAGGATTCTCGCTTTCTGACTACCTGTCTTTCTGGTGAGTGCACGCACCCTATAGCAAAAACCTCTCCAAAAAAAGAAAAAAGATTCTAAACATGAAAAAATTTGGAAGTTGTGGATTTGGGCTCTTTCACAGAGGTATTAATTTGGAGCCTGGTGTTTTTGAACAGTATCAGAGAGCAGAGTCTTCTAGCACTGCCTGCCACGTCAGGCTAACCAGCTGCTAACCGTGCATGTGTGTGTCTGGCAGGGTTGTCTCCTGGCTGCATGGGTGTGTTTGGTGAACTGCCCAACTGTTTCAGAAAGTTCTGGACTTAGAGACATGACCAGGTGCACAGGAGCCCTGGGGAAGAGGAGCTAAGCTTTTCTGCACTTGTGTGGGTTTAGATACACACAGATTTAACTGATGGATTGGAGGCCCCCAAAGGAGCCCAACTGCAGGGACAGCTGTGGGCCCCTAGAAAAGCAGAGATGAGCCGGTAGGTTTGGCAGCGTGGGAGGTGGGAGGCAGCGGCTCAGCACAGAGGTGGCTGACCCAGACTGTCCTTTGCTTTCTGTCAGCCAAGCTACACTCAGAGGAAAGTGTGTGTCACTATGGAAAGTCCTCAACAAAGCAATAAACAGAAAGAGGTGTGTGTAGGGGGGTAGAGATGGGGATGTCCAGAGGTGGTTGGGAGCAGCACAGCAGCCACCAATGAGCAGCAGCGTGGTAGCTGTTCACAGAGCAAAGGATGCCAACCCCATGCAGCAGATGCAAGAACAGTTATCGCCATTTATAAGGTGGGAGTAAAGACAGTACCAACTTCACAGGGTCGTGTAAACTAAATGATCAACACACATGCAGCATTTAGCTCAGGCCTACAAATTACAGGAAGAGCAGAGCTTAACGAATGTCAGCTATTACTCTAATCAGTGCTGTTTTTATGAGATGCCGTCTCTCTCTTTCATCGACTGATCGTCTATTCATTTTAAAATGGTTGCAAGTTCGATTTTATGAAATATAATAAAATAGATTTGGCTCCTTTTTTTTCCTTTAAAGTAGAGAAATTGCTTCTTGGGGTGTATTAAAAAGCCTCAGACTTTACCTGAAGTGGGTTTAACTTGGGCAAAGTTTTAAAAATAATTGTCTCAAAGTTGAATTTATATTGAATAAAAAATTGGGCACTCGTCATTCTCTGCTTGAGGAAGATTATGAGCATAACTATGCTCAGGGAGGTTAGTATGTTAGTCAAAGTAGTAATTTTAACAGTTTTGAACTCATGTTCAAAAATATAATTGGAATAATTTTCAATTGACATCAGTCTTCATTTCTTAGGAAATTACAGTGATTAAATTAACTGCAGCCTGTCTCTCTCATTATTATTTGAAGATAATAGGAGTCTGTTGAGGATTAGTGGGGAAAAACGAATGATACATGTTCTATTAAAGACTTCACAATTGAAACATCTCTTACCACTGTCTGTTTTGCCAGGATTTATAAATTCAAAGCATAATCATCAATGTAGCTTCCTTGCCTATATTTGGTCTAAAAAAATAATTCAAATGGAGAATAAGAATAATGCTGATCCTGGGATTAAGTGATAGATTTTTTCCTTAAGGGAGTGTATAATATAAGGATTTGAAAGAAGATAATGTTACATTTAAAGAACACTGTGAAAGTTGAAAAAAAAAGAAAATGTGTTCCTTTTCAGAATTCTGTCTCTACTTCTTTATGAAATTGAACACTGGACAAGGACAATCAAATTACACTCATTATTCAGGCATTTTAAATAAATTACTCTTTCACTTTGAAATGAGATAGCAGAATCGCCGAGCAGTAGGGAATTGAGCATGGATGAAGGAGTAAATGGATCTTGATCTCGCATCTCAGGTTGAGGCTTCCCGGTGATAGTAGAGTGATTTTCATCAGTGGGAAATAGCATCCTATTTTCTTCAAGATCTTTCTAAACTCAACATGATTTACATAGTATATCTGAGTCCAATACCACCCAGATAAGCATCTACAGTCGCCTTTACCTGGACATGGGTGGTACTGCTTTTTAAGTTTCTGTGTTACGATAAATGTTGGCTGGCTTCTACTCCCCTCAGTACCTGTGTGCTCTCTTTCTGGCTGGAATGCCTACTTAGAGATTCATGGTACAAGTTGTGACTCAAATTGCATACTTATATTACCAGTTTTTTTCTTTTTCTTTTTTACTTGATTCTAAATGAAAAAAAACAAAAAAAACAAAAAAACACTAGGATTATGAGGCCCAAGGGGGGAAAAAGTGTAAAACTACCACCTAATTTAATATGCTAAGAAATTCTTAAAAAGTGCTGATTACTACATCCCAGAACACTATTTTCATTGTTTTGGGAAGTAGAAGGCAGTGAAATAAAATTTTATTCCTGGGAGAAAACCTGGGTTTATTAGTTGCACCAAAAGCAAAGACAAAAACATGAAGAAAAGCTAGTTACTTGACTTTCAATGCAGCCTACAATAATTCACTTTTACATTATTTCTGGTTGAACCATTAGAATTTCACATTCTTATACTGTAATTGGAAAATGTTTTGATAAGACATAATGTCATACTACCTTGTACTTTCACACAATGTGATGGGAACTGTAAGATCTCAGGGTTTGAATAATGAGTAGCACAGTTTTCAAAAGACAAAAAAAGGTCTAGAGTTATTTGATGTGACGATATAGGGTTTCTTATTCTTGGCTGATATTTGTGATATTCCTATACTTAAATTTTGGCCATAGAAGTTATCTTACTGGTTATGTGAACTTGGAAAAATTTCCCTTTCTCCCCTCCAAAAAAGGTAATTAAAAAACCCTACCTCAATGGGTTGTTGGGTTGTAATGCAAATTGAGTAAATTAATCGGTCTCAAAAGCATTCTGTAAACTGCTATGACACTAAATTTAGTTTGTGGAAATTAATCACAAAATGTTATTAAATGATTAAAAGGAAAGATTTAAGCCAATGTTTTTGTGCTTTTTCTAATGTATGAAAAGGGGAAAGCATTCCAATCTGTTTCTCTGCTAAAAATCTGAGTTTAGCTGTGTGGAAACAGACAATCCAAACTGAGGAATAGTATGCAAAGCGATGGTCTGGACTCTACAAAAATATCAGTCATTGATGATCAAAGAGACTATAAACATCTCACAATAAACAGCTGACCCTGGATTAACACCAGTGTGAAGTGTGGGGATTAACTTACCTATGGATTTTTTTTCAAAAATTATGCTGGAAAATATAGTACAGTGTTATGAATGAATTTTCTCTTTATGATTTTAATAATATTTTATTTTTCTAGCTTACTTTATTTGTAAGAATATATTATATAAGACATATAACATACAAAATATGTGTTGATTGACCGTTTATATTATTGATAAGGCTTCCAGTCAGCAGTAGGCTATTAGTAAAATTTTGAAAGAGTCAAAAACTATTCATGGATTTCAACCAGGACCACTACCACTAATACCTTCATTGTTCAAGGGTCAGCTCTATGCAGTGGTGATCCTTAATTGGATCTTTTTTTTGAGAGTTTTTTTTTTTTTTTTTTTGCTATAGGGGGCGTGGGCTCGCAAGACAGAGAGAGACAGAGAGACAGAAAGCGAGAAATCACCCCCCAGGGGGGATGACCACGCCACAGTCCCTTCTCTTCCATTCTCCTCTTGGGATCTTGGGCACACACACACATGCACCCAGCGTGAGTTTTAAGCTGCCTGGTCCGTGACTCAAACCACGGTCGACTATGTGGGAGTCCAGCGATATAGCCATTACGCTAACTGCTGGTCCCCTTAATTGGATCTTGAATTCAAAATAAAATGCAGTAAGTTCCCAGACTGAAAAACATTTATACAGAGATCTCAACTGTATTTTAGATGATTGCATTATATCTAAAACTTTCTGAATGTGATCATGTAACTATGGGATGATAATTGTTTACTTTAACTTTATGTATTCATTTGTTTACTTTAATTTGACCACATATGCAGAGAGAGAAAGAGAGAAAGAGAGAGAGAGAAAGCAAACTAGCAGGTCTCGGACTCAAACCGTGGTCATCCATGTGGGAATATCCAGTGCCTTAGTCATCACTTCACTTGTTGGTCCCCTGGGATGATAATTTTTATTAGGAGGTACATGTTGAAGTATGTAAAATGTCTTTATGTTCAGAAGTAACTGTCAGATGGCTTGGTAAAATATTTATATAGACAGAGATAAAGTAAATGTGTCAAAATGTTAATAATTTGGGAATTGAAGTTAAGATATCTCTAGCTGTTCATTGTTAACTATTCCTACAACTTTTTGTAGTTATAAATATTTTTTAAAATAAAAGCTGGAAAAAAATTTAAAAGTTAGAAAACCAAATTCTCAAATCAATTCAGTTATTAAAAAATAGACCTTGCAATATGTGTTTTGTAGGTCATGTTTCTTATTTTACTGAGAGGTACAAATAGATAAGTTAAAAAATCTGTTTTTTAAAAAACGTACATTTTAAGGTAATAAGTGGGATTATTATTACTAGTTTAAAATATTTTCCCACTGGTAAGATTCTAGAAAAACAGACATAAATTCTGAATCTTCATGCATAGCTTTCAGGCTACTTCAAAGTACTACTTGGGGGATATTAAAAGGGTAAAGACATTCTTTTAACTTTATCTGTTAGAAAAATATTTAATTCGGGATATCTGAGTTAATAATTTCACAATGATTTGTTAGCCAAGTCTTCTTTCTTATGAGATAGAACTTCTGTCTTATTTTTTGGAAGAGATGCTGGATAGTTATGATACTTGTCTTAGTCCATTACTGTTTTGCTAAACAAATATCTTGAGACTGAGAGATTTATAAGAAATAGAGGTTTATTTGGCTTATGATTCTGGTGGTTGGAAAGTCCAACGTCATGGTGCTGACATCACAGCATGACAGAGAAAAGCAGAAAGGTTGGCAGGGCTGTTGGAGAGAGAGAGAGAGAGAGAGAGAGCTGTGTGTGGCCATCTTACTTTTGCGACAAACAACTCTCATGGAAAATGAACTGTTTTCGTGATCATGAGAACTCACTTTCTGCCACAAGTTGACATTAATCTACTCAAAAGGGTGGTGCCCCTTGATACAAATACCACTCTGTAGTCCCCATCTTACTATATTGACATCTCTTGTGGCAGTTGATGTGGTAGGATTTTAATTTTTTCTAGTCACTGAGTCAAGGTATAAATATAATGAAACCATTTCTTGTCTTTTTCTTGTATAGGTCAGAGGCAATCAAACAGAATCGAGGAAGTTCATAAATTTTTGGTATGTAATTAAACACATTTTGAAACCAGTTCTTTCTCTTAGTGATATTTGTGACCTCAAGGACCTGTGGTCCACTTTGTTCTAACTTATGAATCCAAATAGAACAGCCTAAATATGCTTGTCTCTATGCTAGCATTTATGCAGAGAAAGTTAATAGTAATGAAAAATTACTAGCTGTATCTGGACCTCCTGATTATCTATGAAAATGAATTTTTGGTGTTCATTGTTTTTCAGTGGGAGAGTTGTTTAGTAAACCAATTATTTATTTATGAATTGATCTATCTTGCCTCACTCAGGGTGAAGAACATGCCATAGCTATCAATGTACCATAGATCTATGAATTATGTGAAGCCCTTTTTTTAATTTTTATTTTTTTAATTTGTCAGAGGGCACATGCATTCACCAGAGAGAGAAAAAAGGAAAACGAGAACCCCTTTCTACACTCCCAATAGGAATAGGTCACCTAGTAACCTCTCTTCATCTGTCTCTCCATCCTGTCAGGATTTTGGGCACATATGCACACATGCTCAGTGTGTTTCTCAAGTCACTGAGTTTGGGATTCTAACAGTACAGTTGAGTATGTGGGACCCAGCTCACATAAGCACCAGGCCACAGGCTGGCCCAAGAATCTATTTTATAAGCAGCTGTATAGTTAGATGCCCAAATTGAATGCTCTAGATATGGGGCATTTATGGATCTAAATTTGTTTGTAATTAAAGGAAAATATTTATATTTAATAATTATAATGTAATAATTTAAACAATGTTAAGATATTTCTGCCTCTAAAATTTATCCTTAATGATCCAGCAAGACTAGAGTTCTGTGGGTATGCAATTCTTATTATTTGTTTAATTTTCTATTAAAAAATGAATTTAAAAGAATTATATATCTTAGCTCCTCACTGGGACATCTATTCTTTTATTTAAATTTCTTTTCTTTCCTTTTTTTCCCCCTAATGATAAAACAGTTCTTAACTTTCTGGGAAATTGAAAGGAAGCATTCTTTTCACAGTTGTTTGTGAAGGAAACTTCTTTTGTGTTTTGTGACTCTATGGTTATAAATGATATTGTGGTAATTTTTCAGAAAGCGTTATTATACTAATTTAAATGCTCTTATTTTACTATGAGTCATAATAATAATAATAATAATAATAATAATAAATAACAATGACAACTATTCTCCCTAGTACATATTCTACCACTTTGAATTACATTGCAGCTGCTTTTAAAATGCTGTTACTCATGATACAGTAATCACTATGTTGTTTGGTGACCACTGTTCTTTCCTTTTTCCATCTATAGTTTCTTTTTTTTATATAATTTATTCATTTATTTCCATTTGTTATTGTTAGTTTCTTTTTTTTTACTTGACGAGAGAGAGAGAGAGATAGAGAGATAGAGATAGAGAGAGAGAGAGAGAGAGAGAGAGAGAGAAAGGGAAAGTGAGAAAGCAAGCCACCAGGTCTGGGACTCGAACCATGGTTGGCCATGTGGGAATCCAGCGCCCTTATCCATCACACCACCTGCTGGTCCCTCCATCTGTAGTTTCTAAAACCCATTGTCCTGGCTGCCAAATTCACTGACATAAGAATTGAGTTTGGTGCTTACCCTAGCTATTCTTCAAAGACATACATTTCTATTGTTTCAACATTTGTACAAAAGATACAATTATTGATGAGGTCATCTTCTATGGTAAGAATGCTTAATTTACCATAAAACATGATGTTTTATTGAGTTTAAGTAATACTTTTCATAATCATGCTTTTCATTGATGTTTACAAAACTGGTTACCCTAAGGTATTGACAAAAATGGGTAATTTCACTATCTTTAAAAGTTGTCAAGTACTTTTTCTAGAAAACTCTTCTAACTCTCAGATTAAGGGCCTCCCCTTCATGAAAGATACCTAGTAAGAGCCTGGCTCATTACCAGAAAAAGGTGTGATACAAGAGAACTTTGTATTATTAGAAGATTGGATTAGATGAGTGCTATATAGCCTCTTGCAATGCAGAATTTTATGTTTTGTATGTCAGATGATACCCAGCTCAGCCACTAAAGGCCAGATTTGATATTTTAACCTTGCTAAGTATTATGGAAACTCATTCCTTGAACAAAGTCAGAGACCTTAGAATAAGAATGTAAGGGCAGGGTCTGACTTCAGATGACTTGGGTTTGAATCTCGCTTCTACCACACTTACTGGCTACGTGGCTTGGCATGCTACTTACCTTCTATGTTTCTCACTGACATGGAGACAGTAATAGCATTTCCTAAAGTGGGTGCAAGGATTAATGAGTTAGTAGGATATGTTTTAATATAGCTTTTAGGACAAAACCTGGTATATAATTAGGTACTTAGAAAATGTTAGTTATGACAGTGATAAATTATAGTATTACCTTTTGAAAAAATTATTTGCCAGGAGGTGTGTGTGATCACCAGAGAGACATAGAGGAGAAAGTACTCCCTCATGGGGTGTGGTCATGGCACAATCTCTTCTCCATTCATCCTGTTGGAATTTTGGTCACACGTACACATGCACCTGGTGTTTTTAAGCAGTTGGGGCTGATGTTTGAAGTGCGGTTGGCCATGTAGGATCTGGATCCCTTAAACACTAGGCTATGGGACCTGCCCTGATGTTATCAGCCAACTCGTCTGTGTCTCTTGGAGATTTTTATACCTTTGGTATTTATTTTTCAAATTTCGTGTCCTTAGAGTGCATCCCACAATGACTTCTTTGACTTCCTAACAACTTAATTCATTTCTTTGGGTGTCCTTACACCTACTGTGTTGGTTCCACCAGAAGTCAACATGAAGGCAAAACTCAGACTCTTCACTGCTTTCTATGTAAACCAATACTGGGGTTAAGTGGTGGGGGTCACTTCTATGACACTGCTTTTTCCCCATCTTCTGGACTCTACTATCTTCCTATCATTTTCCTTAAGGGAGTTCTTTCTTACTTTCTTTCTTTCTTTCTTCCTTTCTTTCTTTCTTTCTTTCTTTCTTTCTTTCTTTCTTTCTTTCTTTCTTTCTTTCTTTCTTTCTTTCTTTCTTTTTCACCTTAAGGAGCATGTATTTGCTGGAGAAAGACTGAGAGAGAGGTAAAGTGAGAAACACCCTTTGGGGGCATGGTCATGTCGCAATTGGTTCTACTCTAGAGATTTTGAGTATGCATGAACATGTGCCCGGCATGATTCTCAAGCTGCCAGGTCCAGGACTCAAACCATGATCTGCTATGTGATAATCCAGCACCCTAATCAACACATCACCTGCTGGCCTGGTCCGTACTTTCTGCACACATTCACACCCTTCTGGATCTCATGTTTTGTGACAAAGCGACTTGTTATAGTATTTTTCTGGTAAAGCCAGTTGCTTACATAAGAGAACCAGCTATTAGGTTGTCCTCCAATGTGATGCAAAAACATAGTAACAGTTTTCATCTTTACTACTGCCATGAAGCTCTCATGAAAGAATAGTGCTCATCTAGTCACTGATGGCTCTTAGTCCTAGTTTATGCAGCAGGAGCAAAGAGTTCATATTTAGTTTTCCACCCACATGCCTACATTTCTGGCCCTGTGACTATTTTGAGTTCTTCACAGTATTTTTAAGTATAGAATGTTTGTCTAATTATTTTAACATATTCCTAAGACTGAATTTTGTGAAGTTTTATGTGAATGCATTTTGAACGCAAGGTTATAATTTTCCTATGCCTTTGAAAAGTTATGTTCTGAGACCTGCTTCATTCTGATTTATGTTACTGAGTGATTCAGGGTGCCAATGAACTTTTCCAGAGCAAAAATGTATGGGGCCAAGTTTCATACCTCTCATAGAGGGATGACTTGGACTCCAAGGATTTCTTGGCTTATTTAAAAATAGCTGTGTGTTAAAATCTTGTGTGTTGGCAATGAAGAAATAAATGACCACATATGTTTTCTTCTTGAACACTTGTAATTTTTTTTTTTTTTGCACAAAACATAGCAATGTGAACAGAAATGGGGAGAGTAGGTTAACATCTGAGCTATAATTTTATTTGGATTAATAATATTTGTGTTTTCTTACATTTTGGTTCAAAAATACAAGCATAACTTTCTAAGGGGGAGAATACAACTTTTAGGTTATTCACACAAATTAGTAGGACATGTTCCCAGAAAAATTTCTGCATTTATTGTTTGTAGAATGTAAGGAAAACCGGGAGAGAAGAAATATGGTTATTCAGGGAGCAAAAGGTTTTGTTGTTGTTGTTGTTGTTGCCAGACATTTTCATTTTCCTTTGGTTGATCATCCTCAGTAGAGTAGCAATGTCTTTCCTAATAAAACACTTTTTTAACTAAAGTGTTTAAAAAAGAGGATAACTACCTTGGGTTTATGTCAGCTTACTTTACATAGAAAAAAGTTAAACAGAGCTTAAAGAAATTTAGAAACAACTTGCTAATAATGAGTAAGGTATAGGAACTCTGCTAGCATAGGCTAGGACCTGCTGAAATTAACCCTGAAATCTCAATGGCTTAGCACAACCAACTTGTATTCTTATTCATGTCCTATGTTTAGTGCTGGTTGATGAGGAGAAGCCTCTTCTATTCCACATGGTCACTCAGGGATGTCGGTTGTGGGAAGCGCCACCATCTGTGGTATTGCCATCTGTGGCACCACCGTATCAATAGGTGGTTTCAGGGTTTTCCATGACAGGGAAGGGCAGAGTGGAACTCTCATGTTCTTTTCTAGACTGGAAGTGATGCATAGCACCTCTACCTAGATTTCATTGGCCAGAGCTAGTCCCAGGGCCTCTTCTAATAGCATGGGGCAGGGAAGTCATGAGGACCTAGGGAGCAAAGGAGGACTAAACTTAGAAAGCGCCAGTTATTTCTTTTTTTTCTGAAATGTGCTGCAAAATTTTCGTGTTCAGTGTCTCTATACAATAACTTTACTTCTCAAATCAGTCATAATTCATTAGGTTTTATGATATATTGATAGATAAAACATTTTAAAATTAATCTCACAATTTTACTTACTTGTTAGGTAGGAAAAAGTAAAACAATGATTATCAAGAAGGAATTAGTGAAGGTATAGATACATTCAACGATGGAAAAAATACTTAATAATGTTTTGGTCCTTAGATATTTCTATGTATGTCCATATGGTTTGATTATATTATTCATTGTAGTTTATTTTTATCTTCAGTAAACCCATAACTAGAAACTAAATGTAACTCCAAATATAGGAAAAATTGATTCCAAAATCAATTCAAGAAATATCAAACTAGGGATACAAAATTATCCTTGAAATGGTTTCAATAGATTGACTCCAATTTATTTTGTATGTTTTTGTTTTTGTATTTTGTCATTACATGCTCAGCTTCTTTTGAATCTGAATTTCATGTTCCTTTTCTCTTGTAGCTCAGATTTCTTAAATTTATTTCTTTAGTTTATTGGATTATTTTATTAAGAAATATTTTCATAGATGGTGCATGAGAAATAAACATTTAAAAATGCCTTTATTTTGCCCTCCTGTTTGACTGTGTTTGATTTGATTTAGAATTCAACCCACTTGAAACTTTGAAGATATTGCCAGTGTCTTTCAGTATCCCATGTTGCACATGGAAAATCTGATGCCATACTTGCTTTTGCTTTCGGTAGATAGTATCTTTTTTATCCTGTCCGTAAACTTCAAGAGTTCTCTATAATCATTGAGATTCTGAAATTTCCCAAAAAATACTCAGGTGCAAAATATATCTTGTTGAGATTTTATGGCATGAGATTTCTTTTTCCCCCCTCTCTCTCTGAGCTCTGCTTCCTGTTGGCTTGATTTCATTTTCTTTCTGTTCTTTCCATCAGGCAATCAAGATAATTACTGCTAACTTCAGGTTTGCATTACACTCACAGCTGAAAACCCAGAAACAAAAGGATAAGTCTTTTCCCCAATATTTCAGGCAGAATTTCCTGATATACTTGTCTTGGTTCAAATACTCTTTTTTTGAATAGGCCACTGTGGCAAAAGGGTTAAGTACTTTGATTCATCTATATGCCATTTCTACTGCTGTTGATGGTTGAGGGGTTTTACACCTCAGACCAGGGACTCTAAGTAGGTCCAACCCCTCGCCACTTAGTAAAACAGGCAAAATTGTTGATCAAAAAAGAAAGAATTTATTATAGTGTGACCACACTAGGAAGGCATGTAAGAATATCTTCGACTGGTCAGTCAAGTTACAGATGCTTTTATAAGGGAAGGGAGATGCTATGGGGTTAAGAACTGTCTATAGATCAGGTAAGTTCTTAGTGGGGGACACAATCAACTATTCATCTATGAGACAAAAAATTCTTTAGTTGTGACTGGGGCAGAACATCCTTCATTGTTTCAAGCTCCAGGTCGGCCATTTGTTTCCTTGGAGTTTATACAAAACATTTCAAAGGAGAAAAACAGCTTTTGAATTAGAAATATGAAATCAGTCTGCCTAAGGTAGGCCCCGTTACAATTCCCCATTGTCAACATTTCCATTTCATTTCTCTGTAAGGGAGTGACATCCTCTTTTCTGTAGCTCGTTCCTACTGAATTAGGGTGCTGTTGGTATTTTGGAATGAAAGGCCTTGACATGATGGAGGATATTGCCTTTGCCTATTTTTTAGAAGAAGGAGAAATTAATGGCAATTCTTCTGACAAAATCCACAATACTAATAGAGGGACAACTTTGGTCAGCTGGTCCAAAGACATTATCATCTTCAATGGCTTATTACAGTAGCCTCTTCACCGGTTTCTGGATTTATATCTTTCCCCCTGTTGGTCTGCTCTCAAGGCTGGTGCCAAAAATGTTAACATGGTTGTCCTATCAGAACCTGGAAAAGCTTGCCTATTGTACTTCCAAGAAAGCTGGTCTTCAACAAACACTTAAGATCTGCATGATCTGGTTTCCCATATCCCCACCCCATCTCGTAATCTCCTGTCAGTCACACAGCATCAGTCATTTTGGTCATTTTGCTGTGCCTTACCCATGCCAGGTATACTCTAATCCCAATTTAGGGCCTTTGCCTTCAATATACCCTAGATCTGGATTTATCTACCCTTGGGAATCCATAGGTTATTTCCTCACTTCTTTCAAGGTTTTACTCAAATGTCACCTTTTGGTGATCCTGTTCCTACTTACCTATTTAAAATTCCAAACTTTGGCCCAGCTGTGGTGGCACAGCAGTGGTGCAGTGTTCTGCAATGCTGGAAACATGGAAGATCAGAGTTCTGTTTACAGGTCAATTTGTACATGATGGGTGTGCGTGCACTGCTGGCCGGTTGGGGAGGGCTGGGAGCTGAGGGCAGGGGGAAGGATTATGACATGAGACCTTATTGAGAGCACTTGTCTCTGAGTAATAAATAACTTTAAAAAATAAAATTACAACTCTTTAAAATACTCTATTTTATTTTTCTCTATTTTTCTCCATCTAATATACCATTTATTTTACTTATTTGCCTTATTATTTGTCTGTCTCTATGAAATATAAACTCCACAGGGGTGAGAAGTTTTAGCTGTTGGGTTCAATACTGTATAGTCAAATCCTAAACTGTGCCTGGCATATAATCAGCCAATATGTATTTGGTGAATGAATGAACAAAGGAATGATTGACTAACCTAAGTCCTATGCTTACTCCTGTATTTGTAAGGTGGGGCCTGTGATTGACAGTACTACAAGGAGGGGAAGAGGTAGTTCTTCAAAGTAAAAGGAGCTGTTCAGATAAAAATGAAAAAAAGAGCAAATAAAAAACTCTTTTAGTGAGCCTTAAGAAAGAGGGTCCATTGTTTGAAACGATGGGGTTAGTAGGAGGAAGAGAGCTCTGAAACCTAACAATAATTTTTCTACTGTTTGATTTTTGAATTGTCAGTGTACATAATTGCCTTTCTATATGATAAGGGTGTTTAAGTGTTAGGTAATTTTGTCTGGAAAAATTATGGGATAAGTAATTTTCTCTGAGTTCTTAAATAATTTGTTTTTAATTTCAATTACATTTTTGATTTCACTAATATATGAAAAAGTAAATTAGACTTTTATAAAGAAGTTTTTTTTTAAGAAGCAGAGTTGCAAGATGATTACCAATCAATGTCTCTATATTGTTAGATTTCTCAACTATTTACCTGCATTTGAATGAAAACTTTTAATTTATCAATCTTAGGCTGAATAATTGGCAGGTTAAGAGGTATAACTTGGAAGATTTTATTTGTATCTACTACCCCCCACCTCCATCATTCTTGCTTGAGTTCTGTTTTATAACATTTTTTGTCAGTTTTGTTTATTCTCTCAAAAAGTCAGTTTTCTGAGCCAACTGATGGTGTTGTGGTTACATTGCTGGACTCCCACGGTTTGAGTCCCAGACCTCATGGCTTGAAAATCACACTATGTGTATTTTTTGTGTGTGTGCCCAATATCCCAAGAGGACAGGGGAAGAGAAGAGACTGTGTCATGGCCATCCTCCCTGGGGGATGATTTCTCACTTTCCCCCTCACTGTCTCTGTTTCTCTCTGTCTAGCAAGCACATACACCCTATGACAAAACCTCTAAAAAAAAGTCAGCTTTTTGTTTCATTTATTTCTTTATATTGTCCTTTTATTCTCTATTTCATTTATATCCACTCTCATCATTACTATTTCTTCTGGTATTCTTGGTTTTGTTGTTGCTTTGGTTCTCTAATTCCTTTAGTTGTGATGTTAGGTTATTTGCCACCTTTTTTTCCTTCCTTCCTTCCTTTCTTTCTTTCTTTCTTTCTTTCTTTCTTTCTTTCTTTCTTTCTTTCTTTCTTTCTTTTTCTTTCTTTCTTAAATTTTCTTGTGAGTACTAATGGCTGTGAACTTCCCTCTATAACTGCCTTTGTTTTGTTCCAAAGATTACGGAGAGTGGTATATTCATTATCATTGGTTTCAATTAATCTTTTGATTTCAGTTTTCCTTTCCTCAGTAGTTTGGAAGTCATTCTGGAGTAGGTTGCTTAATTTCCATGTCTTTGTGTATTTTTGAGGTTTTTTTCTGTGGCTGATTGCAAGTTTAATTCCATTGCGGTCAGAGAAAATGCTGAATATAGTTTCTATACTTTTAAACTTGTGGAGGCTTGTTCTGTTCCCTCATATGTGGTCAGTCTTTGGAAATATTCCATGTGGTAATGAGAAAAAAGTACATTTTGTAGTTTCTGGGTGCAATGTCTATATACGTCTGACAGGTCACTTTGGTTTATGGTTTCAATTAGCTCTTGTGTCTGCTTATTTTTTCTCTAGGTGACCTGTCCAGTGGTGGCAATGAGGTGTTGAAATCCCCAACAATTAGTAGTTGCAGTCTATATCTTCCTTTAGATCTTTCAGTCTTTCTTTCCCATATTTGGTGCCTTGATATTGAGAGTGTAAATATTTATAATTGTTATATTTCCTTGGTTAATTAATCCTTTTAGAACTATGCATTGTCCTTCTTTGTCCTTTTGTATCTTAATGTCTGTTTTGTCTGATATCAGTATCATAACTCCTGCCTTTTTTAAATCTTCATATGCATAAAATGACTTTTTCTAGCCCTTCACTGTCTGTCAATGTATTTCTTTGTCAATGAGATGTGTTCCTTGCAAGCAACATATAGAGGATTTCTGTTTTTTGTTTTTAATCCATTGAGCTAATCTGTGTTTTTATTTAGGGAATTTAATCCATTATTATTGCTATGTGCAGACTTATTTTTGTCATCTTGTTACTTTTTTTTTAAAGTTGTTTTGTGCTTTCTTACTTCTATTTATGTCCCTTTAGTTTTCCAGGTGTAGTAGTCCCTTAAATATTTTCTAAAGAGCTCGTCTACTAGTTTTGATGAGTTTTTTAAACTTTTGTTTATCTGAGAATAATTTTATTTCTCCTTCTCATTTGAAGTATAATCTTGATAGTATTCTTGGTGAAAATTGTTTTTCTTTCAGAATTTTAAATATGTCTTCCCATTTTTTTCTCACCTGCATTGTTTCAGTTGGAAGGTCTGATGTTAACCTAATAGGGTAAACTTTCTAAATAATTTAGCATTTATTTATTTATTTATTTACCATTTTGGCCATAATATGTCTTGGAGAGGATCTTATGTTAAATCTATGTGGTGATTTCTGTATTTCCTGGATTTGGATATCTGTAAGCTTTTCTAAATTTGAAAAGTTTCTAACTAATACATCATGAAAGGGATTTTCTATGCCTTTACCCATATATCTGTGTTATGGAAAACCCAATATGTGAATATTCTGTCTTTTAATGCTGTCTAGGATTTCCTGTATAGTCCTCATTTTTAATGATCATTTTTCCATTCTTGTTTGCCATGACTAAATTGGATGTTTTGTCTTGAATGTCAGAGATTCTGTTTTCTGCATGGTCTAATCTGCTGTTAATACTTACTATGATGCAGGAAGTTTTTATTTCCTGAATTGTACTCTTTATCTCCAGAATACAGTTTGTTTGACTCTTTTTCAAGGTGTCTATCTCTTTATGGAGTTTCTCCTTCAAGTCATGGAAAGATTTTTCTCATCTGCTAGAGTTGATTGTCAGTTTTCTCTTGCATCTCATTGAGTTTAATTATGACAAATATTCTACATTCTTTTTCTGATATTTCTGTAATTTCTTGTGTTTTATCCATCGTTGGTGAGAAATTGTTGTGTTTCTTTGGGGTGCAAGTATTTCCTAGTTTTCTCATATTCTTTGAGAGTTTCCTGAATTTTTAGGCATCTGGTGTTGTATTCACTTCTTGCTACATTTTTGGAGTAGTTTTCTGTAGCTCTGTGCTTGTGTACTTCCCTATGGTATGAATTAGTTCTGTACCAGTTTATTTTTGTGTGTGTGTGTGTGTGTGTGTGTGTGTGTGTGTGTCTGTGGCAGTGTGGTAGCCACTATGGGAATTTTAGGTTCAGATTTTCAGAGAGGAGTTTCCTTTTTCTGCTGGGGTGAGTATGGGGAGAGAATTCCTCCAGAGCTTCACTGTTTTCAGCTGTTTGGTTCCTGTATACACAAACCTCTCCTGTCCCGTGTAGCTGAAGGCTGAGCAGTGAAGGTAGAACATATGTGGTAGCATAAGTCAGCCTCTGCTCATATGCGCCAGGCCTGGTGGGGACTTTGCTGATCAGCTTAAGTCAGGTGGCCCTGCTTCTCTTTTGCTTCTGGATGGGTGGAGGTTAGGGCAGCATCAGGACTGGCCGGATGGCCCCCTATATCTTCTAACTCTTAGTCTGCAGAAACTGTGGTGGTAGTCTTGAAGGCTGAGGCAGCCTCTCCTCCCACGTTCCATGCTGGATGGGGAACTTTTGTTATCTTCTCAGTTCATGCAGTCTTCCTGTCTTTTTGCTCTGTCTAATTCTGAGACTATAGGAACTGGGGTGGTGGTCTTGAAGCAGTACTATGCTAATTTTTGACGATATACCATATGCACTGGGAAGGAATGTGCATTCTCTGTTTCTCCAGTGTACACTTTTATGTATCTAATAGTATAAATTTACACATTTGTGTCATTCACATCATCTACATCTATTTACTGTCTCTTTAATTATTGATCTCTGAGAGCTACAAGCTATAATCTTCACCTGTACTTGCCAAGTTATTTATTTCTCTCTCCAGTTCTGTGAGTTACAGTGACTTGATATGTCTTAAGGTAATATAGTTATATGTATATGAAGGTTATACTTTCTGGGTTTATTTTTTTAAGCAGTTCATAATATCTTTTCTTCTTTATTTTCTATACCACTTTTGGTCATGAGTTTTATATTTTCAGATATTAAAATGGTTGCTATGGCTTTCTTTTGGTTTGTGTTTGCCTGGGTGCATTTTCATTTTTAACTTTTTTAATCCTTTTGTTTTTTGTGCTTTCTCTTCTAGATAGCGCATTGTTCATTTTCACATTTTAAAATAGCTTTTATGTTGAAATATAGCATGCATACAGAGGAATTTATGAAATATGGTCAAAGAACTCAATGATTTATCATAAAACATAAACTTTTGCCGAATACTTGAATCAGTAAATAGAATATGAGTACTCTTGGGCTCCAAAATCCCTTCTGTGCCTCTTCTAATACATAATCCCTGATTTCTTTCTTTTTTTTTTTTTTTTGACAGTTTTTTGCTGTAGGGCATGTGTGCTTGCCAGAAAGACAGAGAGAGAGAGAGAGACAGAAAGCGAGAAATCACCCCCCAGAGAGATGGCCATGCCACAATCCCTTCTCCTCCATTCTCTTCCCGGGATCTTGGGCACACATGCATATGCACTTGGTGTGAATTTAAGCCACTGGGTCCAAGACTTGAACCATGGTTGACTACATGGGAGTCCAGTGACATAGCCATTAAGCCAACTTTTGATCCCCACATAATCCCTGATTTCCCCTCGGGTTTACCAGTCTTCTGCCATTTGTGATCAGTATGCACTTGTATTCCTTTCTAATTTTATGATCCAGTTATAGTTTTCTAAGCACGATCACTTAGTCTTGCCTTTTATTATTTTATATAAATGGGATCACATAGTTTATTTTGTGTGTAGCTGCTTTCTTTCAATGTTTTGTTAGTTTGGATATAAATTATTCTTTTCTTTTTATTACTTAAGCAGTCTGTTCTATGACTTTACAATGCTTTACCTATTTTCCTGTTGATGGTCATTTGGGTTATTGTTTTTAACATTTTGGATATAATTAAGAAACTTGCTAGAAACATTCTTGTACATGGTTCCAGTGTACATATACATGCATGTCTGAGACATGTTGATCTAAGAGTACAATTTATGAGTCATAGACTGCATGTGATCAACTTTAGCACATATTGCTTTAGAGTTTACTAAAATAGTTTCCCATATTTATACTCCCACTAGCAAGGTTTGAACTTTCACTGACTCTATAGGCTTGCTGACACTTGATATTATCAGACTGTTAAGATTTCACAGGACCAGCAAATGGCATAATGTTTATATTGCTGGACTTCCACAGGGTCGACTGCTATTCGAGTATCAGACCTGGTGGCTTAAACTCAGGCTGGGTGTGTGTGCACATTTGCCCAAAATCCTGGAGGAGAAGGGATTGTGGCATGAACACCCATCCCCCCAGGGAGTGATTTCTCACTTTCTTTTTCTTAGTCTCCTTCTGTCTTTCTGGTGAATGCACATATCCTATAGCAAAAATCTCTGAAAAACAAAGAAAGATTTCACTATTTTGGTGAGTGTTTGATTGGTTTTCTTGCAGTTTTACCTGGCATTTCCCTAACTGCTAATGAGATTAAGCACCTTTTCATATTATCAACCTACAAAGGAAGGCTGGGGCCAGTTCATGGCCCGGTGGTTAATGTGGCTGGATACCATATGGCTGACCACACTGCTCAAGTCCTAGACCCATTGGCTTAGGACCCAAACCCATGCCAGACATTTGTGTGTGTCTACCCAAAATCCCTAAAGGAGGAAGACATGGAAGAGAAGACATTCAGGTGTGACCGTGTCCTATGGGGGGTTGCTTTCTCAGTTTTCTTCTTTCTTTCTCTCTTTCTAGTGAGTGCATGTGTTCTACTGCAAAATTTAAACAAATATGAAAGACTGGACTTCTATATGATCTAGCAATACCACTGCTAGGCATAGGAAGAGAAGCAATATGCCATAAAGATATCTGCAATACAGCACTAGTCATGATAGCTAAGATATGCAATCAACCCACACGTCCATCATCAAACAAATGGATAAAGAAAACATGGTACACAGTCACACACAGACACACACAGACACACACTAGAATAGGATTCAGACTTACAAAGAATAAAATCCTGGGGAACCAGCAGTTAGCATAATAGCTATGTCGCTGGATTCCCACGTAGTTGACCGCGGTTCGCGTCCCGGACCTGGTGGCTTAGAACTCATGCTGGGCGCGTGTGCGTGCGTGCCCAAGATCCCGAGAAGAGAATGGAGGAGAAGGGATTGTGGCGTGACCATCCCCCCTGGGGGGGGGGATTTCTCGCTTTCTGTCTCTCTGTCTCTCTCTGTCTGGTGTGCGCACATGCCCTGTAGCGAAAAACTCTCAAAAAAAAAAAAATGAATGAAATCCTGTCACTCAAGGTAAAATGGGTAAGCCTGAAGAATACTATGTCAAATAAAATAAGCCAGGAACAGAAAGAATACTACATTTTAGCACTCATACATAGAAACTAAAACTAAAACTAAAACAAAACAAAACAAATCTCATAAAAGTAAAATTGAAAAATGGCTACTAGAGGCAGAGAAGAATTTTTGGAGGAGGAATACCGAGGGATGTTCAGTAACGGCAACACAATTGCAGACAGGTAAGAGGAACAATTTCTAGTGTTACAAAATACCCTAGGGTGAATATAGTTAGCAACAATTTACTGCAAATCTCAGAATAAGTAAAACGGAGGATTTTCAATGTTCTAACAGAAAATATTCACAACTGGTTGAGATGAGATGTACAGATTACCTTGATTTAATCAATGCAGATTGTGTTCTCATACTAAAATGTCAGCGTATCCCACAGATTTGTACGATTATTCTATGTTAATATAATATCCTTATAATCATATGTTAATTTCCTTATAACCATATGACAATAAAATTAACAGCAAAGAAAGGTACAATATCTTCAAATTAGTTAGCATTAAATACCATCACACCTATTTAGATTTTTTTAAGTGTCTTCCAATAACATTTTATAGATTTCTTCACAGAAATCTTATACATCGTTTATTGGATTACTTTTAATGCATTTGAATTTTATTTGCTGCTATCATAAAATCTTTGAAATTTATTTTCAAACTTCCTGGTGTATAGCAATGTTATTGATTTTAATATAGGGCTTTGTATCTAACAACCTTTCTCTGTCTCCTTTCTTTCTTTTTTTTTTTTTGAGAGGTTTTTGCTATAGGGCGCGTGCACTTGCCAGAAAGACAGAGAGAGACAGAGAGACAGAAAGTGAGAAATCACCCCCAGGGGGGATGTCCATGCTGCAATCCCTTCTCCTCTATTTTCCTCTCAGGATCTTGGGCACACATGCACAGGTGCCTGGTGTGAGTTTAAGCCACCGAGTCCGGGACTCAGACTGTGGTAAGTTACATGGGAGTCCAGCGACATAGCTATTACGCTAATTGCTAGTCTCTCTATGTCTCCTTCTTAAATTTATCATTCTTGTTTAGAATATTCCCCTATGTAAAATATAATTTGAAAATATTAACAGTCTTAAGTTTTTACTTTGTTAAATTTTTTTTTTTTCCTATTTGGCATGTGTGCTTGCCAGTGAGAGAAAGAGGGAGAGACATCTCTCCCTCAGGGAGGATGGCTCAGCCACACCTCTTCTCCTTCTTCCTCTTGGGATTTTGGGCACAGAAGCACACATGCTTAGAATGTTTTTCAAACCTCCTGGGTCTGGGACTTGAACTGCACAGTCAGCTGTGTGGGATTCAGCTACATTAACTACCATGCCATTGCCTGTCCTTCTTTTTTCCACTTTCAGTCATTGTAACTTGTACTATTTTTTCCAGTGCTTATGATACAATATACTGGTTTCTAATGAGGAACTATAGTTTATCCCTAAAAGCAAAGGGCAAGGTTTCAACTTCTCACCAGCACATATGTGATGGAGGAAGTAAGGCTCCTCTTACTGCCAAGAGCAGAGTAAGGACCTCTTTGTTTTGCCCATGACAAGCATTGGGAAGGGCATGGCTTGGCAATTCAGCTTTGATGCATGTGGCTTTCAAGATCAATTTTTTATGTATATATCTGGACTCTTGATATCCCTTGGCTTCTCCTTCTCTACATGGTAGTTCATCCTACTGGGCCTTTCAGCTTGGCTTCTTACAGCATAGTATTCTTTAAGAAATGTACTTGGTAAATTTAGAGCACAGATTCCACTTTCAGATCTAAACATCCTATGAGTTTGAGTCTATGAGGCCATATAAATTACGAGTAACCATATCTATTTAATTAAAAAACAATTTCTAATTTAAATTTTTGATATAACCAAATTTTAGTACTAGGGAGTAAAGAAAAAAAGTAGGTGATGCCTTATTCTGTGTGATTATGGATCTTTACTTTTGAGGTTAGATATTGTTATCTAGGGCCGTGAGTGACAGTGGCAGGTGCACACATAAGTTGAAGGGGAGGAAGGTAGAATATAGTGTGTAGGTGAGGTGAGAGTGAGAAAGCGAGTTTGCAGTGAAGAGGGTGGGTGGGCCACAGGAAGCTGGGTGGACCACAGGAAGCTGGCTGGAAAAAAAAGTCTGGGGCTTTACTTACTTAAAAGCAAGAATAAAACCATCCAAAGATGAATGGAAAATCTCACATGCTAAGTCCTTAAAAGGATGGAAACAAAAACTAAGCACACATTTGATCAGAGAAAGTTGAACTAACATGGCTGGTTAATTACCAACTGCTTTGTGTTGTTTGTATTATTTTTCAGGATTTTGTACAGTTAGATAGTTTAATCTTTTTTTTTTTTTTTTTTTTTTTTTGGGGGTTTTTTTTATTGGGCGGGTGTGTCCCACTGGTGGAATATTAGTTTTAACCTCAGAATAAAAAATATTTATAATAATGCCTTCTTGGTTAAAGAAGAAAGGAGAAACCCATAGACTTCTGTCTACTAAAAGAACTTTAAAGGTTATATTTCTATTTACATAAGTTATTTATGGAATAATAAGTGAAAAACTAAGGAAGAACCGTGGCTATTTTTAAAAATCAGGATGAGAGCTATTTTGATTGTATATACATTTAGTAGTATCTCATAAGCTATTAAAGATGTGTTTTCTTTTTTAATTCCAACAATGTCTTTGTATTCATTCCATATTTCATTAAACACATGACCTACTGAATAAACATAACTATATAATATGCAAATAAAGAGAAAGAGAGAGAAAAAGATAAAGAGATTTATATGTCTCTTTGTATCCATTTATTTTTACCTCATAGAGGCTTAATTTTTTTTATTTCAGAATATTTCCTTACATATATAGGTTAAATTATTTCAAATACTAGTGATTCAAATTGTGAATAAAGTGACAAAGTGACAGGGCACCATGTCTTCCTAAACAGGATAGTAACTACTTCAAAGTCTATGTATTAATAAGTGGCTTGGAATCAGTCTTACTACTTACTGTCAGAATAAGCATTACAACTGGGACCAGCAGTTAGCGTAATGGCTATGTTGCTGGACTCCCACGTAGTTGACCGCTGTTCGAGTCCCGAACCTGGTGGCTTAAAACTCGCGCCAGGCGTGTGTGCGTGTGTGCCCAAGATCCTGAGAGGAGAATGGAGGAGAAGGGATTGTGGTGTGACCATCCCCCCTGGGGGGTGATTTCTTGCTTTCTGTCTCTCTGTCTCTGTCTGTCTGGCGAGTGCATGCACCCTATAGCAAAAACCTCTCCAAAACAGAAAAAAAAAGAGAAAAGAATAAGCATTACAACTGACACAATAATAATTAACAGTTAGTTTCCCATGTGCTGGACTGTGCTAAAGTCTTCAAAGTCAGAAACTTACTAAATTTTTATCATAGCTGATTGAACCAAGTTCTTTACTTTCCACATTTTACACATCAGGAAGTCAACATCTATTTAGCACCCTGTTCAACATCACACAGATAGTATGGACAGTATTTGAATAAAAATATACAGTATATCTAGAGAATGTCTAATCACTGTACCCAAGAAATTTGCATTTTTTTTTTTGAGAGGTTTTTGCTATAGGGCGCGTGTGCTCACCGACAGACAGAGAGAGAGACATAGAGACTGAAAGTGAGAAATTACCCCCCAGGGGGGATGGCCACACCACAATCCCTTCTCCTCCATTCTCCTCTCGGGATCTTGGGCATGCATGCACATGAACCTGACGTTTTAAGCCACCGGGTCCGGGATGCGAACCACGGTCGACTACGTGGGAGTCCAGCGACATAGCCATTACACTAACTGCTGGTCCTGATAGTTTAATCTTAATAAAAGAAGCAAACCCTTTTTTTAGAAATAAATGAATTTTTTTCTTTTATAGAACATATTTCTGAGTTTATAATTCAGCAGTTTTAAAAATATTTTACTGATCTCAAAAGAATGTCTAAATAGAGAGCCAGAATGATGTTTAGGAGTTTAATCTCATGCTAAATACTGTATTTTTGTATTTTTCCACTAGGTGTCTCTTTGCATACAGGCTATAATTCCAAGAGAAAGCTAATCTATTTCCAAAGGCATTTGTTTACATGGATCATGCCAGCAAATACATCAATCTCAGAAATATTTAAAGACGACTTTAATTTAGTTTAATTCTTGCTAAAGAATAATAAAAAATTTGTCTTGGCTACGTCTCTCACTTTTGGTTGAAAAATGTTAGAGACAGTAATCCAATGTATGAGATTCAAGTCCTTGTGCCTGTGTCATTAGCAGAAGATGTAGATGGAAGTCTTAGCTTCCCTAGCCTGCCCTTTTAGGATTCCAACCAGGAAGTCTTCCTCACATCCTGTCTAAATGAAGCCTCAGCAAGAATGCACAAATCCAAAACACGCTGTGTTTGGCTCTAAATATGTCTTTCTAGGAGCTGCTTGCCTTGCTCTGACCTTTCAAAACCATCTGATCTGTGATCTCACGTATAGCTTTCTGGGCAACCACAATATAATTATGAGTCATGTTAGATCCTTTCTGAATTGTCCAAATTTGGAAAATAGTCCACCCATTCTTAACCTATCCTAAAGTTGAGGCATAGTCGGTACAAACCAACAGATTATTTATTATGTGGGTACTCCATATCCAGAGTGTGTATAAAAATTAGTAGACCCATTCATTCTGTATGACTGTAATGGTATTTACTATTTGCAGAAAAATTGAAGATGCAGCTAAGAGACATTCAAAAGGCAAAGATGAGTAGAGAGATAGTGCTGCTGATGTTCAAGGAACGCCGTTTTTGGAGTTTGAAGTCTGGAATTCAAATTCCGGCTTTATAACTTGCAAGCAATATAAACTAGTTAGAATATCTGCTCTATGTCAGTTTCTCCCTTTGTAAAAGCACAAATACTAGGACTTTACGGAGTTGCTGTGAAAACAGACAACAGTTTGCAACAATTCTTCCAAGTATCATTAGAGTGCCTGGGACCAGCAGGTGGTATAATGGTTATATCGCCAGACTCTCACGTAGTCGACCACGATTCAAGTCTCAGACCCGGCAGCTTAAAATTCACACTGGATCCATGTGTATATGTGCCCAAAATCCAGAGAGGAGACTGGAGGAGAAGGGATTGTGACATGGCCATCTCCCCTGAGGGGTGATTTCTCACTTTCTGTCTCTCTGTTTTTCTCTCTGACTCTCCAGAATGCACATGTGCCCTACAGCAAAATGTTTTCTTAAAAAAAAAAAAATCAAAGAAAGAGTGAGAGAAGTCATCTGTTCTTGGCAAAGGAAGCCCTTCTCATTGTGATGCACTGCAGCTTAGCTCCTCATGGTCTCTCTCTCTCTCCTGTTGTACTTGGCCTGGACCACTAACTTTACTAAATCATAGGCCCACCCACTGTTGAGTCTGCTGGTGTACTTGTTCCACACGATAGGGTCCATCATAGAAGGGGCCAGGATCTCCTTGGAGGACATTTTGACAGTCTCTTTCCAACTGAACCTAACAGAGCCATGGTGTTCTCCATGGCCAGCTTCCTCTCTAGACAGGTGGAGTTGTTGATACTCCCATGGGTCATGTAGTGGACTTTCTAGTTGCCTTTGGTGGTCAAAGCCCGCTCATGAAAGCCCACCCACAGATATTGCCCACAGAAGATTTCTCTTTCGTGTACGTGCATTTGTGGGTCTGCAGCATGACAGTGAGGTGACCATGGAGAGCAGTGAGACCTCTGTCATCCAGGGCAGCGGATTCCCATGCTGCAGGTTTCCCTGGAGGCCAGCTCCATGTGAGTAACACCACTGTCTCCAAGATGGATGGTTCTCATTCCAGTATCAGTGTTGAAGTGGGAAAAACAGGGGCTTCTGAGGGTTTTCCAAAATACCAGTTCCCTCACTTCAGCTGGAAGAGAACAAGACCGCCATCAGCAGAGCTCCAGGAGAGCTTGCAAAGGAGGAATGCCCGCAGTGGGTGGAAGCTCCAGAATCTGTACTTGCTTTGTTTTCTTAACCCATCTCCTCCTCTTTCTATATTCTTAGGAAAGTACAGATGATGTTTACAGTTGTGACCTCAACCTCACAGTGTTACAATCACAAATGCTACTTTGCAAAACAAACCCCAAAAAACCAACAAATAAACCAAACTAAAACAAAATACTCAGAAAAAGAAAGAAATACATGCCCAAATAAACTACATCTTTTTTATTTTTTATTTTTTTATTTTGAAAAGAAGTGAGTCTTGCAACATAGCTTTGTATCTTGCTACAAACTCTATACATAGAAGCTTTGTGTAATCTAAAGTGACTATTTCCAAAGACTCACCTGTTTCGTTTTGGGTAAAATGGATGGAACGTACTGAACTACAGTGGAAAAGACAGCTACTCAGTTTAGTGGGGGAGGGAAGTGGTACACTTTCATGGCCACTGCGTTCAGGTAAATGGACAAGGTCTGTCATCTATTTAGGGACTTATTTTTTCATGTGTCCCAGCCCTGTACTCATCTTTTTATTTTTCATTTTTCAATGTACTTAAAAAAAAATAAAAACAAAAAAAGAAAAACTAAGATTGTAAAGTGACGGAATTCTTTCAACCTTAGAACCTCAGGTAGGAAACCCTCAATGGACATTAGTCCTTAGGGAGCCAAGTGCATGTGTTGCTTATGTAAATCCAGTTCAGTGGGAGCCCTGAGAGTGTCCATGCTCTGTCTGGTCTTCCAGGCCCTGAAAGTGTCCATGTACTGTCCGGTCTTCCAGGCCCGGAGAGTGTTCATACTCTGTCCTGTCTTCCCAGTCCCCGAGAGTGTCCATGTACTGTCTGGTCTTCCCAGTCCCTGAGAGTATCCATGCACTGTCCAGTCTTCCCAGTCCCCAAGAGTGTCCATACTCTGTCTGGTCTTCCCAGATGCCTCTGTTGCCTGGATGACTAAATTGCCAGTACTTACTCTACAAAAGAACTGAATTTTCATTCTTGAGAACAAACTCATCAAAGGGTGTGTTTCCTATCGCAGGTTCACAGACATTTTTCTTTTCAATTTCCCTGGTACCGCTTATGCCAAGTAATGAAGTAATGATAAAGTTTTGTTTTTTTCTCCCCACTGAATATTGCATGAAGGCTATGAAGCTGTAACAGGTGAGTCTTGGGTCTGAAAGCTTTCATTTATCTACCTCACTTATTTTAGTTTTTGTAGCCATAGTCTCTATTTTGCTGTTTTAAGACCACATAAGTATTCCCAGGCCCTGTCTTTTTCTTTTCTCTTTTTTCTTTTCTTTTCTCTTTTGTTGAGAGAGGTTTTTACTATAGAGTATGTGTGCTCACTGGAGACATGTATATAGAAAGACAGAAAGTGAAAAATAAACCTCTAGGGGAGATGGCCATGCCACAATCCCTTCTTTTCCATTTTCCTTTGAGGATTTTGGGCACACATGAGCAGGTGCCTGGTGTGAGTTTCAAGCCACCTGGTCTGGGACTTGAACTGAGCTTGACCATGTGGGAGTCCAGAGCCTTAACCACTATGCCACCTGCTATTGGCTCCCCCTTCCCCACTGTCTTAAAGAGTTGATGTATGGGGACCAGCAGATGGTGTAATGGTTATGTCACTGGATTCCCATGTAGTTGACTGTGGTTTGAGTATTGGATTTGGCAGTTTAAAACACTCACTTGGTGCATGTGTGCGCATGCCTAAAATCCCAACAGGAGAGTGGAGGAGTAGGGATTGCGACTTGTCCATCCCCCCGGGGGATGATTTCTCACTTTCTGTCTCTGTCTCTCCATGTATCTCTGGCAAGCACACGTGTGCTGTAACAAAAGTCTCTCTTAAGAAAAATAAAGTTTGTGTACGGATGGGAACAGCTGGATGTTCAAGATTATTTTATGATTTCTCTTTTTTCTTTCTCTTTGTATACATAATAATATTGAACAAACAATGAAACTTTGCTCTAATGGTTTAACAAGGAGAGAGAAAGAAAGACCTTGGGTGGAGAAATCTTTCTTTATGGGGAAGGTCCTTATTGAAATTTCAATCAAGACTGTTTTCCAAAGTTTTGTCTCTAGTTCTTGCACCTGACTTGAGGATCCAAAAAATTTGTCTTGCCAAATTGTGCTTTTCTTTCAGGAATTGTAGGTGACACAATAATAGTAGCCGTAAGCAGACATTTTTATAGAGAACACACTGGTGGCTTTCTCACTGTTGACCTGATGATGCCTTGTGAATGTACGACCTATGGAGAAACCCCTGTAGTTGTACCTGCCGATGCTGGCTGTCTGTTGGAACATAAACTTGGAATGTTTTTCCCTGCCCCCTAAAAAAGAACCAAAATCACAAGGCCCATCGGAGTGATATCCCATAAGGAAAGAACTACCAGACAAAAGAGAAATGTTGGCTCCAGCTCCATAGCAATGGGTGCAAATTGCTGGCAACTCTTATAACTGCATTCCTCTTTTGGCCTCCTTCCAGTCAGTGATGGTCCTGTTGCAGAGGCCCTTGCTACATGAGGTATACCTATTTACTTTGGTGGAAGGAGTGTTGAGTGGGATGTTTTTTGGCAAAGATAAATTGAAGTGACTGGCCATCTCTGAGCAGTGTACATGCTGACTGAATTTCACCAAGTGGAAAGACACACTCTCTTCCGTAGAGAACAAATATGACCATTATTCATATGGAGAAACTGAGGGATGCAAGTTGGAGGAAGGTATGAGCCATTATTTGCCGCTCTTGTCTGCCCCATTTTGAGCACAGGGCCTGCTCTTACCCCCATAGGCTAGAATGAAGTGAGTTTAGGATTATGTGTATTACTTAGGGGCCACCATGGCAGGAAACAAGGTATACCATGGGACAGACAGCTGTGGGCCTATGGGAGCTATAGATATTTTGTGTGGCCTCATCATGGGTCTGGTTCTTCTTTCCCTCCATGAAGCTGAGGCCAGTGCAAACCTTTGAGATATGTCCTGGAGTCTGTATCACAAATCCCTTAAAATCCCACTTGAATATACAGCTAGTTCAGATCTTAGAATAACTAGCTCTAGGTGTTCTTTGGATCTGGGGCTGGCTTAGGAGGAGGCAGGTGTGACTGTGTATCTTATCTGCATTGGTAAAACAGAACAGGAGCTGACAATAAGGCATGTGTGTGTGGGTGTGCATGTGTGTGTGTGTGGGATCCAAATATGCTTGGTGGGGATGGGCCTTATCTATATAAGTAATCTGAAATTCAGGAAGTACATCAGCCTAGAGGGTCAGCAGGAACATTGTTCTCCAGATTAGTATCCTAGAGTTTAAGATGACCATGGGATAAAATTAGCCCTGTAGAAGCTCTTTGGGGCATCTGGTTGACCAGAGACAGTGGTGAATGGAGAGTGCCTCAACTGGGAGCAACTGATAAAGGGCAAACGAGGGCCAGTGTGGACTCTGAATGCTTGGAGGTGAATCAGCTAGAGTGTGGCCTGCAGGAGGTCCAGCTTGCCCTGGCCTAAGGACATGCTGTGACTACAGACCATAGCAGAAATTCAGAGTTCTAGAGGCCTACAGAAGAGCAGAAGTCCCCAATAGTGTACCAACACAAGGAGCTTTGCATCTCGCAGGGGTATGGCCAACAGCCATTGGTATTTGGTATGTTCTTCCAAGGAGGTAAAAGAGGTTGATTATTTGAGATCTTTTGCAGTTTGCCACCTGGTTGTTACTATGGTAAAATCATCCACTGGGAGAAAAGATTGACGTTATTGGCTGAAAGAAGGTTTTTTTTTGCCTTTCTTAGACTTGTGGGTTTTGTGTATCTGAGCCTTGATCATCAAGACCGACAGTGTATGTGCGAATGCATTAAGGAAAAGTGATGAAGAGGCCTGCCAATCTCCTCAAATGATGTATTATAGTATTTTGATGGTGTTGAAAATAAAGTAATTTTAAACATCATCGTTAAAAAAAAATCTGTGGGTATTGAAACCATCTGTCAATTCATCGTCAGAGTGGAGAGAGAGCAGAAAAGAAATGCAGCAACAGGAGTGAAAAAGATAGCAATAAAAAAGAGAAAATAATTGAAAGAGAAAGAAAGAATGAGAATTTTCTAAAGCAAGGAGTAAGTGGGTTGGAATCAGAATGACAGAGCTTAAATGAAAAAGAAGCTTGAAATAATTTAGATAAAGCTATTTTTCCCTTCATAAATTTCTTTCAAAAATCACAACCCAAACCACCCCCACCTTACATATCATTGTATGCCTAACAGGGAGGTCATCTTGCGTTTGACTTGAGTCTCTCCCACTCTGCCTTCATGAAAGACATCTTTTGGTAATCGGCAAAACTAATGGATTATTTCATATCCTTTGTGTTTTATATATGAGCAAAGATGAATTTCCTCTTTGAATTTCCATGGCATTGTTACAATGGGCTATCTTTAACAGAAGATGCCTTCACATGTCCTTGTCGCCAATTAAGTGTGTGCATTTGCTGCCACGTGCATTACATGCTTTGTGATGATGAGACTTCTGTCTCAAACATGACCACTGTTTTCTATTTTCTCTGTAGCTCCAGTTTCTGGATTAAGAAGAATGCACATTGTTTCCTATTTGTGAACTTTCTGTAGATCCATTTGTTTCTTTGACAATGTCTTGTCAAATGCTAACATCATTTTAAAGGATAAATTTTGAATTAATCTGTAGGTTTCATAAAATTAACTTATTGGGCCAGTGGGTGGCATGGTGATTAAGGCAGCTGGATCCTACATGGCTGACTTGGTGGTTTGACTCCTGGGCCTAGCAGCTTGAAAACACACCAGGCACATGGGTGTACATGCCAAAAATGTGGAGAGAAAAATGGAGGAGAAAAGACTGCGGCATGGCCATCCTCCCCGGGTGGAGGGGAGGAGGGAATTTTCTCACTCCACTCACCCCTGTTTCTTTCCAGCAAGTGCACATGTTACATAGCAAAATAAGTAATAATAATAAATCAATAAGTAATAAAATTAATTAAAAATTTAAAATATACTTTAGATTTATGGTGCTTTTTCTTAAGGTTCAGTGAATAAAAGAATAAATTTATCTCATTTTATTTCAAATGAAGCATTATCTCTAATTCATGATAAACTGCTTTTTAAAAATCTTCAAAACATTAGGCATCAAGTATGTTTTGCTGCATTATTCTAGAGACTGTTATTTTATTAATAGGAAGACAGTTACTTCGGATCAATTCAACCTATAATCTCTTTAGGGGAGTCTTTTTCTTGGTTCATAAAAATAATACCAATTATTGCTAAGGTTTTTTATGAATAGAGTATTTGATACATATTGATATTATTCTTAGCTTATTTTCTGGGTAGAAAATGATACAAGACCAGAGTCCATATTTCTTTTTAAAATTTTTATTTATTTATCTATTTATTTATTATTTATTTATTTACAATCATTCACTGTACATCAATACAGTATACAAAATGAGAGTTTCCATCCAGTATTCATTGTATATTGACTCAATCAAGGATATTACCATCCATGTTATCATTGACAACTAATTTTTTATTTCTTGTTTCTTATACATTTCGCTTCTCCCCACCTCCTTGATTCCCTACCTCTCGCCCTCTGCCAACTTCCCTGCTTCTCCCACACTGTCTCTGGTATGTACATGTGTTTTCCATACCTTATTTTCCCACATTTTATTGATTCACTAAAGATATTAATTAATGTAAAGATGTTCCATAGCATGCACAGCTGATATATAGATGTTTATGAATGCATGTCTCACTTTAGGCATAAACTTCAGTGAGTAAAGTGAGCATACTATAAATTAGCACCTTGCTGGGGCTATATAGCTTACTGCAGTCATTAAATAGGTATTAATAGGTATTTTTAAATAGATTTTTTAAATTAAAAACGTTTTAGTTTTAATAGATCAAAATAAAAAAAATATTAAGAGAAATTTGCTTAAAACTTAAAGCCAGGAAAAAGGTTAGGATTCAGTTCAAATAGTCAGTAGATGAACATATCAACAGTACAGGAGAAGAGAAAAATTCTTAAATATGGAAATCAAAGCATCCAAGAAAATTAGTAATGCTTTAGTCTAAAGTTAAAATATTCTATTTCACTAGTTCAGACTCATGTAATTAATCTCTCCTCTATTGACTTTGCAATGTTACTGTGGTCTAATCTTTCCATTTAAATTCTGGAAGTTAACATTCAGCTCTGGACTTGCCCCTACCATGAGGTTGGCCATTCTCTTGGTTGTTTCTTGTACTCTTATTTCTATGTGTCCGACTTTAGTTTTCATGGTATAGCACTCTATTCAGTATTTCTTGGAAAACTGGTCTGGTGTTGGTAAATTCTTTAAGGTTTTATCTGAGAATGTTTTTGTCTTTTTTCCCATACGGAAAATAATCTTACTGGATATAGTATTCTTAGTTGAAATTGTTTTTCACTTAACACTTTGAATATATTTTCCTATTTTTTTTTAAGAGGTTTATTTTGCTACAGGGTGCGTGCACTCGCCAGACAGACAGAGAGAGACAGAGAGATAGAAAGTGAGAAATCACCCCCTGGGGGGATGGTCACGCCGCAATCCCTTCTCCTCCATTCTCCTCTCGGAATCTTGGGCACGCACGTGCACGCACCTGGCATGAGTTTTAAGCCACCGGGTCCGGGACACGAACCTCAGTCGACTACGTGGGAGTCCAGCGACATAGCCATTATGCTAACTGCTGGTCCCATATCAATACCCTTATTAGTTTCTTCACCTTCTGGCATACTGATGATCCAGATATTTGGGCGTTTAGTGGTATCTAGTATTACTCATATGTTTTTCTCATATTTTGGGGTTATTTTCTCAGTCTTTTAGGTGAATTTTTCTAGGTCAGAGGTTCTATTGTCTACATCTGAGATTCGATCTTCTGCATAATCTAATCTGCTTTTGATAGTTTCAAGGGAGGTTTTGATTTCCCATATTAAAGCCTTCATCTCTAAAAATTCTGTTTGATGATTTTTTATGATATGTATTTCCTCTTTCAGATGGTGCAAGAACTTCCTCACCTCCTGGAACTTGGTGTCTCTTCTGCATCTTCTGGAGTTCATTGTCTATATTCTCTTCCATCTCTGTTAGCTTTGTCACTATGAATATTTTAAATTCTTTACCTGACATTTCCATGAGATCCCTTGTATTCCTTATGGAGGTAGAGCGGTTACTCTTTTCCATTAGAGGAGAGATATTTCCTTCATTTCTCATATTTCTTGTGACTCTGCAATGGTTTCTAGTCATCTGATGGATTGTATGTTTTTTTCCTATTTTTTGGAGTTAAATCTGGCTCCTGACTAGACTGGGATGCAGGGGGGTATAGTCTGGGTGGAGGGTCTTTGGTGGTCAGAATCTCTGCAGAGTTCATATTTCTGACATAATTAACTTACCAGACAATTTCTGAACTTGCTAGAGTACACTTGGTTTAAAAAGCAAGCACTTTGCTTGTGTCTCAACAAATATGGAATGAGTCTGCATCAGTATATATGAAGAATATTTTCTTTAAAATCAGCTTTATTACTTACTTAATAATGAAATGTGTTTTCTACTTTTCAGTTTCAGAGTTTATCAGGAATAGATTTTATTGACTTTCACAAACTCAAAAAGATATTAATGAATTCCTAGGTTTGGCTGTTTCTCTTGTGGTGTGTTAAGGAACAGGTCTTCAAAGACAGTTGTCTTAAATGTGACTGAGAAAACTAGTCCTTCAAACTCTGAAACCAAGGACCAAAAATGTCCCTGGGAGAGCTTGCTAGGGAATTTAATCAACCTTGAAATGTGAAAGTTATTTTATTTGATGAAACCTGTTATCACACTTGCTCACACCCTTCAGTTGTGTGTTAATTCCATTAGGAAGAATAGTTTTGTATAATAAAGCTATTTCTAGGTAATTGTTTCCATCCCAGGTAATTGCCTCCACTAATTGAGTGTGTACTCTGCTGCAGGTGGTTCCTATATTTCATTTAATTCTCAGAAAACCCTACAAGTTGGTTATTATTTCTGTTTAACAGATGAGGCATCTGTTGGTCAGAGAAGTTACATAATTTTTATGTTTCCACATTTAACGAGTGGCAGAGTTGGGATTCAAACTTAAATCTGTTTGACTTTAATTTACATTCTTTAGTGTAGTCATTTGAAAACTGATTTTTTGGTTGTGTGCTCATAAAATAATTTGGAAGCCCTCTGTATACCCTTATACTTTAAATTGTCATCTACAATTTTCATCATATGTACAGTTAAGAAAACATGGTTTCTAACATATTGTAAATCTTGATGGGAGAAAAGGTTACATTTCTCTTTAAGTACATTTAAATACCTAGGCATTATAAATGTCACAGAAATTTATATGTCCCATAATCTTTTTAAAAAGTGATCTTTAGGACTTATACATTTTTATTTTGTTCTCGTTTTTTTGGAAATACATATTTTATTCCACTATTCTATGGGTTTGTATCCTATTATATAATATGTGTGTATGTGCATACAAGTTTATGTGTACGTGTGTATCCATACATATATATGTGTGTATATGTGTAGATACACACATATAATGACATATATTTTAGTTTGCCAAAGGTTGCATGTGCTTGCCAGAGAGAGATGGAGAGAGAAAGCACTCCCCAATGGGGCATGGTCACACTGCAGCCCCTTCTTTTCCATCTTTCCATCTTTGTGGGACTCGGGGCATATATGCACACCTACCAGGCATGTTTTTCAAGCTGCTGGGTGGGTGTGGGACTCAACCATCAAGCTCTGAGCTTGCTCTTATTATATAATGTTTTTATACTTAAAAAGATTTTATTGATAATTCTATTATATGTTTACTCATTAGCAGAAGCTAGAAGTAATGAATGTATTGGTGGATACCAGAATCTAGAAAAGGGAGCAGGTGAGGGGATGAGAGAACTGAGTTAACAGATACAAGAAAACAAACAAGGGGAAAGGGTTACAGGCTGTTATAACGCAATGACAACATTGCTGACAATTTAACATGTATTTCCAAATTTTCTGTGGAGTGAATTTGGACTGCGCATAGCACAAAGTAATGATAAATACTAGAGATGGTGAACCTGTTTATTTTCATATTGTACACATGCTATGAAAAGCCATACTATATCAGGAAAAATGGAACATATGTATAAACTAGAAATTACAATAAAATTTTTTTAATACAAGATTTTCAGTAAATGATAACTAATATTACTGTTGTTTTCCCTATATCTTAGTGCTGGGAAGAAGAGGCATTATACAACATATTTTATGTACCCATGTGTTTCAGTGCAAAAATAACAAAAGATAAGAATAAAAATTCCAGGCCAGCTGGTAACATGGTAGTTTAGGTGACTGGATCCCACATGGCCAACTGTGTGGTTTGAGACCTGGACCTGGCAGCTTAAAAAAACACATTGTGTGTCTCTGTGTGTGTATGTGCACATGTGCATGTATCCAAAATTTCAAAACGAGAAATGGAGAAAATAGGATTGTAGCATGATTGCCCCCATAGGGGCTGACTTACTGCTTTTCCTCTCTCTTTCTATCTATCTCTTTCTAGTGAGCATATGTGCCCTCTAGCAAATTAAACAAAACAAAACAAAACAAAACGAAACAAAAACCAAGGAGGATGTTATAGGTTGCTTTGTATCCTTCCCAAGAGATAGTAAAGTTCTAATCTTGGTCCCTAAGAATATGACCTTATTTGGAAATAGGGTGTCAGCAGAGGTATAGTTAAAAGAGGTCATTAGGGTGAAGGTGACCATTTAATTGATAAGAATGTTGTGCTTCAAAAAAAGGAATAATTTGGTTATGCTGAAAGACAAACACACACACAGGGGTGATATGGAGACACAGGAGGAGAAGGGTGCCATTTACATACTAAAGAACATGCAAGGCTGCTAGAAGGAATGAGGAATGCCTGGAACAGACGTTTTTCTAACA
Organism: Tupaia belangeri chinensis; assembly: GCF_000334495.1. Lineage (NCBI taxonomy): Eukaryota > Metazoa > Chordata > Mammalia > Scandentia > Tupaiidae > Tupaia > Tupaia belangeri. The sequence continues at coordinate 2,407,396 of NW_006159444.1, forward strand.
CCTTCAAAGAGTATGTGGCCAACACCTGAATTTTGAACTTCAAGCCTTCAAAAACTGTGAGACAATAATTTTCTGTGGTACAAACCAAAATAACCCAAAAAAGGAAAAAAGAAGAAAAAAAGTAAAAAATAATTATATTTAAACTAATTTATTTATTTTTTGAGAGATTTTTGCTACAGGACACATGCGTAGTCACCGGAGAGACAGAGAGACTCCCCATGAGGGACGGCCATGCTGCAATCCCCTCCCTTTCATTCTCCTGGGACCCTGGGCACACAGGCATATGTGCTCCACGTGGGCCCCAAGCTGTCCTCCAGACTGAAGGGTAGTGGGCCAAATGGGAGTCCAATGCCCCAAATACTATGCCACCTGCTGGTTCCCCAAAATATATATATTTTAAAAAAGTTTTGATGACATAATTAAGTCCTCTCAAAAAAGATTCATTTGGAGTGAATAATTACTACAATTATTATTGGTATGTAATTTAATAAATAACTTGAATGCCTTATAAATTTTGACCAAGAATGATAATATGCAAAAGATAAATGTTTCTATTGAATATGCATTACTTAATGAAAAGGTGAAGCTTTTCCCTCTAATTATATACCATACCCATGAAAAATATTATTTATTGCTAAAATTAGAGTTCAGAACTAATTCTAACCCTGTTATTGGCTTGTAGGTATGTAAACATTTAGAAATATTTTTCACTTTTGAATCCCTTCCAAGTATATACCAAATATCCCACGGTAATCTAGTTCAACAATTGCTTGTAATGATTACGGACAACTCAAGAAAGTTTTTAAGAAATTTTGTTGAAAGTAAAGATCTAGAAACCTCTTGATTTATAAAACTTTTTTGTTACCATGTCATTAGACTCTTAAACATTTAATAATTTCTGGTGATACAAAAATCTTTTATAGTATGTCAAATAACTACTATTCCTTTGTCTTTTTTGCTTATAGGCACCTTGCTTAGAAGAAAGGTTAGGGAGTATTGAAAAATTATGACTTATAGGACCAAAAGTTGGCATAATGGCTATGTCACTGGACTCCCATGAAGTCAATCATGGTTTGAGTCCTGGGCCCGGTGGCTTTAACTCTCAACTGGAACGTGTGCGTGTGTGCCCAAGATCCTGAAAGGAGAATGGAAGAGAAGGGATTGTGGCGTGGCCATCCACCCTGGGGGGGGGGTGACTTCTTGCATTCTGTGTCTCTGGCTCTCTCTGTCTTTCTTGGGAGCACACATGCTCTATAGCTAAAGCCTCTCAAAAAAAAAAAAAAAAAGAAAGAAAGAAAGATAAGAAAAATTGCAACTTTCAAAGCATCTTTAGCATCAGATTCTGACCCCCTTCACAAACTCCATTTATTGTGTCTTTTACATATTTTTTCATCAAAACCTTGGGACTACATATTTAGTTTATTAACGTACAAATACCATGTGCCTTATAACCTGGTTAAGGGACTAGTTTTCACTGACCAAACAATAAGCAAAGGTATTTACCTGGGACATCTTGGTAGCCATTTGACTTGCTAATTTGTCCTGATTATGACTGTGTGTTTGTATGGAAGAAAAGAAAAAAGACTCAAGCTTAGACTATTTTGATGGCTTTTCTGGCCCAAGTTATCTTTGAAAATTTAAATGTCACAAATGTCAACTATTTCTGGAAAAAAAGTACAGAAATCCCCAAATCATTAACTATTCTTCCCGATTTGGTCTCCACAAAGACACCTCCATTTCTAGCTCCCCCACATCCCCCCACTTCCCCATCCCAGGGATCATTGTCATTC